>NC_142891.1:30589000-30919500 GCF_054131105.1 Drosophila navojoa | reverse complement strand
CGGCGCTTTTCATAGCCGGCATGGTGCCACTGGAGTACCTGGTCGCCGAAGCCGTGGAGCAGAATTCGCACGCGCATGTGCGTAACAAAACGCTACCAGGGCGAAGGGCATTTCACGATGGCAAAGGAAGTGGAATAGTCAACAACATAGTCAACGCCATGCTGGAATCGGAGGAAGCTTGGAAACTAACAAGCACCTTCGCGGCCACAGTGATGATGGAGCTGCGCAAGGTCGAGCGAATAAGAAGACGAGCTGTACCAGGCTAAGGTAGCGCATAGGGCTTGCGAAGCAATGCTTTACGGCCGCCCCGCAAGCATCGCGCGCTATAAAGAGCTAACTAACTCTTTCAACTTGTAGTATAATAAGTCTGTAAATAAACGAATATAAAAAAACATGTAAGAAAACTCTAGACGAGACTGTTCGACTAGGAGATACCCTGAACCCTCCAATCTGATATTCTACTCACTCTACACTTCGTTTAGGCACACATACATACGAAATATTATAAACTACACAAGTCTACATTAAAAATTTGGAAACTCTAGCTCTAAAGGTGTAGAAGATATAATTAAAAATCTAGCTTTCGATAAGGTTTTTAATCGATAATAAAATTTCGGGAGTTTTTATCGATTTTTAGTGATAAAGTCGATATGCGCCTGATACACACGGACCTAGGAAAAAAATTTCAAGTCTCTAGCTCTTATATCTTCTGAGATCGACGCGTTCATATATACGGACGGACGGACAGACAGACGGACAGGGCTAAATCAACTCAGCTCGTCGCTGACACGGTTCAAGTTTTGTCTCTTCCGAAACAGAAACCTGCGTTGTGAAGGAGGAGACCGTTCCTGGTATCGTCTGTGAAAATGGGTCTGTCAGTACCCAACCAAAACCAGCTTCCAGACCTATAAGAGGTCCACAAATATTGGGATGATAACCTCCCTGAATGATAGTCGGAGGGATATCCGCACCTATCAGGACATCAATTTCCGCACTCTTGTAAAACTCGGGGTCTGCTAGCTGGAATTCGGAAGTTCGTTTAGCAATTGGAGACGAAGGCATTTTACCAGCCAGATTTGGATAGACGAGAGCAGAAGCTTCGATTCGCAGTCTCGGCTTCAAACGAGAACCAATGTCAAAGTTGCATGGCTTTTGTGCCTCAGCTGTAGCTGCTTGATTCAGGCCGGAAACCTGAGTCTGCACGGATTTGAAGGGCAACTTGATCTTACAGAAAAGCTCAGAAATGAAAGTCGCTTCGGACCCTGAGCCGACTAAAGCACGGGTGAGATAGGTTGCACCGAAATGGCATATATTGATCATCGCCGTGCCGAGGAGGACACCTCGCGTGCTGGCAGCCAGATACGTTTGGACGTTGGACATAACGTCAGTCGGAATTGGAGCTACAACTGTTAATAATGCAGCTGCGCTCTGCAAACTATTGTCCCTGTAGAGGAGTGTGTTGTGACGATCATTGCACTGAAAACAGTTGTGCGTACTGGTACACTCTCGTAGCTGATGACTCTTAGCGAAACAGTTTAGGCAAAGCTTCTTTGATTTTATGTACGTCTCTCTTTCAGGAATGGATAGCTGGAGAAACCGAGGGCAGAATCGGGTTGAATGATTCTCTCTTGAGCAAAGATCGCACCTTGTGCCGATTGGGTCCACTTGCGTTCTAAACGAGATCAATCGTTTGGGAAGAGCAGGGCTCGCAGATCTCGGAACTGAGTTTGAAATTTTTGGAACAGAACGATCGCCTACCATAGCCTCAAGAGCACGAGCACGCTCGCTAAGGAAATGACTAACGTCCTGCCAGGCTGGGATTTCTGTTTTTCGTGTAAATGAATGCTCCCAGAGAAAGCTAGTTTGTTCCAGAAAAATGGACGTGCACAGGAACACGAGAATGCAATCCCAATTCTCAGTGGATATCTGAGCATGTTCGAGTGCAGAGATACATCTGCGCATAGTACTATGCAACTCTCTGAGAGCCGAGCCTGACTCCTTGGTGACTTTGGACAGGTTGAGAAGAATTTTAAGCTGGCTGTTGACTAACAGCCGCTTATTCTCGAACCGATCATACAAGGAGACCCAAGCCGATGCAAAGCCGTCGTTTGTGAGAGATACTCTGCGACTACTACGTTTGCATCGCCTGCAGTTTTTGAATTAAGATGGAAAAGCTTTTCCACTGGAGTCAAGCGCGGGTTTTGGATATAAATGGCGGTGAAAAGGTCACGGAAGGTTGGCCAGTGCAAGTAGTCGCCGTGGAACACCTCCGTGTCTACCGGAGGAAGGCGACAGCCTCCAGACGAGGCGAATGGAGCGGAAACGGGGGGTGGCGGTGCATTTGCTACTGATATGGCGGCGAGTTGCCTACTCAACTGGGCTGTACACCGTTCATAAACCGTGTAGCAGTGTTCGAATTTTGATTCCATTGCCTCAACTTCGCCACTACCTGCCCCCTGGCCGAGCGCTTTGGAGCACAGCAAATACGAATTTGTGTAGGTCGTAATGTCAAAAAAAAAAGTGTGCAAAACACTTTACACTACGTGTCCGGTCTATGTGCTGTCTGGTTAGTGATACTAGTTACAATCCCAGCTGCTTGGACACAAAGCAAAGCAAACAATTTAGCAATTTAAGTTTATTAGTAAATATGCCGTGCATATGTATGTGGAACTTTTTATTGTGAATTTATGTGTTAATTGTTTTGCTGGGCTGTTTAGAACTACGCGAGTGAAAATCAAATAAATCAAAAGCTGCTCATATGTATGTACATATGTGCATACATGTATGTATGTACATATGCATGAGAGTATGTTCGTACTAACAGAAAATAGCGGACACACAATTAGCAAATAAATAAATAAAACAAGTTGAAGTAATTATGCTTGGTGGATAACTGTTCTTAAAGTGCAAAATAAAACTATTAAAAACAACAAAGGATATTGGTTTTTTATTTTATAGTTCGAGTGAAAATTAAATTATTGGCACAGCAAGGTTTTTAAGCTTTATAGAAATTTTTAAAGTACTTTGAAACGTTTTTTTAATGAAATAAGGAATCAACTAAGTAGAATAAATATTTATTAAGTTATACAAAAAAAAAAAAAAATATTGCAAAAAACTTCATCGTACATATTTTAAAAATTAAATAAACCTAAATTTTGCCCTGTTGGAGGATTGGCCAAAAATCTCCAGCGGAATCACCCGAAAATGAGTAAACTCGATGGAATCACGATTCAAAGAGGTGCTTAAACAAAAATTAGTTAAAACAAGTAAGAAAGCTCTAGTCGAGACTGCTCGACTACGAGATCCCCTGAACCCTTCGAGCAACTGATATTTCAATAATAATTCGCACATACACACGCACACACACACACACACACGCATACAAACAAACACACGCATATACAGGCGATCGACCTGGGGTTGCGCTGCAGTGTTGGCGATATTATGAGAAGTTATTTGTGGAATAATTTAATTTCTAGACGTACGATCGTAATGAAACTTTCAGAACGTAATCATGATGTAATCATGTATGTGTATACAGAAGCTCAAGTCTCTAGTATTTGATATACGACTTCTACAAAGATGAGGGTGAGGGGGTGAATTTAGGGGTGGGGGGTAAATTTTGAAGTCTCTAGCTCTTATATCTTCTGCGATCGACGCGTTCATACATACGGACAGACGGACGGACGGACAGACAGACAGACGGACAGGGCCAAATCGACTCAGCTCGTCGTGCTGATCAAGAATATATATACTTTGTGGGGTCTGCCACGCCTCCTTCTGCCTGTTACATACATTTCAACAAAACCATTATACCCTGATTTCCCATTTCCAATGGTTTCAGGGTATAAAAATATCCTAATTTAAGAATTTTTGGACAATAAAGTCATTCAAAATGAAGTGCACGAAATAAGCTGTGACATAGAAAAGGGCTGTTTTTTTAGTTTTCTTTAGTTTTAAATCTTATTAATAATAATAGAAAAACAAGTAAGAAAGCTCTAGTCGAGACAGCTCGACTACGAGATCCCCTGAACCCTACAAGCAACTGATATTTCAATAATAATTAGCAAACACACACACGCATACAAACAAACACACGCACACACACGCATACAAACAAACACACGCATATACACACACTCACATATACAGGCGATTGCGCTTGGGTTGCGCTGCAGTGGCAATATAATGACAACTTATTTGTTGAATAATTTAATTTCTAGACGTACGATCGTAATGAAACTTTCAGAACGTAATCATAATGTTAAAATGTATGTGTATACCGACTCACAAGTCTCTAGTATTTGATATACGACTTTTACAAAGATGAGGGTGAGGGGGTGGATTTAGGGGTGGGGGGTAAATTTTAACAAAAACCGAAATTGTATAAAATATATCTTTATATACATTTTAAATTTGGAGACTCTAGCTTGAAAGATGTAGGAGATATAATTTTTAAACAAATCTTCGATAAGGTTTTTTATCGATAAAAAAGTATCGGAATGAGTTATCGTTTTTTAGTGATAAACTCGATAAGCGCGTGATATGTACGGACATTTTAAAAAAAAGTTTAAGTCTCTAGCTCTTATATCTTCTGAAATCGACGCGTTCATACATACGGACGGACGGACGGACGGAGGGACAGGGCTAAATCGACTCAGCTTGTCGCCCTGATCAAGAATATATATACTTTGTGGGGTCTGCCACGCCTCCTTCTGCCTGTTACATACTTTTAACAAAACCATTATACCCTGATTTCCCATTTTCAATGGGTTCAGGGTATAATAATTGAAAGCGTTAATGCATAATGAATAAACCAATAAATAAGACCTCATTTACATTTTTTGGATATCTTTACTAATTTAGCGGGAATACAGTTTAAAAGTTTTACTATGCTGCAGCACGAAATAAGGTGTTTTATACGCTTTGGGTTTTTTGTCTTACTCTCTCTCACACCTCTCGTCTCTCTCTCTATGGGCTCTCAAATCATAAAGCTCAGCAGTGCACAAAAATTTAAATTTGTTCGCCACGATCTCAGCTCTTTCCTTTTGAGACCGAAATCTTAAATGCGTTTGCTACGCTAATGCGAAATGCTAGCGTTTTCATGATTATTTCTAGGAAGGGTATGAAAGCATTGAGGCATGAAGAATATGATTTCGCGGGCATGCGCACACACACTCTCCCTTGCTACATGTACCATGAGCATTTGTATGCCTGTGTGCGAAGCTCTTGCTGACTGTAGCAATTTTAAAGCACATCATTTGCATTTGGTCGATCTTGTGAAATACTCACACTTACATACATACATATGTTTAATTGTGTGTATGCAGGGGACGCCATTGGCAAATGCACGTGTCACTTTAGTTAATCAGCTACTTAAATATAAGCGCGCCTCTGCAATTCGAACCCACACACACACGCACCCCCCATACACAAACCCAAATGTAAAGGCACATATCACAAATGCTTCTACAAGTGATATCGGACACACAATCATACATCAACTTATTCTTGTACTTATCTCTTACTGCAGCCTCTCTGGCTGCGGTCATTAGGACGTTGAAATCATATTTCTCTCACAGTGACGATAATATTCCTAGTTGTGTGATTAAAGAGTGCAGTGTTTCTCTTCAGTCACAATTACTAAAATTGTTTAACTTGTCCTTGGATACTGCTGTGTTCCCTTCAATTTGGAAAGAATCTTTCATCATTCCCTTATATAAAAAAGGTGGAATATCTGATATTTCCAACTATAGAGGTATTGCGAAATTATCTGTCATTCCGAAGTTATTTGAGAAAATTATAACATCGGCCTTGCAGCATTTTTGCAAATCGATTATTCAATCATCTCAACATGGTTTTGTTCAAAATCGATCAACGTCCACTAATTTACTTAAATTTACTTCGCTTGTCAATGAAAGTTTTTCTAAAAATGCGAACGGATGTTATTTATACTGACCTCAGTAAAGCATTTGACTCAGTACATCATCACATACTAACTCTTAAGCTTGAACGTTTAGGATTTTCGCCTAGACTTGTATCTTGGATTTCATCCCAAAGAGTCCTGCTAAGAACAGCTATGTCTAAAGTTATCTTTGTTTCCTCAGGTGTACCTCAGGGTAGCCATTTGGGTCCATTACTCTTTTCTTTTGTTATACCCTGAACCCATTGAAAATGGGAAATCAGGGTATAATGTTTTTGTGAAAAAGTATGTAACAGACAGAAGGAATCATCGCACACCCTATAAAGTATATGTATATATTCTTGATCAGCACGACGAGTTGAGTCGATATAGCCCTGCCCGTCCGTCCGTCTGTCCGTATTAACACACAGGGAAATTTTTTTAATTTTTTGCTTTGAAAAAGAACTATGGTTTTGGAGGAATGGTAAAGTATTCCAGTGGAATATGTCAGAAACCTGGTCCAATCGATGAACAGACGCTTGGGAGCCGTCATAGATGTCAACGGTGGCCAAAAAAAGTATTAGTTTTAACTAAAAAGTAGTTAAAAAACTATAATGGAGTAATTGTTTTAGTTGTGTAAACACTTTCTTGTCAGCTGATTTTTCTTACTTTATTTTTGTTTTTATACCCTGAACCCATTGAAAATGGGAAATCAGGGTATAATGGTTTTGTTAAAAGTATGTAACAGGCAGAAGGAGGCGTGGCAGACCCCAAAAAGTATATATATTCTTGATCAGGACGACAAGCTGAGTCGATTTGGCCATGTCCGTCTGTCTGTCCGTCCGTCCGTCCGTCCGTATGTATGAACGCGTCGATTTCAGAAGATATAAGAGCTAGAGACTTCAACTTTTTTTTAAAATGTCCGTATATATCACGCGCAGATCGAGTTTATCACTAAAAAACGATAACTCATTCCGATATTTTTTTATCGATAAAAAACCTTATCGAAGATCACTTAAATAATTATATCTCCTACATCTTTCAAGCTAGAGTCTCCATATTTAAAATGTATATTAAGATGAATTTTATACAATTTCGGTTTTTGTTAAAATTTACCCCCCACACCTAAATCCACCCCCTCACCCTCATCTTTGTAAAAGTCGTATATCAAATACTAGAGACTTGAGCTTCGGTATACACATACATTTTAACATTATGATTACGCTCTGAAAGTTTCATTACGATCGTACGTCTAGAAATTAAAATATTCAACAAATAAGTTCTCCTAATATTGCCAACACTGCAGCGCAACCCAGGCGCAATCGCCTGTATATGTGAGTGTGTGTATGCGTGTGTTTGTTTGTATGCGTGTGTGTGTGCGTGTATTTGTATGTATGCGTGTGTGTGTGTGTGTGCGTGTGTGTTTGCTAATTATTTTTGAAATATCAGTTGCTTGTAGGGTTCAGGGGATCTCGTAGTCGAGCAGTCTCGACTAGAGCTTTCTTACTTGTTTGTTATTTTCTTTTGTTAATGAAAACATTTTGTTAATTTTTTTTACTTACTAATATAGTTTATAGTTAAATTTACGTATTTTTTTAAAAATTCATAATCTTACTGTTTTTATTTCGCTTCAAAGCAAAAAATTAAAAAAATTTCCCTGTGTGTAAACACTTTCTTGCCAAACTGTACGTACTTACATATGTATGTACATACATAAATATGTAATTGGATATGTATACATGTAATAATATACTCATTAAGCACAGTACACTTGTATACCCTTCATACAAATAATAACAATAATCTTAAAATCTAACATTGTCATTGTAAACTCATTCAACAGTCTGGTATACTCTTCAATCTGAAGAGCAATGGAGGAAAATAGGTTCGTCGCCATGAAGTCCTAAATTTGTACGCAACTGGCTCATGCGTGCACACACATAGAAATTTACATTTATAAATTTATTAAATTATCATTTTAATGTTATTGAATTATCTTTGTTTTTATACCCTGAACCCATTGAAAATGAGATATCAGGGTATAATGGTTTTGTTAAGAGTATGTAGCAGGGAGAAGGAGGCAGACCATACAAATTATATATGTATGTATATTCCATCCCTCCTTCCGCATGTATGAACGCTAGTGCAGCAAATCCATCGATGAAAATGTCGATAGTATCGATGGACTTTCTTTTGTTAGATAGATCGATGGAATTTTCTTATGTCGATAAATCGTATTTTCAGCAAGGCAGGAGAAATTACTGCACACAAACGGAGCAGTCTAAAACCGAAAGCTGTCGATATGCTAATTTTCTTAAAGCACAATAATTGGCCACATAATGGGTCTCACGATAATTTCAGTTTTCAGCTCAAGACTTTTGTGAAAGATAGCCAAGCTTTGTTTTTTAATTTTAAGTTAAATTTTAGGACTTGTTAATTACAGTCGAACATTTTGTATTTTAGTTATAAAATAAATATGAACCGTTTAGTTTTAGGATAGACTTTTTTTTGTGATGAACTGGAATACAATTTTTATATTTATGAACTAATCGTGAATTGTTTTGAGCTTACTAAATGTAAATGTTTATAAAGTTGATTCTTTTTTCTATGAATTTTCAACTATTTTTGAATGATGGAGCTACTTTCGATGGAACCATCGATACTATCGATATTTTAGTCCATCGGACTCAAAGTCGATGGACGGTCCATCGATAGTTCTGCAGCACTAATGAACGCGTAGATTTCAGAAGATATGAGCCAGAGAATTGAAATTTTGTTTCCTAGGTGTGTGTATATTACGCTCATATCGAGTTTATCACTAAAAATCGATAACTTCTCCCGATATTTTATTATCGATTAAAATCCTTATCGAAAGCTAGCTATTGAATTATATTTTCTACACCTTTAGAGCTAGAGCTTCCAAATTTAAAATTTAGAATTATGTGTATTTTATATAATTTCGGTTTTTGTTCAAATTAACCTCCCACCCCTAAATCCACCCCTTCACCATCACCTTTGTTCAAGGCGTATTTCAAGTAGTAGACACTTGTGCTTTGGTATGTACATATATTATGATCAAGTTCTGAAAGTTTCATTAATACGTTCATTAATACGCGTTCTAATACGAGCGTGTGTATGTATGTGTGCCTAAAAAAAGTGCTGAGTGATTGGAATATCAGACTGGAGGGTTCAGGCACTAACCAGACAACACATAGACCGGACAAGGAGTGTAAAGTGTTTTGCGCACTTTGTTTTGACATTACGACCCACACAACTTCGTATTTGCTCAGCTCCTCACTTTTAGGTTCAGGCTACGAAAATATTCGAAAGCACAATCATTTTGCCTCATGCGCTTGACTGAGATGGTCGATGGTTGAACAAAAGATCCCTCTGTGCTCAATGTTTCCCTTGCTTTCTCTCTCTCTCTCTCGGTGCTCTTTGCTCTCTCAACTATGTATTTGTATGTATACATGTGAGCACAAGCAGCAGCTCACGAAAATTGAAATTTCTTCGCAGCAAGAACCCATGCATTCCCTTCTGTGTGAAGAGTAAACCGAACTCTTTAAACCGTTTGCCAAGCTCGTACATACAAAATATATGCGTTTTCGTTATCATTTGTGGGAAGGGTATGATAGCGTTGGTGCTCATGATGAAAATGTTTACGCGACGAACGTGCACGCACACACTCTCCCTTGCTACATGTACTATGAGCATTTGTATGCCTGTATGCGAAGCTTTTGCATTTGGTTGATCATCAGAAGTGCTCACACTTACATATGTACGCAGGGGCCGCGATGCTCACAAATGATGGGGTGATCATTGTAGAAGCATTTGTATGCCTATCTGCCTTTACATTTTTTTTTTTTTTTTTTTTTTTTTTTTTTTATATTCGTTTATTAACAGATTTTATAATTATACAGGTGCAAGTTGCGTGGTGGCTAGGATAGTGCGCGATGCTTGCGGGACGGCCGTACAGCATTGCTTCGCAAGCACTTTGCGCTACCTTAGCCTGGGACAGCTCGACTTCTCATTCGCTCGACTCTGCGGAGCTCCATCATCACTGTGGCCGCGAAGGTGCTTGTTAGTTCCCAAGCTTCCTCCGATTCCAGCATGGTGTTGACAATGTTGTCCGCTCTGATGGAGCGGCCCACTGCCTCTTCCAGACGACGCCTCTCCTCCAGGAACCGTCCACATTCGAAAAGAATGTGGTTGGCGTCTTCCACGCGCCCTCGCTCGCACCAGGGGCACTCGTCAGATTCCTCGTGGCCAAAGCGCTTCAAATAGCTCCGAAAGCATCCATGTCCCGAGAGGATCTGCGTAAGGTAGTAGTTTACCTCGCCGTGCTTGCGGTTGACCCATGGTTCAAGCTCCGGGATGAGCTTGTGCGTCCACCACCCTTTAGCTGAGCTATTCCACTTTCTTTGCCATCGTGCAATGCTGTTCGCCCTGATAGCGTTGGGTCGCGCAGGCACGTGCGAATTTCGCTCCACGGCTTCGGCGACCAAGTACTCCAGTGGTACCATACCAACTATGACGAGCGCCGCGTCATCGGAGATAGTCCTGAAAGCGCAGCTGACTCTGATTGCGCTCAGTCTGTAGACCGCGCAAATGCCCCGGCTGTAGCTCGGCGTTGCCATCGCTCTTGCCCATATGGGCGCAGCATAGAGGATGACGGACCTAATGACGCTCATTAGAAGGAGACGTCGTTGCTGTTTAGGTCCCCGCGTGTTAAGCATAATTCTCGAGAGAGCTCTACAAGAATCAGCTGCCTTTTTTTGCACATACTCTAAGTGCTCGCGGAAAGTTAATCTTGTGTCTATCATGACACCAAGATACTTTATCGCCCTCTTTGACGCAATGGTGACGCTGCCGATCTTTATATTGGCAGCTTCCACTCTTTTGCGACTGCTGACTAGGACAACTTCAGTTTTGTGTGCCGCTAGCTCGAGCCCAGCTCCAGTCAACCAGCTTCGTATGCGATTGATACTTTCGCTGCACATATCCTCTGTATCTTTGAGCTCCTTTCCTATGGCTACGACAGCTACATCATCAGCAAAGCCAATGGTGTGCGCACCTGTTCCAAGCGCAGTACGCCGTCGTACATGATATTCCATAGGAGAGGCCCCAGCACTGAGCCTTGGGGTACTCCAGCTGACACTGTATGAGTTTGGGGACCCTCACTCGTATTGTATACCAGTGTTCTTCCTCTGAAGTAACTCTTTATTGTTTCTTTAAGATATTTAGGGATATTATATTGTGACAGCGCATTCAGCATCATATCCCAACTAGCTGTATTGAAGGCATTCTTTACGTCCAGGGTCGCAATAATGCAGTATTGCTTCGTCCCATGCTTCCATCTTGTCCCATGGATGGCGGAGGTGGCCAGACCAACAACTTTGTTTAGCGCATCCGTTGTTGACCGGGCCTTCCGGAATCCAAATTGGTTTGGTGACAGGCCTCCGGCGCTAGTAATCGCAGTCTCCAGTCTGGAGCAGCTCAATTTCTCAAACACCTTTCCCATGGTGTCTAAGAGGCAGATCGGTCTGTATGAAGATGGCTCATCTGGTGGTTTGCCAGCCTTGGGTAGCAACACCAGGTTCTGGGCTTTTCATTTTGCCGGGAACGTCTCTTGTATTAAACATTCGTTGAATAATTCAGCGAACGTATTAGGGTGCAAGGCGAGGGCTAGCTTTAGCGCACGATTTGGGATCCCGTCCGGCCCTGGAGCAGTGTTGGTTCTAAGACCCCGGAGAGTTAATATAATTTCTTCCTCTGTGACTAAAACAATTTCAGTGCTCATTGAGCCCTGATCAGCAGACTCGGACCGAGGGGCGTGAATGGAGCTTAAACTTTCTGGAAAGAGCGTTTCCACAATCGATTTAAGCTCCAGACGATCCGTAGGCTGCACCTGTCTACCTGCGTATAGTCTTTTAACTACTATCTTATATGCCCTGCCCCAAGGGTCATATTCGGCTGAGTCGCACAACTCTAGAAAGCAATCTCTTTTGCTTGCCCGAATGGCCCTCTTCAACTGTCTTCTAGCTGCCTGGTAAGCTAATTGTTTTTCTAAAAACGTAGACCTACCGCGAGCCCGTTGGTAGCTTCTTCTCGCCTGGATGCATTTGCGACGAATGTCACCTATTTGTGCATTCCACCAATACGTAGGCTCTTGTTGTCGCGTGAACTGCTTGCGGCGTAGCATACTGCTATTGCAGGCACTCTGTATTTGGGCTACCATTTGGCATGCTCTGGCCTCAGCATTACCAATTGTGCCCAGAGACTGAATGGCCTCAGAAAAGACCGCGGGATCAAAAGTATCTAGCCGATACGACTCCCTCCACAAGGGTGACGCCCTGGCAGGTGGCTCACCTATTGTGAATAGAAGTGCCGTATGATCGCTGCCCGTGTAGCTATCGCAATGGCTCCATGTTGCTCCCCGAAAGAGGGATGAAGTGACAAAAGTAATGTCGACGACAGATCCGTATCCCGCCCGACTGAAGGTGTACTCGTGCCCAGTGTTGAGCAGTGCAACATCTAGTGTCGCGAAAATCTCCAGTAGGATACGGCCTCTGACATTTGTTGTGAGGCTACCCCATTCTAACGCCCAGGAGTTAAAATCTCCAGCTATAATGGCCTTCCGACCCCTAGCATCCTCCGCAAGCTCGTCGAGCACCGTCGTGAATTCACTGAGCTGCATGCTGGGGGCCAGATAGCAACTGTAAAGCCATATGTTGCCATATCGGCCGCGTACGAACCCATTGAGTGACTTAACATTCGAAAGTACGTTCGTTGAGTTGCCGCATACCCACAACGCAGCTTTGCCATTAACGTCAGTTGACCATGTCCTAGGGCAGCTGGTTATACAGTGGTGGGGCTCACTGAGAAAAGCTACGTCTATACATTTTTCCCTAACGGTCTGCTCAAGAAGGTCTTGGGCAGCAATACAATGATTTAGGTTAAGCTGCAAGAACCTTAACATTTCATTTTACGAGCAGCTTCACGGTAAGATGGGCACTTGAAGCTGCCTGCTGAATGGTCCGTCTGCTTTTCACCTTTCCGGATGCAGAGGCTACATTTTGGTGGCTTAGTGCATGCTTTTGCACTGTGACCCATCTCTCCACACCTGAAACAGGCGCCCTTTAGGTCACAGTCGCTGCGACAGTTTGCTGCCATATGACCGTAATCGAGGCACTTGAAACAGCGTTTAGGCTGTTCCACGGCTCGAATACGGCTTACTACCCATCCTATTCTAATTTTGGACAGCTCGAGCAGAGTTTTAGCTTTCCCAATTGGAAGAGCAACCGTAGCTCTTTGCTGTCCACCAAAAGCTGGCCGAAGCGATTTGATAGCCTCAATGGGGAGTGAGCTATCTTTCAACTCCACCCTGATTGCATCCAAGATCTCCTCTTTACTTGCTAACTCATCTAGGTCGCGAATCTCAATTTGAGCCGATTCGGTAAGTGTTTTAACTACCGCTCGGTCACCCAAGGCTTTGCCTACAGCTTCGTGCAGAGCCTCAGCGCTATGCTCCGGCTTCCTACTCAGTTGCAACAAAAGGTCCCCCTTAGCGGTCTTCCTAATACCTTGGACGTCGCCACTCAGATGCTTTAAATTTGGGTCGCTCTTGACCACGCGAAGCATGTCCGCATAGCTGCAACCACCTACACCTGAAACCGCGATGGCGTCGCTTCTGGAACGTTTTTGCAGCGGCTTGCGTCCCTTAACAACCGTCCAGCTGTTCGAATTCGTCTGTCGACCTACCTGGTTGGTTTTAACGGCTGCAGCCCGTAGAACCATTGGCTCTATTGGATTTGCTGCGCTTTTATTGTGCCTTGGCTTTTTCGAGGGAGTTTTCCTCTGCTCAGTGGCAACTTCCCTCGACCGCTTGGGCGTATTACTACCTGCTGTAGCACTAACGCTCGCTGTTTTAGCCTTCTGAGCTACTTCTTTGACCTGCGTGGTCTGCACCTCGCAGTCTTTGACCGGTGGGTTGCAGAACGGTTCGGCCGTCTTGTGGAGACTGACCAGCCTAGCCAGCTCCTCCCTCATTAGTGCATTTATATGCCGCTGCCCCCCAAATAGGGCAGACAAACCCTCTAGAGTAACTCCTATTTGAGCTAATCTGCCTTTACATGTGCGTTTGTGTGTGTGCATGTGTGTAAACATGGGACATGAGCATTGGCGTGTGCCTACCTCAACTAAGAATTGTCTGAACGATTTTGGGTTCGAATTGCAGAGGCGCGCTTATATTTAAGTAATTTTCCAATACTTACAAATGCTTCTACAAGTGATATCCCACAATTGTGGTCATCGCGTCCTCTGCGTACACACAATCATACATACATATGTATGTACATATAAAAGTGTGAGCACTTCTCAAGATCAACCAAATGCAAGAGCTTCGCATACAGGAATACAAATGCTCATAGTACATGTAGCAAGGGAGAGTGTGTGCGTGCACGTTCGTCGCGAAAACATTTTCATCGTGAGCACCAACGCTATCATACCCTTCCCACATATAATAACCAAAACGCATATATTTTGTATGTACGAGCTTGGCAAACGGTTCAAAGAGTTCGGTATACTCTTCACACAGAAGGGAAGACATGGGTTCTAGCTGCGAAGAAAATTAAATTTTCGTGAGTGGCTGCTTGTGCTCACATGCATACATATACATACATAGTTGAGAGAGCAAAGAGCACCGAGAGAGAGAGAGAGTGACAAGAGAGAGCAAGAGAGAGCAAGGGTCGTAATGTCCAAAAAAAGTGGGCAACACACTTTACACTACTTGTCCGGTTAGTGGTTCAGGGTATCTCCTAGTCTAGCAGTCTCGACTAGAGTCTTCTTACTTGTTTTAAATAAGAATTTCTTTAATTTCATTTCATTAATTTAATGAATAGAACAAGTAAGAAAGCTCTAGTCGAGACTGCTCGACTACGAGATCCCCTGAACCCTAAAAGCAACTGATATTTCAATAATAGTTAGCACACACACACACGCACACAAACAAATATACGCACACACATACACATACAAATAAACACACGCATACCCACACACACTCACATATACAGGCGATTGCGCTTGGGTTGCGCTGCAGTGATGGCAATATAATGAGAACTTATTTGCTGAATAATTTGAATTCTAGACGTACGATCGTAATGAAACTTTCAGAACGTAATCATAATGTTTAAATGTATGTGTATACCGAAGCACAAGTCTCTAGTATTTGATATACGACTTTTACAAAGATGAGGGTGAGGGGGTGGATTTAGGGGTGGGGGGTAAATTTTAACAAAAACCGAAATTGTATAAAATGAATCTTATTATACATTTTAAATTTGGAGACTCTAGCTTGAAAGATGTAGGAGATATAATTATTTAAGTGATCTTCGATAAGGTTTTTTATCGATAAAAAATATCGGAATGAGTTATCGATTTTTAGTGATAAACTCGATATGCGCGTGATATATACGGACATTTAAAAAAAATGTTGAAGTCTCTAGCTCTTATATCTTCTGAAATCGACGCGTTCAAACATACGGACAGACGGACGGACGGACGGACAGACAGACGGGCTAAATCGACTCAGCTCGTCGCCCTGATTAAGAATATATATATTTTGTAGGGTCTGCCACGCCTCCTTCTGCCTGTTACATACATTTCAAGAAATCATTATACCCTGATTTCCCATTATCAATGGGTTCAGGGTATAAACATCACCAAAACTACCTTAAGTGTCTTCTTGAGCAGCAGGCTTACCTCTTAAGGAAAGGGAAGTGACATATTCGTACTGACAATGTCCACAACACACAGAATATTCAAAACCAGTTCATACTGGATTGTCTTAGATCACGAAAATCCAGAATAAGGCGATTCAAAAATAGCCAAATCATAAATAGTGGCGCTGGCCTGACAGAATGCCGTTGCATTTTTGCTATTGCATAGCAATAATGTTGCGAGCCGATATCCTTAGAACTAACTGATCATAAATACTGGCGCCGTTGCAAATTGAAAATGTGAGTACGATGCGTCTAACTGACGCCGACATTCTTTGACTGCTGCGTAATTTCAGCAGCCTATTAAATAACCTTTAACAAAAATTGTCCTTAGTCTTAAGCTATCATTCAATAAAGCAAGCTGTCATAATCAAACTCTGACTTCGTCTTTTAAATTAGCGTTGCTGTTAGCGTATGTCGGGGCATTTATTCGACTCGTAACACATACTTAATTATATATATATGTATATGAACAGGTGCAAGGGATCGACAATCGCATCCCATTTTGTATACTGAGCTTAATCAGGTACTACACTTTTTATACCCTGAACCCATTGAAAATGGGAAATATCGAAAACTAGTTTTTTAGTTATATCTTCTACACCTTTAGAGCTAGAGCTTCCAAATTTCAAATGTAGACTTGTGTATTTTATTTAATTTCAAGTACTAGAAACTTCTGCTTTAAAATGTACATACATCGGAACATTATAATTAAGTTCTAAAAGTTTCATTAAGATCGTACGTCTAGAAATTAAATTATTCAACAAATGAATTCGTATCATATTGCCCACACTGCAGCGCAGCCCAAGTGCAGTCGCTGCTTACTGTGCAGTTAACAGAGCGCGTTCTAATACGTGCGTGTGTATGTATGTCTGCCTAAACGAAGTTTAGAGTGAGTAGAATATCAGTTTGGAGGGTTTAGGTTATCTCCTAGTCGAGCAGTCTCGACTAGTGTTTTCTTACTTGTTTTAAATTCTCTCTGATAGGCAACTCACGATCATTGAACTGAAATTCTTTGTGTCACTGTGACCGGCGAATAACTCATACTGTATGTGTGTGTGTGTAGTATAGTTACTGGCGGGTAACTCGCGCTTATTTTTAAGCACCTGGATTTAATTTTAATGATCGTGGGTTGGGTATCAGAAGGAATTTAAAAAAAAAGTTTAGTACCTTTTTAAGCTCAGTATACAAAATGGAATGCGATTTTCGATCCCTTGTACCTGTTCATATATTTACATACATATGCAGGTGCATGCCAATAAAAAAAAATTCTAAAAAGAATTGGCATATGCACTTGTCACTTTAGTTAATCAGCTACTTACATAAATACATACATATGTATGTACACTGCGCGTCATCAGGTTAGCGCCCCCCTTCACACTCATCTTCTTTTGCTTTTTTCTCTTTTCCTATTGCACGCAACTTCGTAGTTTTTGTTTTGATTTTATTGTCAACATATGAGATGTCTCTCATAATAAAATCAAGCGCGAGAGAAGAACCGTTATATTTTATTTTCTATTCTTCTTTATTTTCGCAAAGAATGCGTGCACTTATTTTGCGTCATCAGATTAGCGCCCCCAAATGCAATTTTAGTTATCTTGCTTATTTTGCCAAGTACAGTCACCAAATTTTTTGGGAAGCTCAAAGTATTCAATATCTTTAAATAAATGTACAGTATGGGCAAAAAAAAACAGTTTTATCTTTTGATGAAAAATCAAAGATTGAGGCATACTTTGATTCTGGATTATCCTTCCATAAAATTGCTGAAAAAACAGGAAGACACAGGCGGCAATAATCAAGTGATTTCACAAGCAGATAGAAGAGCAATAGTTCGGGAAGCTTCGAATTCCCATGACTCAACCACTAAGATTAGGGAAAAAACCGGTGTTAAGGCGAGCTTATCAACGGTCCAAAGAGTAATTAAGAAAGCTAATAACATAAAGAGACTGAAATTAAAAAAAAAAAACACCACTCAATATGCTGAGAAAAGAAATGCGCATTAGTTTTGCCAGAGCGCACATGACGTGGTCTACCCAATGGCAGTATGTTGTTTTTTCAGATGAAAAAAAATTTAATTTGGAAGGACCTGATGGCTATATTTATTATTTCCATGACCTACGCAAAGAAGAACATCACTTGGACCGGTTACACAGCCGGGTGGGGGGGTTTATGGTCTGGGGAGCAATATCTTACTACGGCACATGCAAGCTTCAATTTTTGACATCGCGTATGAACGCACAGGACTGTAACATCGTTTTAAAAACTGCTTTTCCACATTTCCAAAACATTTTTCAAAACATGCAGTGGACTTTCCAGCACGATAATGCCCCAATTCACACCGCCTGATCCGTGAAGTCCTGGATCCAGGGCCAAAAAGTTGATCTCATGGAGTGGCCACCATACTCACCCGACCTTAATATCATCGAAAACGTCTGGGGATGGTTGGTCAGGAAAGTATATGAGTCCGGAAGGCAATATAGTACAAGGACAGAGTTAATTAAAGGTTTTGAACACGCTTGGTCAACCATATCCTTGAATTATATTGAACAACTTTATAATTCCATTCCTAATCGAATTTTTGAAGTAATTTTAAGCAATGGCTGCACTACGCACTACTAATATTACTTAAAAATAACAATAGCTTAAAATACCGGTGTTATTTTTGGTCATTAGCTTAAATAAATTGAATTTAATGCAGGGGGCGCTAATCTGATGACCAAATTTTTGTTACATATTTTTTGTACATTTTACAAAAAAAATTATTAAAAAATAATCCTTATTGTTACAGTAGCCATTCTTTTTGTATTTTAAGAGAAATAAATTGAGTATAATATAAAAAAATTTCAAAGATGGAGCTCTGATGGTTTAGATTTTATTTAGCTTTGAGGTTGAGTGTAAAGGGGGGCGCTAACCTGAAGACGCGCAGTGTATAAGCGCGCCTCTTCATTTCGAACCCAAAATCATTCAGACAATTCTTAGTTGAGGTAGGCAGCCAAAGTTCACGTTCCATGCATACACACATGCACGCCAAAGTTCACGTCCCATTCATACACACATGCACATACACACACGCACATGTAATGGCAAATAGGCAAACAAATGCTTCTACAAGTGCTATTCCATAATTGTGACCATCGCATCGCATGCGTACACACAATCAAATGTACATATATACATATGTATGTATGTATGTGAGCATTTCACAAGATCAACCAAATGCAAATGCGGGGACTTAAAATTGCTACAGGCAGCAAGAGCTTCGCACACAAGCATTCCAATGCTCATAGTACATGTAGCAAGGGAGAGTGTGTGTGTGCATGCTCATCGCGGAAATATTTTCATTATGAGCATCATTTTTAGAAATTATCATGAAAAAGCTAGCATTTTGTATGAACGTGGCAAACGCTTTACAAATTTCGGTATACCCTTCACACAAACGAAAAGAGCTGGGATCGTCGCGAACAAAAATTGAAATTTTTGTTCGCGGCTGAGAGTGATGATTTTAGTGTCCATGAGAGCGAGAGAGAGGGACTGAGAGAGAGAGAGTAGGACAAATGGCACATAGCTGAGCTTCATACGGAATCGTGACCATTTCGATTGAGCGCTCATAGCGCACTGTTTTTGACGTGCAGCATTTTCACTGATTGAACCTCCACCGACCGAGCCGAGCAAATACGAAGAATAGTGGTACCTCAACTTAACAGTGTCGAGGTGTAGAATTTTTGTTGTACATGTCTAGTCTATGTGTTCTCTGGTCAGTGGTTAAACAAAAGATCCCTCTATGCTAAATGTTTCCCTTAGGTGCTCATAGTGAAAATACTTTCGCGACGAACGTGCACGGACACACTCTCCCTTGCTACATGTACTATGAGCATTTGTGTGCCTGTGTGCGAAGCTCTTGCTGCCATTAGCAATTTTAAAAATTAAAAAATTAAACATACATACATATGTATGTATGTATGTATGTATATACATTTGATTGTGTGTACGCATGGGATCTGAATCGAACAATTATGGGATATCACTTGGAGAAGAATTTGTATGCCAATGTGCCTTTATATGTGCGTTTGTGTGTGTGCATGTGTGTAAGCATGGGACGTGAACATTGGCTGCCTATCTCAACTTAGAATTGTCTGCTTATATGAATTTATGTAAGTAGCTGATCAACTAAAGTGACAAGTGCACTTGCCAATACTGTTTATAAGTTATTTTTACTTGCATGCTCCTGTGTATGCATATATACATATACATATATATATGAACAGGTGCAAGGGATCGACAATCGCATCTCATTTTGTATACTGATCTTAATCAGGTACTACACTTTTTTTTAAATTCCTTTTGATAGCCAACCCACGATCATTAAAATTAAATCAGGTGCCTAAATATAAGCGCGCCTCTTCAATTCGATCCCTAAATCGGTCAACTAATTCTAAGTTGAGGTAGGCACACCAATACTCACGTCCCATGCTTACACACATGCACATACACAAACGCACATGTAAAGACCCACAGGCATACATTTGTATCTACATATGTACATATGTAAGTGTGAGCACTTCACAAGATCAACCAAATGCAAATGCTGGACTTTCAAATTGCTACAGGCAATAAATACTACATGTATGAGTAAGGGACTGTAGTATTTGTGTGCTCGCTCTCGCGAAAATATTTTTATTATAATCACTAACGCTTTCATACCCTTCTCGCAAATAATAGCGAAAGCGCAAATATTTTGTACGAGCTTGGCAAACGGTTTGAGTTCGGTATACTCTTCATACAGAAGGGAAGACATGGGTTCTTGCTGCGAAGAAATTTCAAATACAAAGTTGTGTGGGTTGCAATCCCAGAAAAAACGCTTTACACTACATATCCGGTCTATATGTTCTCTGGTTAGTGGTACCCTGAACCAACTGTGGCTAAGTTCTTAAAAGAATGCTGTTAATAGCAAAACATGGTATGGTGCAGGAGGAACAATTCTTGTTAATGGGATCTGGCATTAACATTTACTATAATCTTAAATGCAGCACTGGTGGCTAGTTTTTAGGTTTAAATATATTGTTTATTATTTTGACCTCTTGTCAATTACGTTGTGATTTGTTAATTTAAAATACAATTAAATTTCATTCGAAATAATACTAAAATTTCAAATCTAATCTTCCCAAATATCATGACAACAATCTATTACGTGTTGTGGCGATGAAGATTTATGTTTCATGAAAAAACCTTGTATTTGAGCTGGACTAACTGATCGAGATGAGTCGATAACTTTCTTAGCAAAAATCACAGATTTTAAAACTTCAGTATCCCCAAAAAACTTTTTAAACATCTCTTCAAGCTGATATTGACTGCAGTATCCTATGTACTCCTTTATATCAATTCGACCAGGACGAATCAATGCGGGGTCTAAGCGATCTATATAATTTGTTGTCATAAAAACAATCCGAGCCTCAGTCGATGCTACACCATCTAGGCAATTTAGCAATCCACTAAATGTTATTCTATTCAAACCATCATACGCAGATTTTTGTTGCAGTGTAGATTCCCGGGAAACAAATGCTGCATCAATGTCTTCAAGTAATATTATTGATTGCTCAGGAGCAACATTTAAAAGATGATTTAATCTATCATCAGTAAGTCCCCTCTCCGATAAATTAAGTAAGCATATTCCATATTCTAACTCCCCAGCTAACGCAGTAATAAAGCTTGATTTACCACATCCTGGAGGTCCATATAAAAGATAACCTCTGCGGTAAGGAATTCCTCTATGTGTATACCATAATGAATTTTGAATAAAATCATTACAATCAGCAAGAATTTTTTCAGATATTCCAAAATCCAATACCACTGAAGATATAGGTCTACGTCGTCTTGGTTGCCCAAATGGTCTCCACTCAGAACCCATTGCTGTATACATCAATGTTCTTCCCTCTGTAGCCTGTAAAGCAAGTTCACGAGCTTCTTCTAAGATATCAAAATATATTTTTTTATTGTTTCCAAACGCTGTCAACGTCACTGATTCCCAAGGCACACCCATGTGCAAGTCTAACGTTTGTTGTTCCCTTGTCCTCTCAACTTGAATCCAATTATTTTTATATTGAAATAAATGTTTGCCTATACTAGGTATGAACTCGTAACTTGTTTTAACCTGACCATTATCGTTTTGTAAAAAAGAAGTTTCTACACTTAAATGCTGTGTTTTTTTAGCACCTCTAATGGCTATCCATTTTAGTAGCCATTGGTAAGATTTATCTCTACATGGTACTTCCAATGTAATCATTAAGTGTCGGCGAAATAACACTACTGCTCCTTGTAAGCCTTTTCTAAGTATTGCTGCACTTGCACCAACTCCAAATAAACCAAATCCGGCGCCGAAATAAGGGTTTGTCGAAAGACTGGAAATTAATTCCGCCAAGGTCATCTTATCTTGAACGAAAAAAATATATTTTTGTATATTTTAAATTTTTTTGTTAGATGTTTGAAATGTAGATGACGCTTTTAATGGTGACATCGGACGCCTATCGACACCCTATCGGATAACCTAGCATCATACCTATTAATCCATTTAATATCAATATCACTGACACAGAACACGTCTATGTTTAAAGCAAGCGTTTTCAGCGCCGAAAAAATGTGTATAAGAGACTACTATGTGTCTTACTCTCTCACTCGACCTCTCTTCTCCCTCTTTACATGGTCACTTAAATCATCCAACTCAGCAGCGCACAGAAATTGAAATTTGTCCACGACGATCCCAGCTCTTGCCTTTTGAATGAATGGTTTACCGAAATCTTAGAAGCGTTTGCCACGCTCATACAAAATCTTAGCGTTTTCATGGGTATTTCTAGGAAGGATATGAAGGCGTTAAGGCGAATATAGAATATGTTTTGGCGGCGAGCACACACACTTAGTACATGTACGAGCAATTGTATGACAGTGTGCTGCCTGTGCAGAGAGAGTAGGACACATAGCGCACAGACGTGCTTCATATAAAATCAGGAACATTTTTTAGAGCGCTCGCAGCGCACTGGTTTTGTCGTCATGATTTCCACTGCTCGAGCCTCAATGGACTGAGCCGAGCAAATACGAAGTTGAGCAGTCACATTTTGCACATTTCTTCGGTGCTGAAAACGCTTGCTCTACATGTCTCGTCTATGTGTTCTTTGGTCAGTGCTAATATGATACATACTGAATTAAGAATAAAATACATACATGTAAAGCTTGTTAATAGTTATCTGGTAATCATAAATTAGATGGATGTGTAGAATAGTAAATGAATAATTACAAGTGTTCGACAGAGTAATAAATTCAATCAATCTCGAACCGAAGTATAAACTATTTTATCTCCAACCAAGCCTTCTAAGTAGGATCCGTAACGTTTAGAATTTTAATAGCAAAATATTATGAAATAATTATTATTTTTGGAGTAATGAAATATTTGTTTTTTTTTTTTTTTAATTTTTTAAATCATTTTTATGATGAAAATCAAAAATAATCATTACAGATTAATTTTTGTTTAAAAATCAAATCATAACTCTAATGTCAATTTTTATAAAAAAATTAAAAAAAAAAAAAGAGTAAATTTTGATAATAAAAATAAAAAAAAAAGTTATGCCTTAACTTTTATTTTAAATAACTCTTGAACTAAAAGAGATAGATTATATATTTATGTATATAGAAATACATATACATATAAAAACACAACATGTATGTATATGTACATGTGTTTTTGCATATACATATATATTTAATTATATGCATAGGCACTTGTTGTCCTGTACACTTGCAAATTAAAGTTAATCCTTTTTATACTCTGAACCCATTGAAAATGGGAAATCAGGGGGTATAATGGTTTTGTTGAAATGTATGTAACAGGCAGAAGGAGGCGTGGCAGACCCCACAAAGTATCTATATTCTTGATCAGGGCGACGAGATGAGTCGATTTGGCCCTGTCCGTCTGTCTGTCCGTCCGTATATATATGTATGAACGCGTCGATCTCAGAAGATATAAGAGCTAGAGACTTGAAATTTTGTTTCCTAGGTCCGTGTATATCACGCGCATATTATTTTATATGTAGATTCATGTTTATTTTATATAATTTCGTTTTTTGTTAAAATTTACCACCACCCCTAAATTAGACCTCTCACCCTCACCTTTGTAAAAGGCGTAAAAAAGCCCGTTCTAATACGTGCGTGTGTGCGTGTGTATGTATTCCTTTCTTGGGAGTTCTTTTGAGCGTCAAATTCAATAATGTCTTTTAATCTGAAGAACGTCGTATCGGAAAATAATTCCAGAGGCAGGATAATACCATAATAGTTTTTTTTTGATTTGGCTTTATATAAATCCATAGAGTAATACAAAATACTACTTATAGAGTCTATTGAAATGCAAAATAACAATTTGATCATAGAAAATCAATACGCAGCAGTTTCTAAGTACAATTTTCCTTGATAAGGGTATGTTTTGCAACATTCAGGTGCGCGACAAAATTTTATTAAAGGCTAACTTTGATTGAATTTGTCTTCATTCTTAGAAGTCTGTTCACTTGGACAAATTTTTTTCTTAGTATCACATTCTTATCAAAATACTTGTGTCATGCCCTAAATTTAAGAAATAACATCTTATGTTTCAATGAAAAACATACTACTTGGAATAGACACTTCATTTTTGTCCAGCTCAACAAGCTAATGGTAACCTAGTTGCAAAATTTGGATGATTACGCTTAAAAAAATGAAAAAATTACAGGGTGTTTTTGATATGCCACGCCCCCAAAGAGGCGTAACAATATTATTTAGGGAATCGATACTAGTAACTCAACTATATAAACTTGAAGCTTCTAGCTCTTATATTTCAGGAGATATAAACTTTTGCGGGTTGCCACGTGGGCGAACATATACCCAAAAAAATTTCGTCTTGGGATTTTCGTCCGATATGCCACGGCCCTGGTGGGCATAGACATAGAATTTTCATTAATCTTTATAGAATTAGAATTAGCTCACATGCAAAACTTTAACGTTCTAGCTTAAAAACTCTACGAGATAAAGTTTTATCCGAATTGCCGCTAACAGGCGTAGATATGTATATCCGACATAGCACGTGATCTTGAATGGTCGATGCGGATGTACATTCCAAATTTCAGCTTTCTAGGTCTTCCATTAATGTGATTTCTGGCATATCACAAAAATGCATTTTCTATAATAATGTTTAAATCCATGTATGTATGAATGTATATACCGAAGCACAAGTCACGAGTATTTGAAATACGGGGGTGAAGGGGGAGCGCCATACGATCAGATACTGTTCAGGCATGAACATATGAATATACGATGATCGTATACATGCCTCCGACGCACTCAGCGACTAGCAGGTAGTGCGCTGTGAAAAGATAAGGGCCACATGTACGGACTGCATAAATATACAAATGAAGACCAACCCTTGCAACCCCACAGTCAGATTACGAAGGAGTCGAGCGCTGAGCCTTACAAACTCAGCGATAGGATAAGAATAGCTAATAGACCAACGCGGAGTCTCGCACACTCAGCGATAAGATAAGAATATGTAAAAGCCCAATGCTGAGCCTTACACACTCAGCAATAGATACATTAGATTTAAGGGTTGAAATTATACATGAGTCTGGGTATATAAACCCAGGCTCAGAATAATAAAGATCAATACGAAACTAAACACCATCATTGTCGAGTGTATTCGTTCAGATACACTCCACTAAGCTTCAAGACATAATGCGTTTGCAGCTATCCGTGTTGCCGGTGCTAACACTCCTTTCCTTCAGACTGGTAGAGATTTATTTCAGAATCACCCGATCAAATAACCTCTTCCAATCATATTCGGTTTAATTTGCTTGGTCTTTGCAGAATTTGAGGTAAGCGGAAATCTGCAAAAGCATTACGTCAAAATAACCATTAAGCTAGTGTGTGTGATCGTATGAAGCTGCTTCACATGGTGCAGCATCGACCCGCTGGTTGAGATCGACGGAATTATGACTAAGGAAGACTATCTGAATGTTATGAATACCACCCTTTCCGATTTCGTGGAATAGTGCGTTTCACGAGGAAGAAGTGTTTCAGCAGGACAATGTTTCCAAGTACAAAGCAAACTTCTTCAAGAATTACACGAAAATCCAAAATTTTTGATAATGGAGTGGCCTACGCAAAGTCCAGACCTAAACTCCATTAAAAAATTATGGGCTTTGGCTAAAAAATGGCTCTCAATGTAAGATACGCCACGGTCTTGGATGGAGGGGTTTTGGTGTCCAAGCTGAGTTGAGCTAAATTCAGCATTCCTCTTTTGGAAAAGTGGTGGAAAGTATGCCTAGGGACATTGCTAGTGTAATTAAAGCTAAAGATCTTTGGATAAAATATTAAAAATAATAAATAAATTTATAAAGAGTTTAAAGCCAAAGAAGTGGATACATAGCTCTTTTTATGTATCCATCTGAAAAACTTGAATTTAGAATCAAAAAGTGAAACAAAGGATTTTACTCCCATATTTATATATATAAATGAATATAATGCCAAAATTTCAGACAGATTCATGTACTTTTAAAGTTTTCACAACCATTCGAACATCGATTTGTCCAACATGTATCCATACGTGCTTGCCACTGTATACTTTGTGGGGTCTGCCACGCCTCCTTTCCCTGTTACATAAATTTCCATTATACTCTGATTTCCTATTTTCAAGGGTCGAGGGTATAAAAATGTGCAGCAACTGAAAGCAAAAGGTCAGTGACCTGATTAAAACCTACGAGGCTAATGTTATTCCAGTGTGCCTTATTAGTTAGGAAAATTAAATACTAGTTTTAAGAAAAATCCATTCAACGTAATTACTATGTCAGCGACATATGTATGTAAGTGTTGTTTGATTTTACCAACATAGCAAGAAGCCAATTTACATAAATGGTCACTTGTTTCATTTAGTCCAATCAAATTAATTAAAAAATTGAAATGGTTATACAAATTACTTTCCATTATGATTTCCAAATTAAATTCTGCCCACTTTCTATAAAAGCTGCAGTGTCCCTTACCATTGCAGTTTATAAAGTGAAGTATAATTATTGATATGTACATACATATAGATGTATTAATAAATAATGATTTGCACATTGAAATAATATTTAATTACCTTGTTAGAGCCAGATATTATATTGTTATATTATTCATTCAAGTTTTATGCATGTCCATGAATATTCTGGTGCTTGATTAAGTAATGATTAGTGCTGTAAAACTACCGATTGATTTATCGTTCTATCAAGTGTTTATATTTTTTCTTCCATATCGATTGTTTTTGTTTACTATTGATAGCGATGAAATCGTTCGTTGCACATCAATTACTTTGGCGCAACTTTGCGAGTCGAAATTATTGTGTATTCCTGCTTTACCGGAGTCAGAGCGATTTTTCAGCAAAGCTGCACTGATTATAACGCGATGATGAGCTGACTTAAAAATTAAGCATGTGGGCATGCTTCTATTTCTTCATCAATTCTTGTATGGCAGAAGACTATAAGCCATAAATTTAATTATAATTTAATTCAAACTTGTTTTGTTTTGTTATAGCCCATGAAGGAACTCACTATTGTAAAGAAATATAATATTTACTAAAATCTTTATTTTAATTGTTAAATATGCATTTATTTAGTTTATTCACTGGCACTGACATGTAGAACATATTTTTGTACAGCTGTTTTTGTCGTGCAGCATTTTCACTGCTCGAACCTCCTGCGACCGAGCCGAGCAATTACGAAGCATAATGTTCCGCCAACTTAACAGTTTCGAGCTGTAGAAAAATTTGCTCTACATGTCTATTCCATGAGTTCTCTGGTCAGTGTCACTGGTTAGTGGTTTGTTTTTAAACTTGAAAATATGTTCGATAGTATTAACAATACTATTAAATATTTGCTGTAAAACAATCGAAACTACTTAATGTTGTGACCATCGATAGTTTTACTGCCCTAATAAGAAGCACACTTGGGTAGCTCATGACTGAGTGAGCCAAAATGAATGGCTCACTGAACTAACCCACTGAGCTTGTTCCTTCAATACGGCCACTGACCAAACAACACAAAGACTACACATGTAGTACAAAGTTTTTCAACACCGAAAAATCTGCCTCCCAAGGCCTATTAATTTCGTATTTGCTCGGCTGTTCACTTTTAGGTTCAAGCACTAACCAGAGAACACATAGACTAGACAACTAGTGGAAAGCTTTTTGCACGCTTATTCTGGGACTTTAGCGCCCCAGACGGCTTTGAATTCGCTCTGCGAATTACTTTTAGGCTCGAGCAACGAAAATATACGAAAGCACAATCATTTCGCTTCACGCGCTTGACCGAGATGGTCAAATGTTGAACAAAAGATCCTTCTATGCTCAATGTTTCCCTTGCTCTCTCTCTCTCGATGCTCTATGCTCTCTCAAATGTGTATATGTGTGTATGCATGTGTGCACAAGCAGCAACTAACGAAAATTGAAATTTCTTCGCAGCAAGAATCCATGCCTTCCCTTCTGTGTGAAGAGTATACCGAACTCTTTAAACCGTTTGCCAAGCTCGTACAAAATATGTAATATAGTCAGTCAGCTACTTAAATATAAGCGCGCCTCTTCATTTCAAACAAGTGCACTTCACTGACAAGTGCACTTGCACTTTTTATAAATTTTTTTTACTTGCATGCACCTGTAAATGTATGTACATACATATATGCAAGGGATCGATAATCGAATCCCATTTTGCCCACTGATCAGATACTACATATTTTAAAAATACATTCTGATTGGCTAACCCACGACCATTTAAATCAGGTGCTTAAATATACCGCGAGTAACTTGGCTGTCCCTATACCACAGACATATACATACATACACATGTGCGTGAGTTACCTTCCGGTCACAGTGCCACAAAGTATTGGGATGTGGCAAGTGACAAGTGCACTTTAGTCAGTCAGCTACTTAAATATAAGCGCGCCTCTTCAATTCAAACCCAAAATCGTTCGCACAATTTTAAGTTGAGGTAGGCACACGCCAATGTTCATGTCGCATGCATACATACATAAACATACACACACGCACATATAAAGGCACAAAGGCAGTCAAATGCTTCTACAATGATCACCCCATCATTTGTGAGTATCGCGGCCCCTGCGTACACACAATCAAACATATGTATGTATGCATGTGTGAGTAGTTCACAAGATCTACCAAATGCGAATTCGGGGCTCTGAAATTGCTACAGGCAGCAAGAGCTAAGCAAACAGGCACACAAATGCTCATAATACATATAGTAACGGAGACTGTGTGTGTGCACGCTCGTCGCGAAAGCATTTTCACTATGAGCACCAACGCTTTCATACCCTTCCCACAAGTAATATCGAAAACACATATACATATTTTGTACGAGCTTGGCAAACGGTTTGAAGAGTTCGGTATACTCTTCACACAGAAGGGAAGGCATGGGTTCTTGCCGTGAAGAAATTTCAATTTTTGTAAACTGCTGCTTGTGCTCACATGCATACACACATATACACATTTAAGAGACCAGAGAGCATCGTGAGAGGGAGAGCAAGGGAAACATTGAGCATATTGAACATATTTTTGTTGTTGGTCTCTCGCTTTCTCTACTCTATGCTCTCTCAAATATGTATGTATGCATGTTAGCACAAGCAGCAGCAGTGTTGCCAAATCAGATTTTTTCTCGTCGAATCTGGATTTTTTTAAAAGCCGACTGCGGGAAAAATGCATTAACAGCGGGAATTCTGGATTTTAAGAGGACAATTTCCGTATTTTGTAGGGATAATTCGTGCGAAGAATGAAGGTTTGTTTATTGTAGTTGCATTAAAACCAAATAGTTCAGTAATTCAATTTTCAACGTAAGAACCAAGCGGTAATAATATGGAACTAACTAAACTAGGATATGATTTATACTTAATTCAGAACAATTTATTGTGAACAACAATATCATACTTTTTGATTCTATGTAAATGAAACGTAAAGATTTTTTAACGGAGCTTATAAAGCAATTAAAAATGCATGCAACTCATTTGATAGCGTACTATACAAGAAGTGAAAAATGCTGATTAATTTTCATACATATATATTTTTGGAGATCTTTGAAAGTATTAAACACCAATATAAGAACATTCACCCAATTCAGTAAGAAACTACTCAAGACGCTACAAAGTTTTGGATTGAGAGGCGTGTTTCTAAGAATTCGATAGGAAATAAGAAACTTAGGAACTTGGCCAGTTTTTCATTACTTTATTTGCAAATGCGCAAGTGAGTCAAATTTTTTGTCAGATCAATACTGTGATGCTTAACTCAAATTCAAGCGTCAGGTAAAACATATTTAATATAAAACTTCACAGATACGGGTTGCGGAGGTTGATGAAATGATGCCATGATGATGCGTGTTCAAGTTGTTAAAATATATTTAAATATCAATCAAATTAAAGCAAAAAACATAAGCTTTCTTATCCGATTTTTTTTCAAAAATTTTCGGCTTTTTTTAAAGTATCTTCCCACTAAAAACTGCTTTTTTTGCTCAAAAAAAAAAAATTGGCGACACTGAGCAGCAGCACACAAAAATTTAAATTTTTCGCGTTCGACTGCCGTTTCTTCCCTTCTTTGTGAAGAGTATACCTAACTCTTCAAACCGTTCGCCAATCTTGTACAAAATATTTGCGTTTTCGTTATTATTTGTGAGAAGGGTATGAAAGCGTTGGTGCTCCTAATGAAAAAGTTTTCGCAACGAGCGTGGACACGCACACTACAGTCCCTTGCTACATGTATGACCATTAGTATGCCTGTGTGCGTGCGAAGGCCTTGGTACCTGTAGCAATTTTAGGCCCTAGCATTTGAATTTGGTCGATCTTGAGGAGTGCTCGCATACATACATATGTATGTACATATGTATATACATATATGCATTTGATTGTATGTACGCATGGGCTGTGATGCTAACATTTATGGAAGATCACTTGTAGAAGCATATGTATGTATGTCTGTGGGCCTTTACATTGGCGTGTGTGTATGTGCATGTGTATGCATGAGACATGAACTTTGGAGTGGGCCTACCTTAACTTAGAATTAGTTGACCGATTTAGGGTTCGAATTGAAGAGGCGCGCTTGTATGTAAGTATGTACCTTTTATTTTCTATATATGATCGTGTGCTTGCCTATCGAAGTCATCAATTCATAAAAACAATTGTTTAATAAATATAAAAATAAAACATAACATGTATGTATAAAAACAAATCAATAAAAACAAATTTAATTCAATAACAATTCGAACCCGTAATCGGCCAAGTAAATGAAGCGGACGATAATGTCTAGTTGTTCGGGACGGAACCGAACAATTAAGACGCATCAACAAAGAGGACGAATCAATATCACCGTTAATCGATTTGCGCAGGAAAGCAGTACCTAAAATTATTCTGCGATTGATTAACGATGGAAGATCGTCTGCTTCATTTAATTGTGTGCACTACGGATTATTCTTAGCATCGTGCGTTTTATGTTCTATGTGTTAATTTTAATAAATATTATCACGTATTTGCCTTAGAGCTCTCTCTTCCTAAAATTAAACCTCTTCTATTAGCTTACCTTAGGGAAACCACTCAAAATGCCCAGTATCTTTTAAATAAACAAATAAATAAACGCTTCTTCTGCAGCTGCATGGCCTTTCGCAGTTGTTTCTGCCATCAACCAAATTTATTGCATCTACGGAAAAACTGTGAAGATTAAATTTTGTAATTAAATCGGCAATGAATTGAATAATACCTATCAATTAATACATCATAAAAAGTGCTCTCTCAAGGCTGCTTTGCAACATTGTATGTTATTACTACAGGATTAGCCATAATATTTTTTTTTCTCCTTTTTCAGGCGTGTTTTCTACTGTCGCGGCACAATTTAATTTGTTTTTGTATTTTGCTTTCTGCTCCAGCTTCAGCCTTCTTAAATGCCTTTCACTATACATATTGTTTTAATTTTAATTTGTTTAAATTTTGTTGCAATATTCACGATTGTTGCTGCTTCGGAACTTCACTTGCAATGCTTGATTTTATTTTCCTAACCGGCGAACGCAACAGCCTTCGAACATCGAGGAAGATCAGAAGTAACATTTCTTTTCGTTTATGCTTTCTGATCATCGAGGACGATTCGAAGGCTGTTGCGTTCGCCGGTTGAGAAAATAAAATCAAGCATTGCAAGTGAATCTTGTTTGTTTTATAAATTAGGAAAGAAACTGCGACAGAAAGCGAATATAGTTTTATTCCTTCACCTATGCTCTATTCGCAAAACACCAAATACCTACAGTTTTTTTTCGTTTAATTTTTCTGTCGTTTCATGCATATGCTGTGGTGCTCGGTGGTTCAGTCAGTCAAGTAAGTACTCATGTAAGGACTAGTGGGGAAGGCAGTTCAGCTATGGTCAATCGCCACCTCGAGAACTGCAAGGCTTTGAACCTAGGCGCTTGTTTGTTTTTACATAGACTATCTCCCCTTGTTTGTAAGTTTTGGTTTATTCTCTTTATTGTGGTAACTTAAATTGGATTGTTGTTTATCTAATAATTTGTCGGACATTATTTTCTTATTCGCTTCTGTTATCCTGAACTATTGTGCCGAAAAATATCTATATTGGTTGTCTTTCAGTGACTGAATTGAAAGAGATGTTATATTCTTGTACTGCTTTAAACAGTGTATCTGTAAAATTCATATATTTTATGTCTTTTCTGAAATATCTCTATTTGCCCATTGCCTGTTGAGCTATAAGGAGGGGTTGTTTAAACTTCGATACCTAGTTGATTTTGCAGCAAAAGCTTTACTGTCAAATATCGTTTTAGGCATACCGAATGCAATTAGAATCTTTCTTAATGGGATCTTTATATTTTCTGCACCTCTTGAATTCAAAACTTAGCTTGAACATATTTTGAGAATTTATCAATGCTTGTTAAAATAGTCTTATTTGCTTTTATGTAAATGTCTATATGAATGATTTCACCTGAAAGTTTGAGAAATGGTGGATGTCTATCGTTTTTTGACTCTCTTCATGTTGAGCATGACTGTGATTTCTTTAAATTGTTTGTGTAATCGTGGAAAAAAATATGTCTAGAATGTGGGCTTTGTTTTCATCATTTCTGTGTGCTTGTATATGTTCTTGTGTTATTATTTTATCCTGTTCATCAATGCTTGTAATGTCTCTACCTTTTTTGGATCTAATTATTTTATAATTAGAAAAGTGAAGTGGGTATAATTCTTGTATTTTCCCCATGATAGGTTCTGGAATAAATAAAAGCTTAATAAGCATTGGGTCAAGTTGTTTCTTAAAAATAATAATTAATTCGTCTTCAGTGAAGTGGGGTTGGGTTACAATATGCCTATGGTATGTAAGGAAGGGAATTTAAAATTTATAATCGGGCTTTTCGCTGATTACTATAAATGATTACTATAAATAGCTGATTAGATTGTGTGATAAACTTTCATCACTCATAACTGTGTTTATGTACTATTTAATTTATTAGGTTGGTTGATAATGCGTCTGCTACTACGTTAACTCATAATTGAGCTCTTCTAAGAACTCTTCGTGTTAATTTTCCGTTATGATTTGTATTACTTATAGCAAATGTTATCGGTTAACTTTAGCAGTTACATACAAGTAAATTCGAAGTTATTGCAATGCCCAAACCATGGCTAGAATTTCCTTTTCATTTGTTGCATACTTCTCTGTCTTTAACAATGTTCGTGATATGAAAGTAATGGGCCTTCATTTTTTCAAGAACTGCGATTGCGTAATTCGAAGCATCGGTTAGATGAATCGTTCATCTTCACCTCTGAAGTGAGTAAAAAGGGGCTTAGCTAGTTTTGCATAATCTCTGCGATAGTAGCCGGAAAGAAGTTTAAACGATCGTAGTTCCTCAAAAGTTTTGGGTATGGGGAATTTGGAAATTATTTCAACATTATATGGTTTTTTAAAAAATGAGTACTTCTCCATTTTGACTTTCATATTAGCGTTGAGTAAAGTCGTAAAGTTTTCAGTTTTGCTGAAAACAAAATCCCTCTTTGGTATTTGAAGGGGAATTCTTGAGACCGAAACGTGGTCTTGTAAATTCCTACTTCCTTCCGTTAACTGAGAATGCTGTCTTTTCTATGTCTGTTGTCTTCAAGGGAATTTGGTGGAAACCACTTTTAAGGTCGAGGACCGAGAAGAATTTGTTGTCCCCTAAGTGGGCTATGATGTCACCTACTTCTGGCATGGGATATTGGTCGGAGATTGTGATTCAGCTTGCGAAAATCAATCACTAGTCGGTATTTCATTTCCTGAAGCAACAGTTTTTTCGGCACGATCCATACTAGAGCGATATTTGGTGATTAAAAAGATTAATTAATGCGGAATCTATTATTGCTATTTACTATTAGGTATCATTCCTGACATAGAGGTGGGATGGGGTTACGAAAACAATGCAACGCTACGTTGCTCATCTAGAGACCTTCAATAACAAACCTTGTCCCTGGTAATTCAAGTTATTCAATGTGTGCAGCGACTCTAGAAGAAATAGAAGAATGGAACTTACTAAAGTGAAATCTTCGACCGATCTCTGACTGCAGCTGCCCCCGTCCCGTTAAAGCCCTGGCATGCCTCCAAGTACGTTCGAACATCGTCACCAACTGAATTTTCATTCGTGGTACAGGTTTAAGTTGATATACTTCCTTAATGAAAGATCCTGGCTCTGAACATGGGCTCCCATAAGGACCAACGTCAACCCTCGCATGGCCTCCCTGCTATGAACAGATAACCATGGGGATCGCTTGATTTCCGATAAATAGCCAGACTGAGAGGAGCCAAATATTTCACTTATCTAGATATGCCCTGTGGATACTATCAGGTACATCTACATAAAGATTCCATTGAATACACGATGTCTGTCACCCCTGATGGGCCCTTCGAGTTTACGGCCATGCAGTTTGGGTAAAAGAACGCACCATCGGTATTTCAGAGAGCGGTAATGAAAGCGATAGGCGACTTGGCCTATACTTATAGAATTGTTTACATGGACGATATAATGATTGTTGCCCCAACGAAGAAGGATGCTGGCTTTTCATTTAATGGTGATAAATTTCAGTATTTTGCAGGTGAAATTCGTCATAACTTACGTAAACTTGAGGCACTGAGTGAATTGTCACCCCCTTAAGTCAATCACAATCTTGAGACAATTGATTGGCTTAACTTCGTACTTTCGGCAATTCGTTGCAGGTTTCTCTCAGATAATGAAGCCCCTTTTTTCACTGACTTGTGGTAAAACTAACTTTAGCTGGAAAAAGAAGCATGAATTGATTCGAAAGCAAATTGTTACGATTTTTACTAGCAAGCCAGTGCTAATATTATTTGACCCAAAATATCCAGTGGAACTGCATACTGATGCAAGTTCAATCGGGTATGGAGCGATACTCTTACAGTAGTTAAGGCAGTAGTTAGGCAGTAAAGCACTTTAGACATTATTTGCTTAGAGTTAAGTTTCTTTCTAGGAATCCTTTACCTAATAAGAAAGAAGTTTCACAAAAAAAAAGTCTTTAAAAAATGGGCAAGAATGATCGCAGACTACATAATAATATAATAATAATATATAATAGTACAAATTGATGATTTGTATCTGTATCACACATTTAAGCTTGACGCAAATAGCCGTATCAAACCTTCAATTTCTATATTCGGAGTACTCATTCGAATAATAGGCAAATAGGATAAAACGTTAACATTTTGCATGAGAGCTAATGTTATTATTCTACAACATTATTCTTACACACACACACACACACACACACACACACACACACACACACACACACACACACACACACACACACACACACACACACACACACACACACACACACACACACACACACACACACACACACACACACACACACACACAGTTCGAGTTGCGTTTTCGTGGAGTACGGTCGATGTCATCGCGATCCACCGTGGACAATAGCTTGATCTTTGTTTTTCCCTGTGAAAGTGGAAAAATCTGTAGACAACGTGGTTGCTGTGGGCGCGACGCACCCAGCGACGGCAAAACAAAAACAATAAAAACTTACTTCGCGGCGGTTTCGCGGAGTACCCCAGTGGTACAATCCGGTGGTGCAAGAGAGGGGGGCAATAGCGTCACTGTTTTTGGCGTCAGGGCTTTTCTCCTTCCCTTTCTTTTTAAGCGCGAAATAATTTGTCACATTAGGCGTCACATTTGTGCAAATAATAAATAATCAGGTGCATTCACTCTAACAGCTGATAGTAGTGCTGGAAATTGCAGCGGACAAACAGCTGCTCACTAACTTTGGTGAGTTGCTAAGTCTCAGCAAAGACAGCAACCCAGCTGCTGGTGTGAGGTAGCAGGTACTAAAAGTAGTGCATACTTTCGGGCTCTCGCTGTAATTAGGTTGAGTTTAAGTTACTGTGGTCTCTAAACTCAAATTATATTAGTAGGCAGTGCCCACTACAGGCTTCACGCCGTGGTAGTCGGAGCAATATGGAGGCCATGATGGAGGAGGAGCTGCAAGCTTTCGCGCGCCGTTCCTCGTTGCAGCGATCGCCACAGCAACAACAGAGGGCGTTGCCGCAGCCGTCGAACCAGTCTCCAGTGGCTGAGTGCCAGGCACCCAAGTCTTTAAAAGAAGCGTTAGCTCAAATAGGAGTTACGCTAGAGGGTTTGTCTGCCCTATTTGGGGGGCAGCGGCATATAAATGCACTCATGAGGGAGGAGCTGGCTAGGCTGGTCAGTCTCCACAAGACGGCCGAAGCGTTCTGCAACCGACCGGTCAAAGACTGCGAGGTGCAGACCACGCTGGTCAAAGAAGTAGCTCAGAAGGCTAAAACAGCGAGCGTTAGTGCTACAGCAGGTAGTAATACGCCCAAGCGGTCGAGGGAAGTTGCCACTGAGCAGAGGAAAACTCCCTCGAAAAAGCCGAGGCACAATAAAAGCGCAGCAAATCCAATAGAGCCAATGGTTCTACGGGCTGCAGCCGTTAAAACCAATCAGGTAGGCCGACAGACGAATCCGAACAGCTGGACGGTTGTTAAGGGACGCAAGCCGCTGCAAAAACGTTCTAGAAGCGACGCCATCGCGGTTTCAGGTGTAGGTGGTTGCAGCTATGCGGACATGCTTCGCGTGGTCAAGAGCGACCCAAATTTAAAGCATCTGAGCGGCGACGTCCAAGGTATTAGGAAGACCGCTAAGGGGGACCTTTTGTTGCAACTGAGTAGGAAGCCGGAGCATAGCGCTGAGGCTCTGCACGAAGCTGTAGGCAAAGCCTTGGGTGACCGAGCGATAGTTAAAACACTTACCGAATCGGCTCAAATTGAGATTCGCGACCTAGATGAGTTAGCAAGTAAAGAGGAGATCTTGGAGGCAATCAGGGTGGAGTTGAAGGATAGCTCACTCCCCATTGGGGCTATCAAATCGCTTCGGCCAGCTTTTGGTGGACAGCAAAGAGCTACGGTTGCTCTTCCAATTGGGAAAGCTAAAACTCTGCTCGAGCTGTCCAAAATTAGAATAGGATGGGTAGTATGCCGTATTCGAGCCGTGGAGCAGCCTAAACGCTGTTTCAAGTGCCTCGATTACGGTCATATGGCAGCAAACTGTCGCAGCGACTGTGACCTAAAGGGCGCCTGTTTCAGGTGTGGAGAGATGGGTCACAGTGCAAAAGCATGCACCAAGCCACCAAAATGTAGCCTCTGCATCCGGAAAGGTGAAAAGCAGACGGACCATTCAGCAGGCAGCTTCAAATGCCCATCTTACCGTGAAGCTGCTCGTAAAATGAAATGTTAAGGTTCTTGCAGCTTAACCTAAATCATTGTATTGCTGCCCAAGACCTTCTTGAGCAGACCGTTAGGGAAAAATGTATAGACGTAGCTTTTCTCAGTGAGCCCCACCACTGTATAACCAGCTGCCCTAGGACATGGTCAACTGACGTTAATGGCAAAGCTGCGTTGTGGGTATGCGGCAACTCAACGAACGTACTTTCGAATGTTAAGTCATTCAATGGGTTCGTACGCGGCCGATATGGCAACTTATGGCTTTACAGTTGCTATCTGGCCCCCAGCATGCAGCTCAGTGAATTCACGACGGTGCTCGACGAGCTTGCCGAGGATGCTAGGGGTCGGAAGGCCATTATAGCTGGAGATTTTAACTCCTGGGCGTTAGAATGGGGTAGCCTCACAACAAATGCCAGAGGTCGTATCCTACTGGAGATCTTCGCAACACTAGATGTTGCACTGCTCAACACTGGGCACGAGCACACCTTCAGTCGGGCGGGATACGGATCTGTCGTCGACATTACTTTTGTCACTTCATCCCTCTTTCGGGGAGCAACATGGAGCCATTGCGATAGCTATACGGGCAGCGATCATACGGCACTTCTATTCACATTAGGTGAGCCACCTGCCAGGGCGTCACCCTTGTGGAGGGAGTCGTATCGGCTAGATACTTTTGATCCCGCGGTCTTTTCTGAGGCCATTCAGTCTCTGGGCACAATTGGTAATGCTGAGGCCAGAGCATGCCAAATGGTAGCCCAAATACAGAGTGCCTGCAATAGCAGTATGCTACGCCGCAAGCAGTTCACGCGACAACAAGAGCCTACGTATTGGTGGAATGCACAAATAGGTGACATTCGTCGCAAATGCATCCAGGCGAGAAGAAGCTACCAACGGGCTCGCGGTAGGTCTACGTTTTTAGAAAAACAATTAGCTTACCAGGCAGCTAGAAGACAGTTGAAGAGGGCCATTCGGGCAAGCAAAAGAGAATGTTTTTTAGAGTTGTGCGACTCAGCCGAATATGACCCTTGGGGCAGGGCATATAAGATAGTAGTTAAAAGACTATACGCAGGTAGACAGGTGCAGCCTACGGATCGTCTGGAGCTTAAAACGATTGTGGAAACGCTCTTTCCAGAAAGTTTAAGCTCCATTCACGCCCCTCGGTCCGAGTCTGCTGATCAGGGCTCAATGAGCACTGAAATTGTTTTAGTCACAGAGGAAGAAATTATATTAACTCTCCGGGGTCTTAGAACCAACACTGCTCCAGGGCCGGACGGGATCCCGAATCGTGCGCTAAAGCTAGCCCTCGCCTTGCACCCTAATACGTTCGCTGAATTATTCAACGAATGTTTAATACAAGAGACGTTCCCGGCAAAATGGAAAGCCCAGAACCTGGTGTTGCTACCCAAGGCTGGCAAACCACCAGATGAGCCATCCTCATACAGACCGATCTGCCTCTTAGACACCATGGGAAAGGTGTTTGAGAAATTGATCTGCTCCAGACTGGAGACTGCGATTACTAGCGCCGGAGGCCTGTCACCAAATCAATTTGGATTCCGGAAGGCCCGGTCAACAACGGATGCGCTAAACAAAGTTGTTGGTCTGGCCACCTCCGCCATTCATGGCACAAGATGGAAGCATGGGACGAAGCAATACTGCATTATTGCGACCCTGGACGTAAAGAATGCCTTCAATACAGCTAGTTGGGATATGATACTGAATGCGCTGTCACAATATAATATCCCTAAATATCTTAAAGAAACAATAAAGAGTTACTTCAGAGGAAGAACACTGGTATACAATACGAGTGAGGGTCCCCAAACTCATACAGTGTCAGCTGGAGTACCCCAAGGCTCAGTGCTGGGGCCTCTCCTATGGAATATCATGTACGACGGCGTACTGCGCTTGGAACTACCAACAGGTGCGCACACCATCGGCTTTGCTGATGATGTAGCTGTCGTAGCCATAGGAAAGGAACTCAAAGATACAGAGGATATGTGCAGCGAAAGTATCAATCGCATACGAAGCTGGTTGACTGGAGCTGGGCTCGAGCTAGCGGCACACAAAACTGAAGTTGTCCTAGTCAGCAGTCGCAAAAGAGTGGAAACTGCCAATATAAAGATCGGCAGCGTCACCATTGCGTCAAAGAGGGCGATAAAGTATCTTGGTGTCATGATAGACACAAGATTAACTTTCCGCGAGCACTTAGAGTATGTGCAAAAAAAGGCAGCTGATTCTTGTAGAGCTCTCTCGAGAATTATGCTTAACACGCGGGGACCTAAACAGCAACGACGTCTCCTTCTAATGAGCGTCATTAGGTCCGTCATCCTCTACGCTGCGCCCATATGGGCAAGAGCGATGGCAACGCCGAGCTACAGCCGGGGCATTTGCGCGATCTATAGACTGAGCGCAATCAGAGTCAGCTGCGCTTTCAGGACTATCTCCGATGACGCGGCGCTCGTCATAGCTGGTATGGTACCGCTGGAGTACTTGGTCGCCGAAGCCGTGGAGCGAAATTCGCACGCGCCTGCCCGACCCAACGCTATCAGGGCGAACAGCATTGCACGATGGCAAAGGAAGTGGAATAGCTCAGCTAAAGGGCGGTGGACGCACAAGCTCATCCCGGAGCTTGAACCATGGGTCAACCGCAAGCACGGCGAGGTAAACTTCTACCTTACGCAGATCCTCTCGGGACATGGATGCTTTCGGAGCTATCTGAAGCGCTTCGGCCACGAGGAATCTGACGAGTGCCCCTGGTGCGAGCGAGGGCACGTGGAAGACGCCAACCACATTCTTTTCGAATGTGGACGGTTCCTGGAGGAGAGGCGTCGTCTGGAAGAGGCAGTGGGCCGCTCCATCAGAGCGGACAACATTGTCAACACCATGCTGGAATCGGAGGAAGCTTGGGAACAAACAAGCACCTTCGCGGCCACAGTGATGATGGAGCTCCGCAGAGTCGAGCGAATGAGAAGTCGAGCTGTCCCAGGCTAAGGTAGCGCAAAGTGCTTGCGAAGCAATGCTGTACGGCCGTCCCGCAAGCATCGCGCACTATCCTAGCCACCACGCAACTTGCACCTTGTAATATTAAAATTGTTAATAAACGAATATAAAAAAAAAAAAAAAAACACACACACACACACACACACACACACACACACACACACACACACAAACACACACACACACACACACACACACACACACACACACACACACACACACACACACACACACACACACACACACACACACACACACACACACACACACACACACACACACACACACACACACACACACACACACACACACACACACACACACACACACACACACACACACACACACACCACACACACACACACACACACACACACACACACACACACACACACACACACACACACACACACACACACACACACACACACACACACACACACACACACACACACACACACACACACACACACCACACACACACACACACACACACACACACACACACACACACACCACACACACACACACACCACACACACACACACACACACACACACACACACACACACACACACACACACACACACACACACACACACACACACACACACACACACACACACACACACACACACACACACACACACACACACACACACACACACACACACACACACACACACACACACACACACACACACACACACACACACACACACGAGTTGCGTTTTCGTAGTAGTAGTAGTAGTTTCGGAGTACGGTCGATGTCATCGCGATCCACCGTGGACAATAGCTTGATCTTTGTTTTTCCCTGTGAAAGTGGAAAAATCTGTAGACAACGTGGTTGCTGTGGGCGCGACGCACCCAGCGACGGCAAAACAAAAACAATAAAAACTTACTTCGCGGCGGTTTCGCGGAGTACCCCAGTGGTACAATCCGGTGGTGCAAGAGAGGGGGGCAATAGCGTCACTGTTTTTGGCGTCAGGGCTTTTCTCCTTCCCTTTCTTTTTAAGCGCGAAATAATTTGTCACATTAGGCGTCACATTTGTGCAAATAATAAATAATCAGGTGCATTCACTCTAACAGCTGATAGTAGTGCTGGAAATTGCAGCGGACAATCAGCTGCTCACTAACTTTGGTGAGTTGCTAAGTCTCAGCAAAGACAGCAACCCAGCTGCTGGCGTGAGGTAGCAGGTACTAAAAGTAGTGCATACTTTCGGGCTCTCGCTGTAATTAGGTTGAGTTTAAGTTACTGTGGTCTCTAAACTCAAATTATATTAGTAGGCAGTGCCCACTACAGGCTTCACGCCGTGGTAGTCGGAGCAATATGGAGGCCATGATGGAGGAGGAGCTGCAAGCTTTCGCGCGCCGTTCCTCGTTGCAGCGATCGCCACAGCAACAACAGAGGGCGTTGCCGCAGCCGTCGACGTGTAACCAGTCTCCAGTGGCTGAGTGCCAGGCACCCAAGTCTTTGAAAGAAGCGTTAGCTCAAATAGGAGTTACGCTAGAGGGTTTGTCTGCCCTATTTGGGGGGCAGCGGCATATAAATGCACTAATGAGGGAGGAGCTGGCTAGGCTGGTCAGTCTCCACAAGACGGCCGAAGCGTTCTGCAACCGACCGGTCAAAGACTGCGAGGTGCAGACCACGCTGGTCAAAGAAGTAGCTCAGAAGGCTAAAACAGCGAGTGTTAGTGCTACGGCAGGTAGTAATACGCCCAAGCGGTCGAGGGAAGTTGCCACTGAGCAGAGGAAAACTCCCTCGAAAAAGCCGAGGCACAATAAAAGCGCAGCAAATCCAATAGAGCCAATGGTTCTACGGGCTGCAGCCGTTAAAACCAATCAGGTAGGCCGACAGACGAATCCGAACAGCTGGACGGTAGGCAAAGGTAGCTGTAGGCAAAGCCGTGGGTGACCGAGCGGTAGTTAAAACACTTACCGAATCGGCTCAAATTGAGATTCGCGACCTAGATGAGTTAGCAAGTAAAGAGGAGATCTTGGAGGCAATCAGGGTGGAGTTGAAGGATAGCTCACTCCCCATTGGGGCTATCAAATCGCTTCGGTCAGCTTTTGGTGGACAGCAAAGAGCTACGGTTGCTCTTCCAATTGGGAAAGCTAAAACTCTGCTCGAGCTGTCCAAAATTAGAATAGGATGGGTATAGGAATAGGAATAGTATGCCGTATTCGAGCCGTGGAGCAGCCTAAACGCTGTTTCAAGTGCCTCGATTACGGTCATATGGCAGCAAACTGTCGCAGCGACTGTGACCTAAAGGGCGCCTGTTTCAGGTGTGGAGAGATGGGTCACAGTGCAAAAGCATGCACCAAGCCACCAAAATGTAGCCTCTGCATCCGGAAAGGTGAAAAGCAGACGGACCATTCAGCAGGCAGCTTCAAATGCCCATCTTACCGTGAAGCTGCTCGTAAAATGAAATGTTAAGGTTCTTGCAGCTTAACCTAAATCATTGTATTGCTGCCCAAGACCTTCTTGAGCAGACCGTTAGGGAAAAATGTATAGACGTAGCTTTTCTCAGTGAGCCCCACCACTGTATAACCAGCTGCCCTAGGACATGGTCAACTGACGTTAATGGCAAAGCTGCGTTGTGGGTATGCGGCAACTCAACGAACGTACTTTCGAATGTTAAGTCATTCAATGGGTTCGTACGCGGCCGATATGGCAACTTATGGCTTTACAGTTGCTATCTGGCCCCCAGCATGCAGCTCAGTGAATTCACGACGGTGCTCGACGAGCTTGCCGAGGATGCTAGGGGTCGGAAGGCCATTATAGCTGGAGATTTTAACTCCTGGGCGTTAGAATGGGGTAGCCTCACAACAAATGCCAGAGGTCGTATCCTACTGGAGATCTTCGCAACACTAGATGTTGCACTGCTCAACACTGGGCACGAGTACACCTTCAGTCGGGCGGGATACGGGTCTGTTATCGACATTACTTTTGTCACTTCATCCCTCTTTCGGGGAGCAACATGGAGTCATTGCGATAGCTATACGGGCAGCGATCATACGGCACTTCTATTCACAATAGGTGAGCCACCTGCCAGGGCGTCACCCTTGTGGAGGGAGTCGTATCGGCTAGATACTTTTGATCCCGCGGTCTTTTCTGAGGCCATTCAGTCTCTGGGCACAATTGGTAATGCTGAGGCCAGAGCATGCCAAATGGTAGCCCAAATACAGAGTGCCTGCAATAGCAGTATGCTACGCCGCAAGCAGTTCACGCGACAACAAGAGCCTACGTATTGGTGGAATGCACAAATAGGTGACATTCGTCGCAAATGCATCCAGGCGAGAAGAAGCTACCAACGGGCTCGCGGTAGGTCTACGTTTTTAGAAAAACAATTAGCTTACCAGGCAGCTAGAAGACAGTTGAAGAGGGCCATTCGGGCAAGCAAAAGAGAATGTTTTTTAGAGTTGTGCGACTCAGCCGAATATGACCCTTGGGGCAGGGCATATAAGATAGTAGTTAAAAGACTATACGCAGGTAGACAGGTGCAGCCTACGGATCGTCTGGAGCTTAAAACGATTGTGGAAACGCTCTTTCCAGAAAGTTTAAGCTCCATTCACGCCCCTCGGTCCGAGTCTGCTGATCAGGGCTCAATGAGCACTGAAATTGTTTTAGTCACAGAGGAAGAAATTATATTAACTCTCCGGGGTCTTAGAACCAACACTGCTCCAGGGCCGGACAGGATCCCAAATCGTGCGCTAAAGCTAGCCCTCGCCTTGCACCCTAATACGTTCGCTGAATTATTCAACGAATGTTTAATACAAGAGACGTTCCCGGCAAAATGGAAAGCCCAGAACCTGGTGTTGCTACCCAAGGCTGGCAAACCACCAGATGAGCCATCCTCATACAGACCGATCTGCCTCTTAGACACCATGGGAAAGGTGTTTGAGAAATTGATCTGCTCCAGACTGGAGACTGCGATTACTAGCGCCGTAGGCCTGTCACCAAACCAATTTGGATTCCGGAAGGCCCGGTCAACAACGGATGCGCTAAACAAAGTTGTTGGTCTGGCCACCTCCGCCATTCATGGCACAAGATGGAAGCATGGGACGAAGCAATACTGCATTATTGCGACCCTGGACGTAAAGAATGCCTTCAATACAGCTAGTTGGGATATGATACTGAATGCGCTGTCACAATATAATATCCCTAAATATCTTAAAGAAACAATAAAGAGTTACTTCAGAGGAAGAACACTGGTATACAATACGAGTGAGGGTCCCCAAACTCATACAGTGTCAGCTGGAGTACCCCAAGGCTCAGTGCTGGGGCCTCTCCTATGGAATATCATGTACGACGGCGTACTGCGCTTGGAACTACCAACAGGTGCGCACACCATCGGCTTTGCTGATGATGTAGCTGTCGTAGCCATAGGAAAGGAACTCAAAGATACAGAGGATATGTGCAGCGAAAGTATCAATCGCATACGAAGCTGGTTGACTGGAGCTGGGCTCGAGCTAGCGGCACACAAAACTGAAGTTGTCCTAGTCAGCAGTCGCAAAAGAGTGGAAACTGCCAATATAAAGATCGGCAGCGTTACCATTGCGTCAAAGAGGGCGATAAAGTATCTTGGTGTCATGATAGACACAAGATTAACTTTCCGCGAGCACTTAGAGTATGTGCAAAAAAAGGCAGCTGATTCTTGTAGAGCTCTCTCGAGAATTATGCTTAACACGCGGGGACCTAAACAGCAACGACGTCTCCTTCTAATGAGCGTCATTAGGTCCGTCATCCTCTACGCTGCGCCCATATGGGCAAGAGCGATGGCAACGCCGAGCTACAGCCGGGGCATTTGCGCGATCTACAGACTGAGCGCAATCAGAGTCAGCTGCTTCTTCTTCTACCTTACGCAGATCCTCTCGGGACATGGATGTTTTCGGAGCTATTTGAAGCGCTTCGGCCACGAGGAATCTGACGAGTGCCCCTGGTGCGAGCGAGGGCACGTGGAAGACGCCAACCACATTCTTTTCGAATGTGGACGGTTCCTGGAGGAGAGGCGTCGTCTGGAAGAGGCAGTGGGCCGCTCCATCAGAGCGGACAACATTGTCAACACCATGCTGGAATCGGAGGAAGCTTGGGAACAAACAAGCACCTTCGCGGCCACAGTGATGATGGAGCTCCGCAGAGTCGAGCGAATGAGAAGTCGAGCTGTCCCAGGCTAAGGTAGCGCACAGTTCTTGCGAAGCAATGCTTTACGGCCGTCCCGCAAGCATCGCGCACTATCCTAGCCACCACGCAACTTGCACCTTGTACTATTATATAAAAACTGTTAATAAACGAATATAAAAAAAAAAAAAAAAAAACACACACAAACACACACACACACAAAGGGCAAAAAGCATGCACCAAGCCACCAAAATGTAGCCTCTGCATCCGGAAAGGCGAAAAGCAGACGGACCATTCAGCAGGCAGCTTCAAGTGCCCATCTTACCGTGAAGCTGCTCGTAAAATGAAATGTTAAGGTTCTTGCAGCTTAACTTAAATCATTGTATTGCTGCCCAAGACCTTCTTCAACGAATGTTCTTTCGAATGTTAAGTCATTCAATGGGTTCGTACGCGGCCGATATGGTAACTTATGGCTCTACAGCTGCTACCTAGCCCCCAGCATGCAGCTCAGTGAATTCACGACGGTTCTCGACGAGCTTGCCGAGGATGCTAGGGGTCAGAAGGCCATTATAGCAGGAGATTTTAATTCATGGGCGTTAGAATGGGGTAGCCACACAACAAATGTCAGAGGCCTTATACTGCTGGAGATTTTCGCGACACTAGATGTTGCACTGCTCAACACTGGCCATGAGTTTACCTGGATACGGCTGGATACGGACCTGTAATTGATATTACTTTTGTCACTTCATCCCTCGTTCGGGAAGCCACCTGGAGCCACTACGATGCCAGAGCATGCCAAATGGTGGCCCAAATACAGAGTGCCTGCAATAGCAGCATGTTACGCCGCAAGCAGTTCACGTGACAACAAGAGCCTACGTATTGGTGGAATGCACAAATAGGTGACATTCGACGCAAATGCATCCAGGCGAGAAGAAGCTATCAACGGGCTCGGGGTAACTCTACGTTTTTAGAAAAACAATTAGCTTACCAGGCAGCTAGAAGACAGTTGAAGAAGGCCATTCGGGCAAGCAAAAGAGAATGCTTTCTAGAGTTGTGCGACTCAGCCGAATATGATCCTTGGGGCAGGGCATATAAGATAGTAGTTAAAAGATTATACGCAGGTAGACAGGTGCAGCCTACGGATCGTCTGGAGTTTAAATCGATTGTGGAAACGCTCTCTGCAGAAAGTTTAAGCTCCATTCACGCCCCTCGGTACGAGTCTGCTGATCAGGGCTCAACGAGCACTGAAATTGTTTTAGTCACATAGGAAGAAATTATATTAACTCTCCGGGGTCTTAGAACCAACACTGCTCCAGGGCCGGACGGGATCCCAAATCGTGCGCTAAAGCTAGCCCTCGCCTTGCACCCTAATACATTCGCTGATTTATTCAACGAATGTTTAATACAAGAGACGTTCCCGGCAAAATGGAAAGCCCAGAACCTGGTGTTGCTACCCAAGGCTGGCAAACCACCAGATGAGCCATCTTCATACAGACCGATCTGCCTCTTAGACACCATGGGAAAGGTGTTTGAGAAATTGATCTGCTCCAGACTGGAGACTGCGATTACTAGCGCCGGAGGCCTGTCACCAAACCAATTTGGATTCCGAAAGGCCCGGTCAACAACGGATGCGCTAAACAAAGTTGTTGGTCTGGCCACCTCCGACATCCATGGCACAAGATGGAAGCAATACTGCATTATTGCGACCCTGGACGTAAAGAATGCCTTCAACACAGCTAGTTGGGATATGATACTGAATGCGCTGTCACAATATAATATCCCTAAATATCAACAATAAAGAGTTACTTCAGAGGAAGAACACTGGTATACAATACGAGTGAGGGTCCCCAAATTCATACAGTGTCAGCTGGAGTACCCCAAGGCTCAGGGCTGGGGCCTCTCCTATGGAATATCATGTACGACGACGTACTGCGCTTGGAACTACCAACAGGTGCGCACACCATTGGCTCCTCTATGCTGCGCCCATATGCTCAAGAGCGATGGCAACGCCGAGCTACAGCCGGGGCATTTGCGTGATCTACAGACTGAGCGCAATCAGAGTCAGCTGCGCTTTCAGGACTATCTCCGATGACGCGGCGCTCGTCATAGCTGGTATGGTACCACTGGAGTACTTGGTCGCCGAAGCCGTGGAGCGAAATTCGCACGCGCCTGCGCGACCCAACGCTATCAGGGCGAACAGCATTGCACGATGGCAAAGAAAGTGGAATAGCTCAGCTAAAGGGCGGTGGACGCACAAGCTCATCCCGGAGCTTGAACCATGGGTCAACCGCAAGCACGGCGAGGTAAACTTCTACCTTACGCAGATCCTCTCGGGACATGGATGCTTTCGGAGCTATTTGAAGCGCTTCGGCCACGAGGAATCTGACGAGTGCCCCTGGTGCGAGCGAGGGCACGTGGAAGACGCCAACCACATTCTTTTCGAATGTGGACGGTTCCTGGAGGAGAGGCGTCGTCTGGATATAATTGTTTAACTAATTGTTAAACTAACTATCGAAAAGGTTTCTTATCGATAACAAAATAACGGGATGACTTATCGATTTTAAGTGATAAACTCGAAATGCACGCGCTATGTACGGACATTTTAAACAAAATTTAAAGTCTCTAGCTCTTATATCTTCTGAAATCGACACGTTCAAGCATACGGACGGACGGACGGATGGACAGACAGACGGACAGGGCTAAATCGACTCAGCTCGTCGACCTGATCAAGAATATATATACTTTGTGGGGTCTGCCACCCCTCTCTCTGCCTGTTACATACATTAAAAAAAAACATTATACCCTGATTTCCCATTTTCAATGGGTTCTAGGTATAAAAATATATATGTCTTCGCCCACCAAGGGCGTGGCAAATCGGAGCTGAAGATATAGTAATTTTTTCAAATTCTGCTATAGTTTTTACACTATTGAACGAATACACTATGATGGTGTTTGGTTTTGTATTGATCTTTATTCTTCTGAGCCCGGGTTTATATACCCTGACTAATGCATAATTTCAACCCTTAAATCTAATATATCTATTGCTGAGTGTGTAAGGCTCAGCATTGGGCTATTACATATTCTTATCTTATCGCTAAGCGTGTAAGACTTCGCGTTGGTCTATTTGCTATTCTTATCCTATCGCTGAGTTTGTAAGGCTCAGCGCTCGTCTCCTTCGTAATTTGACACTGGGGTTGCAAGGGTTGGTCTTCATTTGTCTTTTTATACTCATTCACGAAGTGAATTAGTATATTGGTTTTGTGCAATGTCCGTCTTGCTGTCCGTCCGTCTGTCCGTCTGTCCATCCGTCCGTCTGTCCGTCTGTCCGTATGAACGCAGTTCATTTCGCCGCTATTGAAGCTAGAGACTTGAAATTTGGAACACATACTCGTGTATAACTCCGATTTTTCCCGATCCGCCCACTAGGGGCGTGGCAAATCGGAAAATGCATTTTCCGATATACCAGAAATCATGTTAGTTGAAGAGCTAGAAAGTTGAAATTTGGTATGTAAATCCGCGTTGACCCCCCAAGCCAAAAAAGCTATGGTGGATATATCTACGCCCATTGGGGGCGTGGCAAATCAGATAAAACTGTATCTCCTAAAGTTCTAAAGCTAGAACGTTGAGCTAATGCTATAATTCTATAATGACTGGTGAAAAAATTGTATGTCTACGCCTAATAGGGGCGTGGCAAATCGGACCTGAAGATATGGTAATTTTTCAAATTTGGCTATATTTTAGGCACTATTGATGCTAGAGACTTGTAATTTGGTATATATACGCGAGTTGACCACCCAAGTCCAACAAGCTATGGTGGATATATGTCCGCCCAAAGGGGGCGTGGCAAACCGCAAAACTTTATATCTCCTACAGTTTAAGAGCTAGAAGCTTCAAATTTGGATAGTTGAGTTTCTGGTAACCTCCTCTATCGATGCCCCAAAAATAATTGTCACGCCTCTTTGGGGGCGTGGCATATCGAAAAATACCCTGTAATTTTCACATTTTTTGAGCGTAAGCATTCAAATTTTGCATTTACGTTACCGTTAGCTCTTTCTAAGAACTGGCCAAAAATGAGGTGTCTACAGCCACTAGGGGCATGGCAATCGGCATTTGTAGTATCAAATTGCGACATTTATATGCTTGAGCTATCTATGTATGTACATGTATATACAAATAGGCTTAATAGGCATTGATAACACGGAAGGAAACATTTTTATAAAATTTAAAAATAAAATTTTAATATTTAAAAAATATAAAAGAAGCTAAAATAACAAAATTTGCAATTTACAAAAAAGAGTTTGAACTCGCACCCTAGCCATGTTTGTCAAAATAACAAAAACAAATTTAGCCGGCGCCTTTACCGACAGCTCTACCGCCTACCGCCAACAATAGTAATTAAAATGAAATCCAAAAATAAGATTCTTGTTATGAGAGTAGCGGATGGTAAATTCAAGAACAAAGCAAAAACAAATCAGTCTCATTTCAACGCTAGAGTATGCATTTATGTGTACATACATACACACATACAAATGAGCGCGTGCATAAGAAAGGCTGGAATGCTTGATGCTACATATGCGTGCAGACTTATGTATGTACATACATATACACGCATATATGCGTACATACATATATGAGGGCTTTTTAAGAAGAATAAAATATCTCTTTTATAAAAAACGAAATATATATGAAAAAAAAAACGTAACCCTGATGGGGACTTGAACCTTCGCCCACGCTATCGCTTTGCTTTACAAACTGGTAGCTAAAATACAATAAGCTAATAACAGAGTGTCATCTGACAAAACTACAATAACAGCTAGAAAATCCAGAAATCAATCGCAATTCTTAGAATGCTAAAAAGCGCGCTTTTGTAATGTAAGCAAACGCTAAAGAATCTGCAATAGGTGTGACCGAAAGCTATCAACGAAAATTACCATACATTTGTACTCAAAAAGTGCACGATCAATATAATAATTATCGATTACTCGATAAAAATCACCAAAAGCTACAAGATAATCAAAAAGCATAATTGTTTTGTACTAATTTTTTTTAAAGCCAAATTAAATTAAATTTACAAAGGGACTGTGAATGAGTATTTCGCAGTCGGTAGCGCCCGACTGCAACGTTCTTACTTGTTTTTTTTTATTATAGTTTTATTGCAGCTTTTGTTGTTGACTCTATAGCGCATGTATAAGGGTACCTTAACTATTAAATTGGCTTTATGCCGTTATTACTAGATTTTACTTTAATTGAGGTCGCTTCTCAGGTCCAGGGGGTGTGGTCTTTTCAGCCTTCTGTTGATGGTGTTCGTTAATAAGTTGACAGCAAGCTGGTTTGGGTGGCTGGATAATCTGTCCGCGTACCTTGTGCTGTGTCGGCCAATGAGCTCAGCAATTGTCGGCATCTCGAGGTCGGTGTGCAGGGTTTCGTTTTTGACGTACCATTCGGCTCCGGTCCAAGTCCTTAGTGCTTTGTTTTGTATGACTTGAATTTTGCTTATGTGGGTTTTTGCAGCAGACCCCCATAAAGGCATTGCATAAGTAAAGACCGGTGCCACTATTGTGTTGTATATATGCCTCTTACTTCGTAGTGACAGAGGGCTATCGCTTCTTAACATCCAGTCAAGTTTTTTTTAATTTGTACTTGCACTTTTTGGCTGTCTCTGTTATGTGCGGGCCATAGGTCAGTCTCTTATCCAAAGTGACTCCCAGGTACTTCACCTTGTTTGCCCGTGGTATTGGAGCTCCTAGGGTCACTTCGGGGCAGGCTCCCCTCCTGGTTGCAAATGTGATGTGCGTGGATTTTTGGGCGTTGATTCCGATGCTCCAGCGAGTCAGCCACCGATTGAGATCCTGCAAGTAAACTTGCATTTGGCTTGAGGCTGCTTCGGGCGACTTGTTGCGACTCAGTATTGCGGTGTCGTCTGCGTATGTCGCTATGAGCATGTCGCTGTTGCTGGGAGGCAACGGCATGTCTGCGGTGTACAGTGTATATAGTGTTGGGCCAAGCACACTACCTTGGGGCACGCCTGCTCTGACTGGTCGACTCGCAGATTTTGCCTGTCCTTTTAGCATCTTGAAGCTTCTACCTGATAGGTAGGAGGCTAGCAACTTAAAGTGGGAGACAGGTAGGGCTTTTCTAATCTTGTCAAGGAGACCCAGATGCCACACCCGGTCGAATGCCTGCTTGACATCGAGGAAGACTGCGGAACAGTATTCCTTGCTTTCGAACGCGCCGAGAATATGGTTGATTACTCGATGCACCGTGCTGTCTCCTGAAGCCGAATTGATGCTCTGGTATGGTACTTCTAAGACTCAGCTCGTTCAGTACTCTTCGCAGCAGTATTCTTTCGAATACTTTAGAGAGTACCGGTAGCAAGCTGATGGGTCTGTAGGAAGCAATTTCCTTTTCGGGTTTTCCAGGCTTCGGGATCATAATTATCTCAGCACGTTTCCAGCTGGACGGAAAGTGCTGAATGCGAAGGATGGCGTTGCATAATACTACGAAGTAGTCTATAGCTGAATCAGGCAATGCCCTGATAACTTTTCCATCTATACGGTCGTGTCCCGGCGCCTTTTTTGCTTTTACAGCTTTCATCTGCTTGAGAACCTCTGCCTTTGTGCATGCTTCGATGGGGGTACCTTCTGGGATAGGACAGTTCGCAGTACTTCTGATGCTATTTAGATCTGGTAGCTCGGTAGTTAGCAGCGGCGAGAATTGCTCATAGAGGTGGTTAGCAAAGGCTTCGGCCTGCGCTTCGTCTCCAGTAATCCACTGACCCGTAGCACTCAGGATGGGGTGACGACGCAGAGGCTGCCTTTTAATATTGCGCGTATATCGCCATAGCTGGAATTCCGCCCCAGCTGGAGTATCTGCTCGTTCTAGCGCCTCACTAATACACGTACATTGCATGTGGGCCACACACACTCACACACACGCACACACACACACACACACACACAGGCAGCTTCAAGTGCCCATCTTACCATCTTCTTGCAGCTTAACCTAAATCATTGTATTGCTGCCCAAGACCTTCTTCAACGAATGTTCTTTCGAATGTTAAGTCATTCAATGGGTTCGTACGCGGCCGATATGGCAACTTATGGCTTTACAGTTGCTATCTGGCCCCCAGCATGCAGCTCAGTGAATTCACGACGGTGCTCGACGAGCTTGCCGAGGATGCTAGGGGTCGGAAGGCCATTATAGCAGGAGATTTTAATTCATGGGCGTTAGAATGGGGTAGCCACACAACAAATGTCAGAGGCCTTATCCTGCTGGAGATTTTCGCGACACTATATGTTGCACTGCTCAACACTGGCCATGAGTTCACCTGGATACGGCTGGATACGGACCTGTAATTGATATTACTTTTGTCACTTCATCCCTCGTTCGGGAAGCAACCTGGAGCCACTACGATGCCAGAGCATGCCAAATGGTGGCCCAAATACAGAGTGCCTGCAATAGCAGCATGTTACGCCGCAAGCAGTTCACGCGACAACAAGAGCCTACGTATTGGTGGAATGCACAAATAGGTGACATTCGACGCAAATGCATCCAGGCGAGAAGAAGCTATCAACGGGCTCGGGGTAACTCTACGTTTTTAGAAAAACAATTAGCTTACCAGGCAGCTAGAAGACAGTTGAAGAAGGCCATTCGGGCAAGCAAAAGAGAATGCTTTCTAGAGTTGTGCGACTCAGCCGAATATGATCCTTGGGGCAGGGCATATAAGATAGTAGTTAAAAGATTATACACAGGTAGACAGGTGCAGCCTACGGATCGTCTGGAGTTTAAATCGATTGTGGAAACGCTCTCTCCAGAAAGTTTAAGCTCCATTCACACCCCTCGGTACGAGTCTGCTGATCAGGGCTCAACGAGCACTGAAATTGTTTTAGTCACAGAGGAAGAAATTATATTAACTCTCCGGGGTCTTAGAACCAACACTGCTCCAGGGCCGGACGGGATCCCAAATCGTGCGCTAAAGCTAGCCCTCGCCTTGCACCCTAATACATTCGCTGATTTATTCAACGAATGTTTAATACAAGAGACGTTCCCGGCAAAATGGAAAGCCCAGAACCTGGTGTTGCTACCCAAGGCTGGCAAACCACCAGATGAGCCATCTTCATACAGACCGATCTGCCTCTTAGACACCATGGGAAAGGTGTTTGAGAAATTGATCTGCTCCAGACTGGAGACTGCGATTACTAGCGCCGGAGGCCTGTCACCAAACCAATTTGGATTCCGAAAGGCCCGGTCAACAACGGATGCGCTAAACAAAGTTGTTGGTCTGGCCACCTCCGACATCCATGGCACAAGATGGAAGCAATACTGCATTATTGCGACCCTGGACGTAAAGAATGCCTTCAACACAGCTAGTTGGGATATGATACTGAATGCGCTGTCACAATATAATATCCCTAAATATCAACAATAAAGAGTTACTTCAGAGGAAGAACACTGGTATACAATACGAGTGAGGGTCCCCAAATTCATACAGTGTCAGCTGGAGTACCCCAAGGCTCAGGGCTGGGGCCTCTCCTATGGAATATCATGTACGACGACGTACTGCGCTTGGAACTACCAACAGGTGCGCACACCATTGGCTCCTCTATGCTGCGCCCATATGCTCAAGAGCGATGGCAACGCCGAGCTACAGCCGGGGCATTTGCGTGATCTACAGACTGAGCGCAATCAGAGTCAGCTGCGCTTTCAGGACTATCTCCGATGACGCGGCGCTCGTCATAGCTGGTATGGTACCACTGGAGTACTTGGTCGCCGAAGCCGTGGCGCGAAATTCGCACGCGCCTGCGCGACCCAACGCTATCAGGGCGAACAGCATTGCACGATGGCAAAGAAAGTGGAATAGCTCAGCTAAAGGGCGGTGGACGCACAAGCTCATCCCGGAGCTTGAACCATGGGTCAACCGCAAGCACGGCGAGGTAAACTTCTACCTTACGCAGATCCTCTCGGGACATGGATGCTTTCGGAGCTATTTGAAGCGCTTCGGCCACGAGGAATCTGACGAGTGCCCCTGGTGCGAGCGAGGGCACGTGGAAGACGCCAACCACATTCTTTTCGAATGTGGACGGTTCCTGGAGGAGAGGCGTCGTCTGGATATAATTGTTTAACTAATTGTTAAACTAACTATCGAAAAGGTTTCTTATCGATAACAAAATAACGGGATGACTTATCGATTTTTAGTGATAAACTCGATATGCACGCGCTATGTACGACCATTTTAAACAAAATTCAAAGTCTCTAGCTCTTATATCTTCTGAAATCGACACGTTCAAGCATACGGACGGACGGACGGATGGACAGACAGACGGACAGGGCTAAATCGACTCAGCTCGTCGACCTGATCAAGAATATATATACTTTGTGGGGTCTGCCACCCCTCTCACTGCCTGTTACATACATTAAAAAAAAAAAAACATTATACCCTGATTTCCCACTTTCAATGGGTTCTAGGTATAAAAATATATATGTCTTCGCCCACCAAGGGCGTGGCAAATCGGAGCTGAAGATATAGTAATTTTTTAAAATTCTGCTGTAGTTTTTACACTATTGAACGAATACACTATGATGGTGTTTGGTTTTGTATTGATCTTTATTCTTCTGAGCCCGGGTTTATATACCCTGACTAATGCATAATTTCAACCCTTAAATCTAATATATCTATTGCTGAGTGTGTAAGGCTCAGCATTGGGCTATTACATATTCTTATCTTATCGCTGAACGTGTAAGACTCCGCGTTGGTCTATTTGCTATTCTTATCCTATCGCTGAGTTTGTAAGGCTCAGCGCTCGTCTCCTTCGTAATTTGACACTGGGGTTGCAAGGGTTGGTCTTCATTTGTCTTTTTTTTTTTTTATTATAGTTTTATTGCAGCTTTTGTTGTTGACTCTATAGCGCATGTATAAGGGTACCTTAACTATTAAATTGGCTTTATGCCGTTATTACTAGATTTTACTTTAATTGAGGTCGCTTCTCAGGTCCAGGGGGTGTGGTCTTTTCAGCCTTCTGTTGATGGTGTTCGTTAATAAGTTGACAGCAAGCTGGTTTGGGTGGCTGGATAATCTGTCCGCGTACCTTGTGCTGTGTCGGCCAATGAGCTCAGCAATTGTCGGCATCTCGAGGTCGGTGTGCAGGGTTTCGTTTTTGACGTACCATTCGGCTCCGGTCCAAGTCCTTAGTGCTTTGTTTTGTATGACTTGAATTTTGCTTATGTGGGTTTTTGCAGCAGACCCCCATAAAGGCATTGCATAAGTAAAGACCGGTGCCACTATTGTGTTGTATATATGCCTCTTACTTCGTAGTGACAGAGGGCTATCGCTTCTTAACATCCAGTCAAGTTTTTTTTAATTTGTACTTGCACTTTTTGGCTGTCTCTGTTATGTGCGGGCCATAGGTCAGTCTCTTATCCAAAGTGACTCCCAGGTACTTCACCTTGTTTGCCCGTGGTATTGGAGCTCCTAGGGTCACTTCGGGGCAGGCTCCCCTCCTGGTTGCAAATGTGATGTGCGTGGACTTTTGGGCGTTGATTCCGATGCGCCAGCGAGTCAGCCACCGATTGAGATCCTGCAAGTAAACTTGCATTTGGCTTGAGGCTGCTTCGGGCGACTTGTTGCGACTCAGTATTACGGTGTCGTCTGCGTATGTCGCTATGAGCATGTCGCTGTTGCTGGGAGGCAACGGCATGTCTGCGGTGTACAGTGTATATAGTGTTGGGCCAAGCACACTACCTTGGGGCACGCCTGCTCTGACTAGTCGACTCGCAGATTTTGCCTGTCCTTTTAGCACCTTGAAGCTTCTACCTGATAGGTAGGAGGCTAGCAACTTAAAGTGGGAGACAGGTAGGGCTTTTCTAATCTTGTCAAGGAGACCCAGATGCCACACCCGGTCGAATGCCTGCTTGACATCGAGGAAGACTGCGGAACAGTATTCCTTGCTTTCGAACGCGCCGAGAATATGGTTGATTACTCGATGCACCGTGCTGTCTCCTGAAGCCGAATTGATGCTCTGGTATGGTACTTCTAAGACTCAGCTCGTTCAGTACTCTTCGCAGCAGTATTCTTTCGAATACTTTAGAGAGTACCGGTAGCAAGCTGATGGGTCTGTAGGAAGCAATTTCCTTTTCGGGTTTTCCAGGCTTCGGGATCATAATTATCTCAGCACGTTTCCAGCTGGACGGAAAGTGCTGAATGCGAAGGATGGCGTTGCATAATACTACGAAGTAGTCTATAGCTGAATCAGGCAATGCCCTGATAACTTTTCCATCTATACGGTCGTGTCCCGGCGCCTTTTTTGCTTTTACAGCTTTCATCTGCTTGAGAACCTCTGCCTTTGTGCATGCTTCGATGGGGGTACCTTCTGGGATAGGACAGTTCGCAGTACTTCTGATGCTATTTAGATCTGGTAGCTCGGTAGTTAGCAGCGGCGAGAATTGCTCATAGAGGTGGTCAGCAAAGGCTTCGGCCTGCGCTTCGTCTCCAGTAATCCACTGACCCGTAGCACTCAGGATGGGGTGACGACGCAGAGGCTGCCTTTTAATATTGCGCGTATATCGCCATAGCTGGAATTCCGCCCCAGCTGGAGTATCTGCTCGTTCTAGCGCCTCTCTAATACGCGTACATTGCATGTGGGCCAGGGCAACTTTGAGCTGTCTGGTAGCTTCATTATATCTGCTTTTGTCGCTGGCTATGCGCGTTCTGATCCAGTGGCTCCTGGTCCATCGTTTGTACTCAAGCAGATTTTGAACGTGCGGGGTGAGAGGAATGCTGTAGTGCGTGTGCTTTTGATTGTGAGCAGCCGGTGCAGCTAGCAGCGCTGCCTCTGTTATTGCATCTTGCATTCTGTTTGCTGCATACTCTATGTCTTCTGCAGTGCGTAGTTCTATTTCCGGGTGCAGTGAGGATTGTAGAGCGAGCTTGAAGATTGCTAGATCCGACCCAGCGGGAAGAAGGCGTTGTCTGGTCGGAAAAGGTTGTGGGTGAGCGTGGACGGTGACTATCAGCAGAAGATGATCCGAAGACAAATCGAGACATTCTTCAATGCTCAAGAGTCTGTCGCCTATTCCTTTGTAGATAGCGAAGTCGATTGCAGAGGGATGGTGTCCATTTATTGGGTAGCGTGTGGGGGCTCCCGTGGCCAGGATGGAGTATTATGCGCTTTGTATTGCGTCGAATATTGTCTCTCCGCGTTGGTTCGCTCTGCTGCTACCCCAAAATGGGTGCCAACCATTCCAGTCGCCTCCAATAAGCGTTTTTTGGTTTCTGCGATTGATGAGTTGTACGATGTCTTGTACACGGAGATCTGCGTTGGGCGGGCAGTATATCGATGCAATCTCAATCTTGCCAATCGATGTTAAAAGGCTAATGGCAGAGAATTGAAGTAGAGCGTCGGAGAGTTGAGCCGATGGTGTGTGTGCCAGAGTTGAGCGGATAAGCAGCGAGGATCCTCCGAAACTGTTAGCACCCCCACCATGAGCGTGATAGTGTTCGTATCCGTAGATTTTTAGCGTGGGGCATTCACGAGTTTCTGCAATCAGCATGACGTCGATGTTTCTTTGTGATAAGAAGACGGCTAATTCTTGAGCCTTGCTGCTCAGGCCATTAGCGTTCCATATGCCCACGCGAAGCGACATTATTTTGAGCTGAGTTTTGTTATGAGAGCCATAAGGCTGGTCAAGACATTTGCTTGCTGAGCTTGCAGCTCTCGCATTGCTTTCATTTCAGCATTAATGACGTCGAATTGTCGCTGCTGCTGTTGAAGAAGCTCAATAATAGCTGGATCGAGCTTGTTAGATGCTGGCTGGGCTTTTTCTCCTCTAGCAGCTTGGGCGTATGTTAGTCCGCAGGACGGCAGTGCAGTGGGCAATGTTAAGTCCTTTGTCAGCACAGCGCAGGGCAGCGTTGAGGGTTCGTGCCGGGTTACGTTTTTGCGCAGGAGCCTGTGCCTTTAGAAGTCGCTTGTATACATGGCAGCCTCTGTAGTTCGCCGGGTGTTGTTCTTCACAGTGAGCACAGATCGGGGGTTGGTCCTTTGCTCGCAGACAATCCTTAGAGGCATGTTGACCGGCGCAACGCACGCATCTGGCAGCCTTGTGGCAGTAGCGCTGTGTGTGCCCGAATTCCTGGCAACGGTGACATTGCGTGAGATCATTGAATTTCCTCGGAAGCTCCACCGTGCATCTCTGGCGAGCTATAATGCGAAGGTCGTGGACTTGCTTGTTGTTTGTGGCCTGCGCCAGATCCACAAAAAATATATTTAACGGCGTTTTGTCGATCCGGCTGAGCGGGTTAAATATATTTACAACTGTATGCTCTTCAGACCGATATCTGACTTTATCTGGTCCACGTCCGTGCTTGAGTGCAGTCCTTTTACGCAGACTCGGTAGGGCTTATCTTCCTTCAGCTGGTAGCAGTGGAACTGCAGTCCTATCTTTGAGAGGTGCTTTACGACCGCGCGGTAGTCATCGCTGCAATTAGTAAGGACTCCAATGTTGTTCCTTTTGGGCTTAATTACGTACGATTTGGGGTCGATGACTTCGTCGATGACTTGTTGAAGTTTGGCAACAGATTTAATGTCCGGGCACCAAATAGGAGGCGGTCGAGGCTTGGGTTTTTCGGCTGGCTGCTGATCTTCAGCATTTGCGGTCACTTCCATTTCGCGGTCTTCTTCGTCTTCTTGATCAAGAAGTGCAAATTTGTTCTGTCTTGCTGCCGCAGCTTTGCTAGTGCTCGGTTGGTCGAGCACAGAAGGTTATTTTTTTCTGGTTGCTTCAGGGGAGCTTAGCTGCTTGCGTTTTATGCCTGGTGCTTTCGGTCCTTGGATGGATGCCACGTCGATTTTTTCAGGGACGAATCGCTGCTTCTGGCACGTATTTCAGCCATACGTGCATCAATTCTGCTCTGCATTACTGCCTTAATCCTTTCGGATTCAGCTGCTAGGCTGTCAGTGTTCATCGCTCTTTTATTTACTTCGCCCTAGAAGTATGCTATATTTCTTGCGAAAGCCCAGCTAATTTGCTCAGCTGTTTTGAGCGTGGCCGCCGGTGTGTGGCCGGGGCTCCACTTTGCAATTTCGCTGGCACAAAAGTAGTTTTGACGACTTTGGACGTTTCTACGATCACCGTGTCTTACTGAAGACACTGCAGCAGCACTTCGACACTGTTAGGAGGTTTGTGGTATATTTGTATCAAGATTTCTTTAACTTTACTTTACTTTTGCAGAACGCGTATGTACACTTGGAGGGCTTACACACGAGTGCTTCATTTGTCTATTTATGCATGTTATGTTTATTTATCTTTTCACAGCTGCTAACAGCTGAGTGAACACTATTGATGCTAGAGACCTCAAGTTTGGTATAAATACGCAGGTTGACTTCCGAAAACGAAAAATCTTTAGCCCGCAAAAGTTTATATCTCTTAAAGTATAAGAGCTACAAGCTTTAAATTTGGATAGTTAAGTAACTAGTAGCCTTCTCTATCGATTCCTCTAAAAATATTTTTACGCCCCTTTAGGAGCGTGATATATTGTAAAATACCATGCGATTTTCTCCTTATTGGAGCGTAAGCATCCAAATTTTGCAGATAGGTTGTTTTATGAACTGGCCAAAAATGAATGAATTTATATTTTGAATAATGTCTTTTATAGACTGCGTATATTTACGAGTATATTTATTGGCGTACAGTTGTTTTTACTGAAAAACGTTTTAATTTAGATAGCCCTGATGGTTTTAATATTACTACCATGACTTATATAAAGATGAGCTGAAATCGTTTATTTTTGGTTTGGTATTATAAATACTGAAATAAAAAGACCGACGTGCGTTGATTTTTATATTTGATTTTTTACAATGTATGTATTACAATAGTGTATTAAAAGTAGTACAGGTAAACCAATCAATAATAATCGGATACAATATTTAAACAAATTGGCGGTTTTTCAAGAACTCCAGCATTCCTTGAACATTTGAATTAACCTGTGTTTGAGGTGTAGACTGCCCATTGATCATATTACTGGTCATGTTCATACCAGGAATCACTTGTTGGGATTGATTGCTGAACCCTCCTATGCAACAAATAATAATAATTTATCTATAAACTATATCAAGCATAATTCTTATTTTACCTTGTCCGTTTTGGTGTTGATTTTGAGCCAAATGTTGCAGAAATATATCTTGTTGATGCTGGTGAGCCATTTGAGCTTGATGGGGAAAAGACGAGTACTGCCTAAATGATAATATAGCTGGGTCCATTGCAGTCCAGTCACTGCTACTATATACTAAAAAAAAAAGTTATGATTTGTCTTATTTGAAGTTACTTCATATTTTAATATCTTTTAACTGTGGAAAATAAGAGTTGATTTTCAGTATAGTAGGACAACTATCTAATTAATGTTATTCATATTTAAAAATTTTATTTATTCAAACTGTTAAAATTTCGTTAAAGATGTTAAAAACCAAATTTTCAAATTACTTTTTATTCATTAAATAACATTGAAGTTTATTTACCTTTATTTTGGATGCTAGCTTGTGCAAGTTGATGCTGTAAATGGGAGTCATTTATCGGTGTTCCTTGGGGTTGGTGTAATGTTGACAAATGCGAGCTCCAGTTAGTTGCCAACGGATGTTGCTCGACTTGCGCAGTACTATTTCCAAACGAGCTGCTTGACATATTAATAAGAGGAAAAATTTTACTCGAGTGTACTTTGGTTGCACCGTCAAATCCTAATAAATTCATATGATTAAACCCAGGTGGGGGCATTCGGGTGCGTTGCATGTTATCATGAATTTGATGAGGAAGTTGTGTTTGCTGTTGTACTTTTGGTCCAACAATTCCATTTACATTCTGTTGAACTACTTCATTTTCCATAAGTTCAGCAAACCCTTTTTGTGTTTCAATAAACGGATCGAAACCTAAAATAATAAAAAATAGCACAAAAATTTGTATATTTATACACGTATAGAAAAAACTTGACGCTGCAGAATGTCCATTTGATTTAACGTTTTGTTAAACTTATTTGTGACTTAATGATTTTGAATTAGATATTCTACTACCAGCTTAATTTTACTCAATATACACTGCGAGTCATCAGGTTAGCGCTTCTTTACACTCAACCTCAAAGCTAAATAAAATCTAAAGCATCAGAGCTCCATCTTAAAATATTTAAAATTACTTTAAAAAATTATTTAGAAATGGAATTTTAAAGTTGGATTTATGGATATGGTTGACCATGCGTGCTCAATACCTTTGATTACCCCTGTCTTTGTACTGTACTGCTTTTCAGAGTAATACACTTTCCTGACCAACCAGACGTTTCCAATAATATTAAGGTCGGGTGAGTATGGTAGCCACTCCATGAAGGCAGTCTGAATCGGAACACTATCATGCTGGAAAATCTACTGCAGGTTTTCAGACAGGTTTCAAAAACGAGGAACAGCAGTTTTAGTTTCGTCATTATAGTCCTGTGCGTTCATGCGCGATGTCAAAAATTGAAGCTTACAAGTGCTTTTGTGAGATATTGTTACCTACACCAATGCCACACCACTTGCCGCACGGCTTGGCAACCGTTCCAAATAATGTTCTTCTATGCGTAGGTCATGGATATACTAATTATAGAGATCTGGTCCATCTAAATTAAATTTTTTCTTATCAGAAAAGACAACATGATGCCATTGGGTAGACCACGCCATGTTCACACGGACTAAATTAATGCGTATTTCTTTTCTCAGCATATTGACTGGAGTCTTTTTTCATACCCCTGAACCCATTGAAAATGGTTTTGTTAAAATGTATGCAACAAGCAGGAGGCGTGGCAGACCCCACAAAGTATATATATTTTTGATCAGCGACGAGCTGAGTCCGTCCGTCGGCTGAACGCGTCGATCTCAGAAGATATAAGAGCTACAGACTTTAACTTTTGATTAGAATGTCCGTATATATCGCGCAGATATCGAGCTTATCACAAAAATTGATAACTCATCCCGTTATTTTTATCGATAAAAACTTGATAGAAAATTATTAATTGATTAAAATTATATCTCCTACATCTTTTAAGCTAGAGTCTCCATTAAGATGAATTTTATACAATTTCGATTTTTCTTATGCTTCGCTACATACATTTAAGCATTATGATTACGTTCTAATAGTATCATTATCTGTCAGTCCATCCGTATGTATGAACACGTCAATCTCAAGATATAAGAGCTAGAGACTTGAAATTATTTCCTTGGTCCGTGTATATCACTCGCATATCAAGTATTTCTATAAAAATCGATAACTATTCCCGATATTTTATTATCGATTAAAAAACTGATTGAAAGCTAGTTTTCTAATTATATCTCCTACACCTTTAGAGATAGACCTTCCATTTTAAATGTGGACTTATGTGTATTTAATATAATTTCAGTTTTTGTTGTAATTTATCCCCTAGCCCCTATATCCACCAGTACTTGAAATTAAGTTATTCATCAAATAAATTCTTATGATATTGCCCACATTGCAGCGCAGCCCAAGCGCAGTCGCTGCTTACGGAGCAGTTAGAAGAGCGCGTTCTAATACGTGCGTGTGTATGTATGTGTGCCGAAAAGAAGTGCAGAGTGATTAGAATATCTAATTGGAGGGTTCAGGGTATCTCCTAGTCGAGCACTTTGGTATTGGCAATTGGTTTTCTGTTTTTTCCCTACTTTTCAGCAACTTTATGGTATTAATTTTTATGGTCGTTGGTTTTTAAACCAAAGATAAAACTGTTTCTTTACCCATACTAAAAATATATTTAAAGATATTGAATAGCAGCTCAAAGGCTGCATACAAAATTTGATGAACGTAATGCCAAAAATAGGAAAGATAATGATAATTGTATTGCAAAGCGCACGCATTATTTTGTGAAAATAAGGAATAAAAAACAACGGGTTTTTTCTCTCTTTTTATGAGAGACATCTCATACGAAATAATAAAATAAAAAAAAATCTAAGAAGTGCCGTGCAATAGGCAAAAAGAAAAAAGTTAAAGAAAATGAGTGTAAGAGGAGGGGGACCTAACCTGATGAAGCGCAGAGTATAAGCGACTGACCTTAACATAATTTGGTAAAAAAATACACAATTCGGGACGTAAACCCTAGGATAATTTAATTAATATAATTTGGTAAAATTTCAAAAATATTTAAAATAAAGATTAAACACCTACGAAACTTAATACACAATTCGGGCTGTAGCACTAAGGATAATTTTTATAACTGAATTTTAATAAGCTTACACTACTACTTACACTACTTCCATATCGGAAAATGCATTTTCTGATTTGCCAAGCCTCTAATCGGGAAAATGTTCATACTTTATAAATCTGAGATATACACGAGTATGTGTTCCGAATTTCAAGTCTCTAGCTTTATTAGCGTCTGAGCTTTTATACCGACAGACGGACGGACATTAGATATCGGAGGACAGACGGACAGAGCTATATCGACTCAGCTCATTGTCCTAATCAAGAATATATATACTTTATGCGATGATTCCTTCCGCCTGTTACATACTTTTTCACAAAAATATTTTACCCTGATTTCCCATTTTCAATGGGGTCAGGGTGTAATAAGAAAGCTCTAGTCGAGACTGCTCGAGCTAGTGAGCTGTGATTTGTTGATCGACATGGCGAAGGCAAGACGAATCGGGAATTGAATTCGTTTAAACTCAAAGGGCATATCTGTTGGGATCATCGGAATCCTAGGAATAACAACTTCCTCATCTTTAAATTTTCCTTTGAGTATCGACGCGTGAATCACATTGCTCATCATTTTTCTTATCACCAAACGCGTTCCATTGCACAGTTTTGGTTGGTTTAAATTTCTAAGCATGATAACTACCGAGCCAACCTTCAGTTGTAAATTGTGCGGTGGTAAACCAGGCACGTCCAAGGAGTTCAAAAATTCAGTTGGATAATTAGTGGCTTCTTCTTCGTTTGTTACACAGTCGATAGATTTCAATGAATACAGAGTACCAACGATTTTATTTTGAATTATAAGATTAAGGTCATCCACATCGCAAAAGCAACAAATTATTTTCTTAAATGTGTACTCACGATTAAAACTTGATCCACATTTTCTAGTCTAAGAGTACACGTTACGGAACAAATGTTCATCCACATCTTTATTTTTAGCCGCCAAAATTGCTCGCTCACTTAACCATTTAGTATTTTGGTGGAAAGCAATGATATTCGGAAATACTTTGTTGATAAGCTCATCTTTTAATGAGACGAAATTGCAAAAATTTTGAGGAACTGAAATCAAACCACTCGATTCGTCAACAGGCCATTACCGATATTCAGCAATTAGCAACTCTTATATTTACAGACAGTTGAAGTTTGGTTACATATCGCCACAGATTTGATGCTGTGAACCATTTCTTATTGCCTATTCACGGGCTACCTCTCTTTGAGAAGCATGAATTAAGGCCCTTCCTTGCTGGGAACTAACGCGGTGCCTTTCTCGGGCGATTTCTCGTTCTTCGTCAGATAATTGACTCGAGTTATTCCGTTGCCTAATTGCATTATGGGTTCGCCGGGAAAGATTAGATCTTCAAGGACGCGGCATTTTTATACCCTGAGCCCATTGAAAATGGGAAATCAGGGTATAATGGTTTTGTTAAAAGTATGTAACAGGCAGAAGGAGGCAGACCCCACAAAGTATATATATTCTTGATCAGCACGACGAGCCGAGTCGATTTGGTCCTGTCCGTCCGTCTGTCTGTCTGTCGTATGTATAAACGCGTCGATCTCAGAAGATATATAAGCTGGAGACTTCAACTTTTTTTAAAAAATAACTTTTTTTTTTAAATATAACGATAACTCATTCCGATATTTTATTTATTTATTATATTTATATTTATTTATCTATAAAACCCTTATCGAAAGTCAGTTAAAACATTATATCTCCTACATCATTATAGCTAGAGTGTCCAAATTTCAAATATATATTAAGACGTATTTTATACAATTTCGGTTTTTGTTAATATTTACCCCCCGCCCCTATATCCACCCCCTCACCCTCATCTTTGTAGAAGTTGTATATCAAATACTAGAGACTTGAGCTTCGGTATACACATACATTTATACATCATGATTACGTTCTGAAAGTTTCATTACGATCGTACGTCTAGAAATTAAATTATTCCACAAATAAGCTCTCATAATATCGCCAACACTGCAGCGCAACCCAAGCGCAATCGCCTGTATATGTGTGTGTCTGTTGTGTGTGTGCGTGTGTTTGTATGCGTGTGTGTGTGCGTGTGTATGTGCGAATTATTATTGAAATATCAGTTGCTCGAAGGGTTTAGGGGATCTCGTAGTCGAGCAGTCTCGACTAGAGCTTTCTTACTTGTTATTAATAGTAATACTGAATATGCCCTCGCACAAAACCACAAAACGATCGAGATATATAAATATATTTACTTCTATACTATTGTATAATATGAGAGCAGGACCAAAAACTGTCACTGTTATCAAGCCTACTGAGTATCAATGGAAATTTGAATCTTTAGGGAAAAAACCTCGTTTTTCAAGTATTCGTCAAATTTTTTCAGTATTTTTAAGATCTACTATCCTACTCGTAGCGGAGACAAATCCAACAAATCAAAAACCATGAAAATTGGTCCAGCAGATCTCGAGTTATAAGTGCTGGAAAACTTTTCACAACTCTCTTTGATATATATAAAATAAAAATAATAAAATAACATAATAAAAATAAAAAATAAAATAAAAAAAAAGAGAAGATTTTTTTAGGATATTGGTGTTGGCAGGCAATGGACAAGTTTGTGTTATTTTTGTGATCGCAAACCAACAGTAGGCATTGACGAAGGAGAAACACTCGTGAAAAAGACAAGGTATGGACAGTCGGAAGTATGGAAATTTGTTACTAAATTGTCTAATGGTTCAGCTAAATGCGTATAGTGTGGAAAAATGTATCTTACAAGTGGCAATACCAGTAATTTATCTGGCCACTTAAAAAGAATGTATCCGACGTTAACTGTAAGCGAGCTTCCTAAGGAAACAGGGTCTATATATATTATGTAATTTTATTAAGAATATTAACAATGAAATCATTTATAATAAAAAAATCCCGATTTTTCATCGATATATATGTTTTTGATTGAAAAACATCGATGTCGTCAAACATCGATGTATCTCCAGCACTACTTCGACAACTGATATTTCAATAATGCACACGCATTGACACAGGTATGCAAACGCACGCATAAACACGCATTGACGGCAGTGTGGGATTACCTTGAAAGTTGTATTGTTTAATAACTTTTTTTGTCGATGGACTATCTTCACAAAACGTTCTAATATTTGAAATACGCATTTTACAAATATGAGGGTAAATTTTAACAAAAATCGAAATTGTATAAAATGCATCTTAATAAATACTTAAAATTTGGATTTAGCTATGAAGACGTAGGAAATATAATTCTATAACTGATTATCGATAAAGTTTTTAATCAATATCAAAAATAACGATGAGTTATGGAGTTTTAGTGATAAACTCGATATGCGCGATATATACACAGACAGTTTAAAAAAATGTGAAGTTCCTAGCTCTTATATCATCTGAAATCGACGCGTTCAAACATACGGACAGACGGACAGGACCCATCCTCAATGGGTTAAGTGTATAACATTTGTTTAAGAAGTATGGCTTACTTATTATATCATGTACTCATAGTATTTTTTTAAAATAATTTTTGTGCAGAAAATACAGAGGAAATATAGTTAAAATCTTACCTAGGTCATCATCCACTAATGAGTTGTGTGAGAAACGATTTTGGGGTGAGTGCACGTTTGGCGGTTGGTTTATCGAAGACTGGAAATGAAAAATTATACTATTATTATTAATTTGAAAACACTTCAAAATATAATATAAAATAAAATAAATTAATACAAAAACAAGTAAGAAAACTAGTCGAAAGTGGTCGACTAGATACTACCCTGAACCAAACTAATACGGACATTTAGTATGGCTAAAATCTTAAGAAAAAATATAAGAAAAATAGAAAACTCATTTAATTAAATATATAAGCATTTTTAAACAATTAAAAAACTAGACATCAATTGCGCGCTCTGGGTTTGAACCCGAGTCTTCTCCATCGTGCGCCGCGCCGCTACTCACAACACCACCTCTCTTGTGAAAATGATGATGGCAAAACTAAAACAGGTTCACTGAAGCAGCACCATCTAGCAAAAATAAACTTAACTTGCTGTTGAGAACTCTAGAACAACAACGGCAACGTGTTTCTAAGAATATGCCAGAATAAGTTTAAATGCATGTGTGCACACATATAGGAAAACAGTTGTAGCTGCTGCACGTGCGTTTGTTAATTGACCAAACATTTTATTAGTTTGTAACGTCGATTGGCTTAACGGAATTTAATATAATTAATATTTTATTGAATATTTTACATATTTAAAAAAATGCCAAATCATTCACAATTAGTCATACTGGCATCTGACCTGAACTGGGGAATTTGCTGAATTTGGAGCCGGTATCCAGAAAATAAGACAAGAGAAATTGTATAAAAATCATCTCAAAAAATATTAAAATTTTGAGACTAGATTTAAAGATTTTTATATCTGATTTTAGGTAAGGTTTTTAATCGATAACAAAGTAACGGTACAAGTTATCGGTTTTTAGTAATAAACTCGATTTCCGCGTGGTATACACGGACCTAGCTTTTACATCTTCTGAGATCGACGCGTTGAAAAGACTGATAGACGGACAGAGCCAAATCGACTCAGCTTATTGTCCTGATCAAGAATATATATATACTTTGTAGGGTCTGCCACTCCTCTTTCTGCCTGTTACGTACATTTTAACAAAACCTATATACCTTGATTTCTTATTTTTAATGGGTTCAGGGTATAATAAGTAAGAAGACTCTAGTCGAGACTGCTCGACTAGGAGAAATCCTGAAATTATAATCACTCTACACTTCTTGTAGGCACACATACATATACACGCTAACTGCACAGTAAGCAGCGCTTGGGCTGCGCTGCAGTGTGGGCAACTTTATTAGAATTTATTTGTTGAATAATTTAATTTCTAGGTGTGCGATCTTAATGAAACTTTCAGAACTTAATCATTATGCCCAAATTTATGTACATTCCAAAGCACAAGTCTAGTATTTTAAATACGGCTTTTATAAAGATGATGCTGTTTGATATAGAGTTGGGGGTAAATTTCAACAAAAACCGAAATTATATTAGTTACTCATTCGTCTACATTTAAAATGAGCTTTCGATAAGGGTTTTAATCGATTATAAAAAATTGGGAGTAGTAATCGATTTTTAGAGAAAAAATCGATATACGCGTGACATACATAGACCTAAGAAAAACAAGTAAGAACGTTGAAGGCGGGCGTTACCGACTGCTGAATACTTATTCACACCCCATCAGCAATTTAGTGGTTAAGTTTTGCTCTAATACTGTAGAAAGTTCAGTTTTTCTCAATTTGCCACGCCCCTAATAGGCGTAGACATTTTATTTTTGGCCAGCTCATGAAACAAGCTAACCGTAACCTAGCTGAAATTAGGATGCTTACGCTCAAAATATGATGAAATTACAGGGTATTTATTTATATGCCACGCCCCTAAAGAGGCGTAACAATATTATTTAGGGTATCGATAGAGGAGGTTACTGGTAACTTTACTATCTAAATTTCCAGCTCTTATAATTTAGGAGATAAACTAAAAGGCGCAGACATAAAGTTTTTAATACATTTTTATAGAATCATAACATTAGCTCACGTGCAAAATTTTAACGTTCTAGTTTAAAAACTCTAGGAGATATAGTTTTATCCGATTTGCCACGCTCTTAATAGGCGTAGATATATCCGCCATAGCACGTGATCTTCGGTGGTCGATGCGGATTTACATTCCAAATTTCAGCTTTATAGCTCTTCCCATTTTTAATGGGTGCTCTAGATACTATTAAATTGAACAAAAAACAGTAAGAAAACTGTAGTCAATACTAGAGAGACTTCGACTACGAGATCCCATGAAGCCTTTAAGCAACTGATATTTAAATAATTATTCGCACTTTCACACACACAGGCATACGAACGCACTCATAAACACCCATTGGCAGCAGTGTGGGCTTACCTTAGAAATTGAATTGTTTAACAACTCTTCTTGTTGATAAACCATTTCATGGTAGCAGTTGATGATAAAAACGTGGATATGCATACATTTGTCAAAGCACAAATCTCTAGTATTTGAAATACGCCTAATATGCATCTAAATATGGAGACTAACGTTCAAGATGTAGGAGATATAATTGTAAAACAGATTTTCGATAGGGTTTTATCGATAACAAATAACGGGCTGAGTTATAGATTTCATTAGATCTAATGAAACATTTTTGTCAAGCTTTTTGCATTTTCTTTTTGGTAAGTTTTGGCCAGCACGCACAGAATTGTTTTCATAGTAATTGACAATTTTCTAGAATAATGTAAGTAATAAGAAAGAATGATCTAGTCGGGACGGCTCGATTACGAAATCCCCTGAACCCTTTCGAAGAATTTATTTTTAAATATTTCTTCGCGTCTTTCTGCTTAAGCAAGAAACACGCACACACACAGAGAAAACTTTTATTGTGGATAGATCTTCATGTAACTTCTAGATTGTGATTATATTATTCAAACGCGAGCATTTGCCAAAGACTAATTCTCTAGTATTTAAGGGTGTGGGGTGAATTATATCAAATCTGATACGTCCAAAGGTGTAAGAGATGTATATTTTTTAAAGCCCACATCGATACAATTTTCAATCGATAAAACGGGATTATTTTCGATTTTTTAAAGATAAACTGGTGGGGGTAAAATTTTAACAAAAATCTAAATTTTATAAAGTAAATATGAATCTATACTCCAAATTTAGTGTACGAAGATTTATGCTGGAAAGTATTTTTCTTCAATTCATGAAATTCAATATTTTCCGTTTTCATATATCATATGTAGTACTCACGGTTTTTTCAAAAGTTCCCATGAACCTCTGTTTCTGTAATTGCGCTTGTTGACTTAAAATACCTGTAATTAAAAATGTAATTATTATTATCACGCGTCATATACAAAATAATAAATACCGTTGTCAAAAACTGAAGAGTTAGGTCGGTTGTTTTCCAAAAATATAGTTAATCGATGAGAATCCACATTACTTTTCTGAGATTGTCCATTAATGTACTGTTGGTGAATCTGTTGCTGACTTTTGTGAAAGTCGAAAAACTTTGACATATTTCCAACAAAAGTATTATTTACATTCAGGGAATTTTCATCAGGCTGCTGTGTGATATGCTGTGGATGCATGGGTGCATGTGTTTGTGTTCTATTTGCATCAACATCATTACCATAGTATTGTCTGGGGAAATCTAAGAAATAGAATAAAATTATATTTTGATTTTATACAATGTGAGTTATGTCATCATTTACTTTATAATTCTCTACTTATGTATATATGTAATTGATTCAACACCTAGTGCCATGAGTGATATACGAGCTCTTTCACTCAACCTGTCTTTGGCTTAGCTTTTATGTCACTTAACTTAAATATATCGCACATTATTCATTCGAGCACAATTTCCGGAATTCAAGCAGCACTCTAGTATATAAATACAATACAAAAACAACGTAAGTACTGCCCAATTTCAGAGCGATTAATTTAATAACCATTTGGTAAAAAAAAAAAAAATAAAATTCATACACTTAAAGTTTAAAGGTTTATTTCTCAAAAAAAAAAAAAAAAAAACAAGAAAGAAAGCTCTAGTCGAGACTGCTCGACTACGAGATCCCCTGAACCCTACAAGCAACTGATATTCCAATAATAATTAGCAAACACACACGCACACACACACACACACACACGCATACAAACAAATACACGCACACACATACACATACAAACAAACACACGCGCACACACACACTCACATATACAGGCGATTGCGCTTGGGTTGCGCTGCAGTGTTGGCAATTTTAGGAGAACTTATTTGTTGAATAATTTCATTTCTAGACGTACGATCGTATTGAAACTTTCAGAAAGTAATCATAATGTTGAAATGTATAAGTATACCGAAGCACAAGTTTCTAGTATTTGATATACGACTTTTACAAAGATGAGGGAGAGGGGGTGGATTTAGGGGTGGGGGGTAAATTTAAACAAAAACCAAAATTGTTAAAATGCACCTTAATATACATTTTAAATTTGGAGACTCTAGCTTGAAAGATGTAGGAGATATAATTATTTAAGTGATCTTCGATAAGGTTTTTAATCGATAAAAAGGTATCGGAATGAGTTATCGTTTTTTAGTGATAAACTCGATATCCGCGTGATATATACGGACATTTAAAAAAAAAAGTTGAAGTCTCTAGCTTTTATAACTTCTCAGATCGACGCGTTCATACATACGGACATACGGACGGACGGACAGACAGACGGACAGGGCCAAATCGACTCACCTCTTCGCTCTGATCAAGAATATATATACTTTGTGGGGTCTTCCAAGCCTCCTTCTGCGATACATTTCAACAAAACCATTATACCCTGATTTCCCATTTTCAATGGGTTCAGGGTATAAAAATAAACAAGCTCTACTCGAGACTGCTCGACTAGGAGATACCTTGAACCCTCCTCTGATTCTGCACTTCTTTTATGCACGCACACATACATACATATGCATCCACATTCATGCATAAGCCCGCGCTCTGCTAACTGCGTAGCAAGCAGCTGCGCTGCAGAGTGGGCAATATATTTTAAGACTTTATTTGTTGAATATGCTTTTGTAGACATACAATCGTGGAAATGTATGTACATTTCAAAGCTCAAATCTCTAGTACTTGAAATACGAATATCGGATGATTTATCGAAAAAAAAAAACTAACATGTACTGCGTATGGTATACATGATAATGCACACAAAATTTTAGCTCTCTCTATATCTTCTGAGATCGACGCGTTCATACCGACAGATGGACGGATGGACGAACAAACAGACGGACAGGGCTATATCGACTCAGCTCGTCGTCCTGATCAAGAATATATATACTTTTATGGGGTCTGCGATGATTCTTTTTGCCTGTTACATACTTTTCACAAAACAAAAATTATACCCTGATTTCCCATTTTAAAGGTTCAGGGTATAAAAACAAGTAAGAAAGGTCTAGTAGAGAGTGCTCGACTACGAGATTCCCTGAACCCTTCAAGAAGCTGATGTTTCAATAATAATTCGCATACACGAATGCACACACACACACACACACACACACACAATTTATTTGTTGATTAATTTAATTTCTAGAGATACAATCTTAATGAAACTTTCGGAACGTAGGTTGTATTTGAAATACGCCTTTTACAAATATGAGTGTGAAGGGGCAGATATAGACATAGGGGTGGCGAATAAATTTTAACAAAACCAAAATTGTATAAAGAGCATCTTAATGTATATTTATTTATTTGGCGACTCTAGCTTTAAAAATGTAGCAGATATATACTGATTTTCGATTTGTTAAATCGATAAACAACAATAACGGAAAAAGTCATCGATTTTTGAATCAAAACTCGATATTCGTGTGGTATACACGAAACCTAGAAACAAATTTCCAATCCCCAGCTCTCATATCTTCTGAGATCGATGCGTTCAAGCATACGGACAGTCGGATGGACGGATGGACCATTATACTCTGATTTCCAATTTTCAGTAAGTTCAAGTAAACGGTTGACATTATACCCATTCCTCATTTTTAATGGGTTTACAGTGGTACAAAGTTATGAAATGTTTATTTGGTATAAATACTCTACCAGTGTGTGTAGTTTGTGGAATTCCATTAGTTAATAAACTGCTTCGCTTTTGTAATTCGTGAACACGTAAAAATTCTTCTTGTTGTTTTAGTACTTGTTGGTGATGATGTTGCTGCTGCATTTGAAGTTGTTGTTGCTGTAGCACCTGTTCTTCTACCTGTCGGTTGTTGCGTAACATTAAGTTTTTAAAGGCATCCTCCCATTCTGAAAAGAGACATATAATTACACTCATGATGAAAAAATACGTACACCAAAATAATTTCAGAAATTCTGTCTAAAAAATTTATTTTTTTATATATTAAAAAAAAAAAAAAAAAAATGAGAAGGATCTAGTCGAGACTGCTCGACTAGGAGATACCCTGAGCTCTCCAAACTAATACTTTAACCAATCTTCGCTTCTTTTATTTACACATACACATGTATCCACACTCAGTATGAGCTCGCGCTCTGTTAACTGCGCCTAACGCAGCGACTGCGCGAGAGAACTTATTTGTTGAATAATTAAATTTCTAGATGTACAATCTTAATGAAACTTTCAGAGTGTATGCTCAAGTGTATGTACATTCCAAAGCAAAATTGTCTAGTATTTAAAATACTTTTTTTTCCTTCGGGGCGAAGAAGATGTGGTTTCCAAAATCTGTAAATTATAAAATGTTTGTATTCATTATATGTATACTAGCTGGCCTGGCAAACGTTGCATTGCCCTATCCATTATTTCTAGGTAAAAAATTGTTGAAAGCTATGTTGCTCAGGTTGGGATACACTCTGATTATCTTATTAATCCGATTTTCATTCAAGCACGTTGTGGTAAACGACATTCTTTGTTTTTTGGAAAGGTGCAAGAAAAAATAATGCGGATGGTTTGCCAACACGTGAGCATGTCACGTACAATTGACCTTGAGAAAAACACGCATTTCTAGATTGAGGCCACACATAGTCAAAGATTGGCCCTGTGATTTGTTGATCGTCATGGCGAAGGCAAGACGAATCGGGAATTGAATTCGTTTAAACTCAAAGGGCATATCTGTTGGGATCATCGGAATCCTAGGAATAACAACTTCCTCATCTTTAAATTTTCCTTTGAGTATCGACGCGTGAATCACATTGCTCATCAGTTTTCTTATCACCAAACGCGTTCCATTGCACAGTTTTGGTTGGTTTAAATTTCTAAGCATTATAACTACCGAGCCAACCTTCAGTTGTAAGTTGTGCGGTGGTAAACCAGGCACGTCCAAGGAGTTCAAAAATTCAGTTGGATAATTAGTGGCTTCTTCTTCGATTGTTACACAGTCGATAGATTTCAATGAATACAGAGTACCAACGATTTTATTTTGAATTATAAGATTAAGGTCATCCACATCGCAAAAGCAACAAATTATTTTCTTAAATGTGTACTCACGATTAAAACTTGATCCACATTTTCTAGTCTAAGAGTACACGTTACGGAACGAATGTTCATCCACATCTTTATTTTTAGCCGCCAAATTGCTCGCTCACTTAACCATTCAGTAATTTTGTGGAAAGCAATGATATTCCGAAATACTTTGTTGATAAGCTCATCTTTTATTTATTATTTATTATTATTTAGATATATAAATATGAATAATTTACACAAATTAATGTCTGAGACAAACACATTTTTTTTTTTTTATAAAATTAGCTTTTCTATGAATAGTCAGTTTCGCCTAAGGCTGTGCCGTAGACTGACTGACAACATTTGTTTATTTACTTCTATACTATTGTATAATATGAGAGCAGGACCGAAAACTGTCACTGTTATCAAGACTAATAAGTATCAATAGAAATTTCAATCTTTAGGGAAAAAAACGCGTTTTTCAAGTATTCGTGAAATTTTTTCAGTATTTTTAAGATCTACTATCCTACTCGCAGCGGAGACAAATCCTATAAATCAAAAACCATGAAAATTGGTCCAGCAGATCTCGAGTTATAAGTGCTGGAAAACTTTTCACAACTCTCTTTTATATATATAGATACCCAGTAAATCTGACGTCTCCAAGTCTAAAAGTGTTTAAATGAGGCTAAAAAACAAGTAAAAACGTTGCAGTCGGGCGTTACAGACAGCGGAATACTCACACCTCATCAGCAATTTAGTAGTTAAGTTTAGCTCTAATACTGCAGAAAATTCAGTTTTTTTCGATTTGCCATGCCCCTACTGGGCGTAGACACTTCATTTTTGACCAGCTCATAGAACAAGTCAACGGTAACCTAGTTGCGAAAATAGGATTCTTACACTCCAAAAATACAAAAACACAGGGCTTTTTTCGATATGCATTGCCCCTAAAGAGGCGTAACAATATTATTTGGTGAATCGATAGAGGAGGTTACTAGTAACTTAACTATCCGAATTTGACGCTTCTAGCTTTTATACTTTAGGAGATATATATAGGAGATATTGCGGTTTGCCACACCCTATTTGGGCGGAAATATATCCAACAATGCTTTTTCGCCTTGGTAGGTCAGCCCGAGTATATATACCAAATTTGAGGTCTCTAGCATCAATAGAGTCCAAAATATAGCAGAATTTGAGAAATCACAATATCTTCAGGTCCGATTTGCCACGGCCTTTTCATTAATCTTTATAGAAGAGACTGCTCGACTAGGAGATACCCTGAACCCTCAAAGCTGATATTCTAAATATTCTGCAGTTCTTTCATACACACATACACGTGAATCCACAAGCACGCATAAGCCCGCGCTCTGCTAACTGGGCTTGGGCTGGGGGCGCGTAAATCTGTACATTATAAAATCTTCGCATAAATTAAATATAATAATATTTAATAGTATTCAAATTAGGCTGAAAAAAAGTTATCGAATGAGTTATCGAAAAAATATAATAAACTTGTACTGCGTAAGGTATACACGAGTATGCATGCAAAATTTAAGACGGACAAGAATAGAGTCTGAGCATCAGCAAATTGTTTCAAGGCAAACTTTAAAATGAAATCTTTTCAAAAATTAATCAATTTGAACATACCTAATAAAATACATATGTAAATTATCAGCAATTTAGCAAAAACCCTTGAAAAGGGTGAGGGGGTTGATATAGGGGTGGGAAGTAAATTTAAGAATGTAAAGATGTAGGAGATATAATTTTGAACTGATTTTCGAGCAGTTTTTATCGATAAGAAATCGGAATGAGTTATCGTTTTTTAGTGAAGTGCTCGATATGCGCGCTTTACATTCTGTCAAAAAAGTTCCCGGAAATTCTAATTTTACATGTTCCCTTTGAGAATATTTCTAAAAAAATTTTCCCAGGTTGGCACAGCTGTCAGCCACTATTCTGTAAATTTTTATTGCTACGTCATTTAGTTTGGTTACGGCGTCATCAGGAACCAGTCAATTTTTGCGTGCGTTGCGATTTTTACTATGAATAAAAATATCGAACAAAAACCATTTCGAAAACTCCAGTTTACAATTGGTATAAATAGTTAAAAGCGGTGCGAAAATAAGTGAACGATTTACTACGTCCAGGACGAACTTCGACCTGTCGACTGAAGAATTCGTGATGTTCATTCGGAATTCTTACCAGAGGGCCAAACCGTCAATAAAGAATATTATCTTGGCGTCATGAGCCTTTTAAGAGAGAATGGTCGTAGCGAAGACCAGATTTGTGACGGAACAACAGTTGGATTTTGCACAACGATAATGAACCAGCGCACAAAGCGATCATTGTGAACGAGTTTTCGAAATGAAAGTCATCAAATATCATCGAACAACCACCGGACTCTCCACATATGGCTCCGTGTGTTTTTTTCCTGTTTCCAAAACTCAAATTTCCACTTCATGGAACCCGTTTTGATAGCATTGAAGACTTCAAACCTAATTCGCAACGAGAATTGAGGGCAATCCCGTAATATAGCTTTAAAAAGGGTTTCGATTATTGGATTGTTCGTTGGAAGAAGTGTGCTGTCTCAGAAGGGATATAATAAATTTAGATGATTGAGAAGTTGTTTGGGTTTTATTTAAAATTTCCGGGTACTAATATGACAGAATGTATATACGGACATTTAAAAATATTTTGAAGTCTTTAGCGTTTATATATGTTCTGAGATCCACACGTTTATACATACGAACATACAGACGGACAGGGCCAAATAGACTCAGCTTGTCACCCTGATCAAAAATATATATAATTTGTGGGGTTTGCCACGCCTCCTTCTGCTTGTTATATAGTTATATAATTTTATAACTGATTTTCGAAAAGGATTTTTATCGATAACAAAATAACGGGATGAGTTATCGATTTTTAGTGATAAGCTCGATATGCGCGCGTTATATACGGACACTTAAAAGTCGTTGCCCTGATCAAGAATGTATATATTTTGTGCCTGTTACATACATTTTAACAAAACCATTATACCCTGATTTCCCATTTTCAATGGGTTCAGGGTATAAAAAAAAGATAAAATAAAACAAATACAAAATTATAATTACCATTTGTGTTGACAGCATTTTGGTATCCATCAATGCCTTATTGATTTAATACGCCAGGGAATTCGTCGTATTGTCCCAAGTGGAACATAAAAGAAATTGAAATCATGCCATAAACGTTTTTTAGAATATTAAATATTCAGTATACTGATATGAAGTTATCGTAGTAAATAAAGTATTTACTCTACAACTTATTTTTAATATAATTTATTTTACCATTGAGCAAATCTGGCAAATGGGGATTTGTTACGCTGTTCATTTGCGGCTGCCTTACATCCCCCTCCACTTTATTCCTCAACAGCACCGATTGTTGCAAAGTAGGAGACGACGAGAAAAAGCTGTTGCTATCATCAAACATAAGCTTACACGTGGACTCTGAAATAATAAATAAAATTAAGGAGTTAGACACATCATTCCATTGAAAATAGCACGCCGCTTGATTGTTAAAATGTGCTTTTTAAACTCTTTAAATTTTTTTTTATTGTCTTTTATTTGTAGTCAGACAAGAAATATGCTATACCCACTCATATTTGCAAACACGCATAGACTGCAAAGGGAGCTTACAACAAAAATTCTTCATAAAACTATGATAGTTCAAATGTACAGTGACGAGCAAAACTATAACACGAAGTTAATGTTGCAACTTCAAGGGCCTGTATTTTCGCTTCTACTCTATGGATGTTCAAGATCTTAATTTTATTTGATTAGTATGATATTTCTCTGAAAATTATTCGGTTGGTTGAAAGAATTATAAGAGTAAACAAGAAAGAAAGCTCTAGTCGAGACTGCTCGACTACGAGATCCCCTGAACCCTACAAGCAACTGATATTTCAATATTAATTAGCAAACACACACGCACACACACACGCATATAAACAAACACACGCACACACACACGCATACAAACAAACACACGCACACACATACACATACAAACAAACACACGCATACACACAGACTCACATATACAGGCGATTGCGCTAGGGTTGCGCTGTAGTGGTGGCAATATTATGAGAACTTATTTGTAGAATAATTTAATTTCTAGATGTACGATCGTAATGAAACTTTCAGAACGTAATCATAATTTAAAAATGTATGCGTATACCGAAGCACAAGTCTCTAGTATTTGATATACGACTTTTACAAAGATGAGGGTGAGGGGGTGAATTTAGAGGTGGGGGGTAAATTTTAACAAAAACCGAAATTGTATAAAATACATCTTAATATACATTTTGGAGACAATTTGAAGACTCTAGCTTGAAAGATGTAGGAGATATAATTTTTTAAGTCATCTTCGGTAAGGTTTTTTATCGATAAAAAAGTATCGGAATGAGTTATCGTTTTTTTAGTGATAATATACGGACATTTTAAAAAAAGTTGAAGTCTCTAGCTCTTATATCTTCTGAGATCGACGCGTTCATACATACGGACGGACGGACGGACAGACAGACGGACAGGGCCAAATCGACTCAGCTTGTCGCCCTGATCAAGAATATATATACTTTGTGGGGTCTGCCACGCCTCCTTCTGCCTGTTACATACTTTTAACAAAACCATTATACCCTGATTTCCCATTATCAATGGGTTCAGGGTATAAAAATATAAAAAAAGTCAAATGTTACTTTTTTTTAATTATGTTACACTTTTTATAATTAATTTCTTTTTTTGAGTCCATTTGCGCTCTGCAACGTCGCGCCATTTCAGGAGGATTCGCGCAACAATTCTCCTTGTTCCTCTCCCACAGCTCTATCATTTCTCTTGGAGCCAACCATAACTCGCAGGCTGCGATTTCACATGACTCCATGAATTTTCAATAAAATTCATGTCTGAAGATACCTCAGGACACTTCATGCACTTGAATCCTTTCAATATTACCTACTTTTTTACCAAATAGGACGTGTTCTTTGAACCATTGCTTTGCATTTTCCGGTTGTAAAACTCAGATGTTGACTTAATTTTCCAAATTCTTTTGTAGAATGGTCAGGCATTACTCCTAAAATGTTATTCCATCGATTAAAATTAAGGGTTCAACACAGTCTTTGTAAATGCGCCCCTAAACCATAAAAAAGCAGCCACCGCGCTCGACAGTTTGTCATATTGTGCTGCTACAGACAACAAACTGAGCTCTGGAATCTCTAGACCAATGCATGGAGTCATGTGAAATCGCAGCCTGCGAATTATGGTTGGCTCCAAGAGAAATGATAGAGCTGTGGGAGAGGAACAAAAACAATTGGTGCGCGAATCCTCCTGAAAGGGCGCGACGTTGCAGAGGGCAAATGGTATTAATGAACTCAAAAAAAAAAAGGGCCATAGATTCATTATTAATAAATATATTTGTTAGATATGACCGGATTGCAACAGTGTAACATTGAACTTTTTTATATTTTTTATTCTTACTAGCTAGCCCGGCAAACGTTGCATTGCCCTATCCATTATTTCTAGTTAAAAAATTGTTAAAAGCTATGTTGCTCAGGTTGGGATACACTCTGGATTAATTTATTAATGGGATTTTCATTCAAGCACCTAGTAGTAAACGATATTCTTTGTTTTTTGGTCAGGTGCAAGCACAAATAAGGCGGATGATTTGCCAACACGTGACCATGAGAAAAACACGCATTTTCTAGATTAAGGCCACAAATAGTCAAAGATTGGTCGAGCAGTCTCGACTAGTCTTCTTACTTGTTATTAATAGTAATACTGAATATGCCCTCGCACAAAACCACATAAAACAATCAATAAATATAAATATAAATAATTTACACAAATTTATGATTGAGACAAACAATTACTAGAACTTTCGAGATTATTTAGCTTCTGTATGCACGCGTATTATTTTTATCAAATGTGCTTCTTTATGAATAGCCAGGTTTGCCTGAGGCTGTGCCGTTTGTTTATTTACTTCTATACTATTATTACATAAGAGCAGGACCGAAAACTGTCACTGTTATCAAGCCTACTGAGTATCAATGGAAATTTGAATCTTTAGGGAAAAAACCGCGTTTTTCAAGTATTCGTCAAGTTTTTTAAGTATTTTTAAGGTCTATTATCCTACTAGTGGCGGAGACGAATCCAACAAATCAAAAACCATGAAAATTAGTCCAGCAGATCTCGAGTTATAAGTGATGGAACACTTTTATACAACTTTCTTTTATATATATATAGAAGATAGAAGATAGCTACCCAGCCAACCGAATGATTTCAAATTTTCAGAAAAGACAGCTAAATAATCAAATAAAATTAACATCTTGAACTCCCATAGAGTAAAAGCGAAAATGCAATGATTTTTTGAGTCTTTCTGCTTACACAAGAAACACACACTCACACAGGAAAACATAGGAATGAAAGCAAAAACACGCATTGGCTGGAGTGTAGGCTTACAATGGAAACTAAATTGCTTAATAACTTTTCTTGTTGATGAACTATGCTCATGAAACTAATTAAGTTATTAATTTACGACTAGAGCTTTCTTATTTGTTTAACTTAACTCTTGCTTCATGCATTCTTAAAGAAAATGAATAACAGAAACATTGAGAATAAATAACAAGAAACATACAATATATATCCAAAGAAAATCAAGTAAGAGCGTTGCAGTCGGGCGTTACCAACTTCACCTCATCAGCAATTTAGTAGCTAAGTTTTGCTCAAATACTGTAGAAAGTTCAGTTTTTGCGATTTACCACTTCCCTACTGGGCGTAGACACTTCATTTTTGGTCAGCTTGCAGAACAAGCTAACGGTAACCTAGCTGCAAAATTACGCTCAAAAAATTAAAAAATTACAGGGTACTTTTTTTTATAGTCCACGCAGCTAAAGAGGCGTAACCATATTATTTGGGGAATCGATAGAGGAGGTTACTGGTAACTTAACTAACCAAATTTGAAGCTCCTAGCTCATATACTTTAGGAGATATACATAGGAGATATTGCGGTTGGCCACGCCCCATTTGGGCGGGGATAAATCCATTATAGCTTGTTGGAATTGAGAGGACAACTTGCGTATATATACCAAATTTCAGGCCTCTAGCATCAATAGTGCCTAAAATATAGCAGAATTTGATCATCACTATATAACAGGCGTAGATATATAATTTTTCCACCCATCTCTAAAGAATCGAAGCATTAGCTCACGTGCAATTTTAGCATTCTAGATTTACAGCTTTGGGAGATACAGTTTTATTCGATTTGCTGGTGTTCTTTGGTGGTCGACGCGGATCTACATACCAAATTTCAGCTTTCTAGCCCTTCAACTAACATGATTTCTGGTATATCGGAAAATGAATTTTCCAATTTAATACTTTATAAAATTTTAATATTTCAAGTCTCTAGCTTCAATAGCGCCGAAATAGACTGCGTTTACAGACGGACAGGCGGATGGACAGCAAGACGGACATTGAATTCGTGAATGAGTATAGTAGAGTAAGAAGGCTGTAGTCGACTGTTCGGCTAGGAAGATAAAACCTGAAAACTTCAATCTGATATTCGAATCATGCATGCATCCGCACGCACGTATAAGAACGCGCTCTGCTAAATGCGTAGTAAGCAGCGACTGCGCTTGGGCTGCGCTGCAGTGTGGACGATATTATGAGAAATTATTTGTTGAATAATTTCTTTTGTAGACATACAATCTTGATTAAACTTTCAGAACGTAAAAGTCTCTAGTACATGAATTATGTTTTTTACAAATTTGGGGCGAAAAAAAATCTGTGAATTGTATAATATTTTTATGTATTGTATATTCGCAATAAATCTCCAGGTCTAAAAGTATTCAAATGAGGCTGAAAAAAACAAAAGAAACTTTTCAATTATTCTCAATAAAAATTTATCGAATAAGTGATCGAAAAAATAAGGCAAACTTGTACTGCGTATGGTATACACGAGTATGTATGCCAAATTTAAGCTCTCTAGCTTTTGCATCTTCTGAGATCGACGCACTCATACGAACGGACTAATACTAAATGCAAACATTATATGAAATACAACGGAAAAAAGCTAAGGGGATATCAAAATTATTCGTCATTCGTTTTGATTAGGTCTTGGAATCAATACCTAATCAAAATTTGAATTTTCGCAATGTCTTGTAAACATAAACAAACGGCGCTCTTAATAGTTAATAAGTTTCTATTAATTTAATCCTTTGCATTTTGTCATTCTCATTCGCTGTTAGTTTACTCATTACTTCTATTTTTTAAAGTATGTACTAAAATGTCTTTCTTCGTGAAACGCCTACATATTTGTCGCTGTCGCATCGAAATTACTTTTCCTAAACAGCTACCACAGACAGATTAATAAATAATAAGCTAATTACATCGTATTGGCTTTTATTTGTGCCTTCGTTAATGATTGGAGCCAGAGTTACTGAAAAAGCTCGGTTGCTTCAAACACATACCAATGACAATTTGATACAATAAGTGTATTTTAATTATATCAAATGAAACACCATCACAGTTTATAATTAATTCGGCAGAAAAATAAAATAGATTGGAACTACACGTCTTTGGACGGGATCGTTCACAAATTCTTAAGACAGTGGAAGACAACCCACACAAAAGTCCCAGGGACTTGGGCGACGGAAATTAAATTAAACATTCAAAAGACAGCGTGCCTCGAGACTGTACAAAAAGTTCTTAGTTTACATTTATTTAAATGCTTATCACATGTGGCAAGAAATAAACCGTTGCTGTCTGTTGTAAATATTAAGACCTTCGCAAAACTCCATATTCACTTTCCTTCTGACTTGCGGAATAACGTAATCTTTTGCGACGAGACAGATAATGTTATTCTATAATGATAGCCCTGGAAAAGTTTGGCAGAAAACATTGTGCCCACTGTTAAGATAGGCAAGCTTTTAGTCATGGCCATGTGCTGTATTTCTTTGAAAAAAGTGCTGTCTCACTTGGATGCTTTATAATTGCAGAAAAGCTATTGACACCCCACCCAAGAGCCCGAAATAAAGAAAAAAAGCAGCTAAGCGATGCCCTAAGACAGAAAACGAGTGATCAAGCATTAAACTTACATACGAATATAGACAATATTCGATAATATGTACAGCTGCGAAAAATAAAATAGCACCACTTGCATATTCAGAGTTTGAGGAGTTCTCCTGGACACATTTATCAATGTATTGATGTAATTTTTTCACTCAGATAAGCAGAAATGAATTAGTTATTACGGCAAAAAAGAATTATCACAAAAATATTCATAGTTTTTATATAATTCAAAAAATTCTCAAAAAAGCCGAAAAAATGCCGAAAAAAATAATAGCACCACTTTTTCATTTTGCGCTAAAAATTATTTAAAAAACAAGTAAGAAAGCTCTAGTCGAGACTGCTCGACTACGAGATCCCCTGAACCCTACAAGCAACTGATATTCAATAATAGTTAGCACACACACACGCACACGCAAACACACACACGCATACAAACAAATACACGCACACACATACACATACAAACAAACACACGCGCATACACACACTCACATATACAGGCGATTGCGCTTGGGTTGCGCTGCAGTGTTGGCGATATTATGAGAACTTATTCGTTGAATAATTTAATTTCTATACGTACGATCGTAATGAAAATTGCAGAACGTAATCATGATGTTTAAATGTATGTGTATACCGAAGCACAAGTCTCTAGTATTTGATATACGACTATTACAAAGATGATGGTGAGGGGGTGGATTAAGGGGTGGGGGGTAAATTTTAACAAAAACCGAAATTGTCTAAAATACATCTTAATATACATTTTAAATTTGGAGACTCTAGCTTGAAAGATGTAGGAGATATAATTTTTAAAGTGATCTTCGATAAGGTTTTTTATCGATAAAAAAGTATCGGAATGAGTTATCGTTTTTTAGTGATAAACTCGATATCCGCGTGATATATACGGACATTTTAAAAAAAAGTTGAAGTCTCTAGCTCTTATATCTTCTGAAATCGACGCGTTCAAACATACGGACGGACGGACGGACGGACGGACGGACGGACGGACAGACAGACGGACAGGGCTAAATCGACTCAGCTCGTCGCCCTGATCAAGAATATATATACTTTGTGGGGTCTGCCACGCCTCCTTCTGCCTGTTACATACATTTTAACAAAACCATTATACCCTGATTTCCCATTTTCAATGGGTTCAGGGTATAATTAAAATGAGTAAAAACTTTTAATTTATAGTTAATGACAAATGAAAATAAATATACTCCCTTAAGTTTAGCATTTATTTGATTTGCCTTTGTTAGCAATTAGGGCTGCTCAACGCCCAGACATGGATTCAACCAAGTCCTGACATCGTTTAAAGGGAATTTTAGCTCAGGACTCCAATATATCAACATAAACATGTCGGTCAGTTATGGTTTTGATCCAATGAATTGGGTTTTTGTTGCACGTCTAGGGTTGAATTCTAAGTTTTGTGGACTTTTAACGTTGGACCGCGATCCCTTTCCACCAAAAAATATCATCTTACTTTCATCAAGCCAAAGAATGTTGCTCTATTCCTGCGCAGACCAATATTTGTGATCCTTTGCCAATGCCATCCGTTTAGAAATGTGTTTTCTATTCAAATATGGTACTTTTCTTGAACGGAAAGCATTTAAATCGTAATGTTTTAAGTATTTCCGTACTGTTTGGTCTATTGCTGATATGTTTAGGTCCTTTTTCAGTTGAGTAGCCGACTTAAAAGGATCTTTTTTACTCACGCGAATGAGTCAAGTCATCTGTTGCTAGGTCAGAACTCAACGCTGTCCGCATTTTTCACCATTTTTTTTATGGATTAATGCATCGTGGATCTTTTTATGTGAATAACCCATCAAACGACCAACTTTCCTGTGAAAATTTCGACCCGAAATCAACTTTTTGATTAGATTGCGTTGTTCGGGGGTGCAATACTTTCCATGACCCATTTTTTGAAAATTTTTACAAATTTTGTAAATTTTTTAATTAAAATAGATATATAAACAACAAATCTCATAAATAAGTGCTTTTGAAGATATGTAACTCTGCTAAAAATACAGGTTTTCACTCGAAAAGTAGTAGTGCTGCTATTATTTTTTTCGGCATTTTTTCGACTTTTTTGAGAATTTTTTGAATTATATAAAAACTATGAATATTTTTGTGATAATTCTTTTTTGCCGTATACTAACATTTTGCCTATCTGAGTGAAAAATTATAAACTTGATAAATTGTCATCCTCAACTCTGAACATAATATTCGCAGTGTATGTATGACACTAGGTAATAAACATTTCATCCCTTATATATTTGCGACCGCAGCGGATAATATAAATGTAACGGGAGCCTGGGGCCGACGATCTATAAAAAAGCTACACTGTTTATTCACATCTGTGCACTTGTGTGCGTGGGAAAATGTACCGATCCAGTAAAGCAATAGTTAGTTCAAATTCAAATTAATTGTGGACATACCATGCTCATTTGAGTATATTGGTTATGAGTAATGTCCGCCTTGCTGTCCGTCTGTCTGTATAAACGCATTATATTTCGGTGCTATTGAAGCTAGAGACTTGAAATTTGGTGTATATCTACGATTTATAAGGTGTTAAAAATTTTCCGATTCGCCTACTACGCATTTTCCGATATGCCAGAAATCATATTAGTTGATGAGCTAGAAAGCTGAAATTTTGAATGTAGTTCCGCGTCGACCATTCAAGACCATGAACTATTGCGGATATATCTACGCCCATTGGGGGCGTGGCAAATCTGATAAAACTCCACCTCCTAGACTTTTTAAGCTAGACTGTTAAAATTTTGCATGTGATCTAATGTTATGATTCTATACAAATTAATGAAAAAACAAGTAAGAAAACTCTAGTCGAGACTGCTCGACTAGGAGATACCCTGAACCCTCCAATCTGATATTCTACTCACTCTACACTTCGTTTAGGCACACATACATACACACGCACGTGTTAGAACGCGCTCTGTTAACTCCGCAGTAAGCAGCGACTGCGCTTGGGCTGCGCTGCAGTGCGGGCAATATAATACGAATATATTTGTTGAATAATTTAATTTCTAGAAGTACGATCTTAATGAAACTTTCAGAACTTAATTATAATGTTCAGATGTATGTACATTCCAAAGCAGAAGTCTCTAGTACTTGAAATACGCCTTTTTCAAAAGTGAGGGTGAGGTGTGGGGGGTAAATTTTAACAAAAATCGAAATTATATAAAATACACATAAGTCTATATTTAAAATTTGGAAGCTTTAGCTCTAAAGGTGTAGAAGATATAATTAAAAAACTAGCTTTCCCGATAATAAAATATCGGGAGTTGTAATCGATTTTTAGTGATAAACTCGATATGCGCGTGATACACACGGACCTAGGAAACAAAATTTCAAGTCTCTAGCTCATATCTTTTGAGATCGACGCGTTCATACATACGTATGGCCGGACAGACAGACCGACAGGGCTAAAAAATCAATTTTTCGATTATTCTCGATACAAAAGTTTAAAGGATGATTTATCGAAAAAATAAAGCAAACTCGCACTGCGTATGGTATACACGAGTATGCACACAAAATTTCAGCTCTCTAGCTTTTGTATCCTCTGAGATCGACGCACTCATACAGACGGACAGGGTTATATCGACTCAGCTTGTTGCCCTGATCAAGAATATATATACTTTGTGGGGTCTGCCACACCTCCTTCAGCCTGTTACATACTTTTAACAAAACCATTATACCCTGGTTTCCCATTTTCAATGTGTTCAGGGTATAATTATTTGTCTACGCCCACTAGGGGCGTGACAAATCGGACCTGAAGATATAGTGATTTTTCAAATTATGCTATATTTTGGACACTATTGATTCTAAAGACCTCAAATTTGGTATACATGCTCGGGCTGACCTCCCAAGACCAAAAAGTTTTGGTGGATATATGTACATATGTCCGCTCACAGGGGACGTGACAAACCACAAAAGTTTATATCTCCTACAGCTTAAGAGCTAGAAGCTTCAAATTTGTCAAGTTAGTAGTAACTTCATCTATCGATTCCCTTAAATAATATTGTTCCGCCTCTTTAGGGACGTGGCATATCCAAAAATACCCTGTAATTTTTTTCAGCGTAAGCATGCAAATTTTACAGCTAGGTAACCGTTGGTTTATTTTATGAGCTACGCTTGGAATCGAATGAAAAACAAGAAAGAAAGCTCTAGTCGAGACTGCTCGACTACGAGATCCCCTGAACCCTACAAACAACTGATATTTCAATAATAATTAGCAAAAACACACGCACACACACACGCATACAAACAAACACACGCACACACATACACATACAAACTAACACACACAGACTCAGATATACAGGCGATTGCGCTTGGGTTGAGCTGAAGTGGTGGCAATATTATGAGAACTTATTTGTTGAATAATTTAATTTCTAGACGTACGATCGTAATGAAACTTTCAAAACGTAATCATCATTTTAAAATGTATGTGTATACCGAAGCACAAGTCTCTAGTATTTGATATACGACTTTTACAAAGATGAGGGTGAGGGGGTGAATTTAGCGGTGGGGGGTAAATTTTAACAAAACCCGAAATTGTATAAAATGCATCTTAATATACATTTTAAATTTGGAGACTCTAGCTTGAAAGATGTAGGAGATATAATTTTTTAAGTCATCTTCGATAAGGTTTTTCATCGATAAAAAGTATCGGAATGAGTTATCGTTTTTTAGTGATAAACTCGACATGCGCGTGATATATACGGACATTTAAAAAAAAATTGAAGTCTCTAGTTCTTATATCTTCTGAGATCGACGCGTTCATACATACGGACGGACGGACAGACAGACGGACAGGGCCAATCGACTCAGCTTGTCGCCCTGATCAAGAATATATATACTTTGTGGGGTCTGCCACGCCTCCTTCTGCCTGTTACATACTTTTAACAAAACCATTCCCCATTTCAATGGGTTCAGGGTATAAAAACCGAGTTTTCTACAGTATTCGAGCAAAACTTAGCTACTAAATTGCTGATGGGATGTGACTGACTATTCTGCAGTCGGTAACGCTCGACTGCAACATTCTTATTCAAAATGGGAAATCAGGGTATAATGGTTTTGTTAAAAGTATGTAACAGGCAGAAGGAGGCGTGGCAGACTGTTGTTGACTTATGTGTATTTTATAAAATTTCGATTTTTGGTGAAACTTACCCCCACCCCTAAATCCACACCCTCCCCCTCACTTTTGAAAAAGGCGTATTTCATCTGAACATTATAATTAAGTTCTGAAAGTTTCATTAAGATCGTACTTCTAGAAATTAAATTCAACAAATATATTCGTATTATATTGCCCGCACTGCAGCGCAGCCCAAGCGCAGTCGCTGCTTACTGCGCAGTTAGCATAGCGCGTTCTAACACGTGCGTGTGTATGTATGTGTGCCTAAACGACGTGTAGAGTGAGTAGAATATCAGATTGGAGGGTTCAGGGTATCTCCTAGTCGAGCAGTCTCGACTAGAATTTTCTGACTTTTTTTTTTTTATGTTTTTGTTTCTTTTCTTATTGTTTTTTATTTTCGTTGAGTATACATAAAGAAAAAATCTAAAAAAACTAATAAAATATGATGCAAAGGTTGAACTTGACTTTTTTTGTTTTGCAAATAATCAATGGACATACTGTTTCGGATGAGTTGAGTAGATATTGCTATTGTACTATCCGTTACATTGTCAAAAACAATAAAAACGCATTTCACATTTCAAACATATTAAAAATTTAGTTAATAACAGGGTATAGAAATAACATACCTGATTCTTCCTTTTTGGAGACAATTCCTCCGATATTTAGTATTTCCACATCATCATCTTTGATTTTTGATTGAGTTATTTCATCTTTTTTTTTAGTATTTGGTTCGCACGTTTTATGTACGTTTGCTGTTTTCGTTGTTGACAAAATATCAGAATTTTCCAATTCTATATTACTTTTAGTCATATCTGTATTGGTTATGTTACTATTACATCGCACATTCTTTACATTGGCAGGCGAACTTTGTTCACTTGTACTACTTTCCGACAAATGATCATAACTATTTTCACTGCTAGAACTAAGCGACCGATGTACATTGGATGCTGACCGATTTGAGAGTGAGAATACATTACTTTCATTGCGATCGATTACTTCTTTACTGGAATTCGCTCCGTCGTCAGAAATATCCAACTGCTCATTTACTTCAGTCGGAGTCTTTTGGATTGGTTCCTTAATTTCTGTTTGATCTTTTGAAAATGAGGCACGATTTAATGATCCTTTTTCCTTGTTACGTTCAGATTTTGGTCGATTGTTAAGAGAATCTAGTTCTATTTTTTTAGAAGTTGTGACTAAGTCTTCAGCTGGAACTGTTATAGTTATAGAACTGGAATCAACCCTGGCTTCAGGAATAAAGTTCTCTTTGTTAGATGTATTAGCATTAGGGAACACATGACTTTTGTTTTTAGTTTTGTTTTTATCATGACGACCTTTGTCATTCCGTGACTTTTCTTTCCTACTTTTTCCGTTCATATTAGAGGCAGTTCCTAAAGTTTCTTTGCTATTAATTGGAGAAACTGATAAACTTGGCCAAGCTTCTTTCTGCTGTCCATTTCCTAAAGTTGAACTATTTGCAATCGATACCGACGCTGTCGACGATGATAATGATGACATCGTACCCGAAGCTGCATAGAAACATGGTTACTATTGCTCTATTTTTTTACTAAAACATTTTTACCGTTTATTTTTGAGGTACCGCTACCAACGACGCTTACACCATTAGCGCTCCCTCCAATTCCAGATATATTATTGACCCCAGAAGAAGCAATTAAAACATCATGCAGACGTTTTTCATACTCTTGATGTTTTCCTTGATGCATTTCCTTAAAATTGAATAATGATGTACTACATAATACATTTTATATACGATATTTTACCTCCTTAGTAAAACTAGCTTCTGAATCACCCAACTCATGTAAATACATACAGTCGCACTTGGGACATTGTTGGTTCTTCATAAAATGACTGCAATATTTTGTTGTTCCGAGACTGGTTTTTATTAGACGCCCATCTATCATTATATTGTTTACACTTTGTATAGCTCGCAATGCATCTGCATTGTGTACGTATGTGACATAAGCCGACGCTGACGGACCCTTTTATTAAATTTGACGATTAGCTAAATGTTTTTATAATAGAAATTTATTTACCTGTACTCCAGCGTAAGTTGTACTTGGGTTTATAACAACTTTATGAATTTTTCCATATTTCCCGAAATATTCGTGCTTTTTTAATATCTGTTACATAATTGTCAGTACATTAAAGGAAGAAAGTAATAAAAATCGCATCATATACACTTACGTCTGCGTCAGCTAGTCGGGGCGGCAACCCAACAACAAAGACCAAATTTTTTTGAACCACACGAACATTAGCTAGGTGTTTCCGGTTCTCAGTTATTTTTTGTTTTCGTTGTTGATCTCTTTGACGCTTTTGAGATTTGAATGCAATCATCTAACATTATTGAGGGAAATTTAATTAATATATTATTAAAAGAAGTTATTTCATTTCCTTTGACACACGAAATCAACAAACTGAATTTATCAGCAGCACATTGGATTTTTACAGTATACAGTACAGTTTTATCCATATAAATACTATTTATTAAATGACACTGACTGGTAAGACTTATATAACAATAAAGGCAGAAAGTACAAGAATCTGGCATAGCAAAAATTCTATTATTTACGGTGTTAGCTATAGACTCGTATAAACCGTTAATTGTCATAAATATAATGTAATTATTTCTATGCTTATCGGAACATGAGGTTCTGTCAAGTATACGTATTCCGTACTAGCGACTTGAAATATGTATATATTCATGAAGAAACGTATACAACAATTTTGAATGTGAAAATCGGAAAAACGTCAAAAAAAAGTTTGAAAATTTTGTTACTTTTCTTGTAAATACTTATACAACCGTTTTGAGGCTGTAAGGCAAAAATGCATGCATTTTGATACAATATACTTACTTCCTCTTGAGTAAGCGGTTTAAAATCAGCTGGATTTTCTGGGTATTCTTTTCGACATGCTGGACACAGTTTGTTTTCGTCTGTACGAATTCTGTGCCAACAGAATCTACAAATCTGTAAATTTTAAAAGACATATACGTGCAATAAAATTCCTATCTCCACTAGACTTACTTGGTATCCACACGTGCATGGGAAAAAAGTCAAATCATCAACCTCTAGGGGTTCCATACATAATGGGCACTCAATAGTGTCGTCATTACTGTTTGCTAAGCCGTTCATTATTTTATGTATATATAGTATAGTTTTACTGGAGTCACAACAAAATGATGTCCTATTCCTGTATATATATTAATAGTTTTTGTTAAATATTAAAAGTTTATTTCAGTGAAGGAAAAATTCAACATACACCATCAATTCTTCGGGTTTTTGCGTCATTAAAAACAAATGGGAATGCCACTATAAGTTTATTCATAAAATTTTAATGAATTATTCCTTCAGAATACTATAAACAAGTTTGAGCGTTTGCAACTGCAGGATACTCATTCACTTCCCATTTTCTTTTTTTTTTTTTTTTGCAAATCAATAGAAGTTGCTATCCGCAATTTAGACGCTAAGCATTGAGTTTTTAGTTTTAATACTGTAGAAAATGAAGTTTTTCTCGATTCGCCATGCCCACTGAAAAGTTTTGAAAAGTTTATTGAACTGTAAATTTTTGACGCTAACGCTCCCCTATGGGCGATTTTCCATGATATATGGCATAAAGTCCAAAACTGTATGGTGAAATATTAAATATTTGTATGTTAGTTGTTAACACTCCAGTTAGATGGAAAACAAATTCTGTTTGTACCGGGGGTTAATTCTTTCTTTGTGGGAACGTCAGATGATCTGTTGAAGCTTTCAAATATATAAAATAGCTCTTGCAACTGCTCAAATTAAGGAACAATCTTTACTATATTTAATATGAGAATTTATTTGCAGAATAATTTTTTTTGTAGACCGACAATCTTAATTAATTTTTCAGAACATTATCATAATGTTTAAAGGTTTGTATATTTCGAAGCATAAGTCTGATTAAGAATATATATATACTTAATGGGGTCTGCGATGCTCCCTTCTACCTATTACATACTTTTTCACAAAAACATTATACCCTGATTTCCCATTTTCTATGGGTTTAGAGTACAAAAATTAGGCTTATAGTTTTATTTTATGCCGCCAAAATCGACAAATAAATTACAGAGTATTTTTCTATATGTCACGCTTCTAAAAAGGCGTAATAATTATTTTTGGGCTATTGAGAGAGTTATCAGTAACTCAACTATAACAAGTAAGAAGACTCTAGTCGAGACTGCTCGACTAGGAGATACCCTGAACCCTCCAAGCTGATATTCTTATCATTATGCACTTCTTTTATGCACGCACACATACATACACATGCATCCACCCTCACGCTCCCGCGCTCTGCTAACTGCGCAGTAAGCAGCGACTGCGCTTGGGCTGCGCTGCAGTGTGGGCAATAGTATGAGAATTTACTTGGTGAATAACTTCTTTTGTAAACACACGATCTTATTGAAATTTTCAGGGCGTAATTATATGGTAAAAATGTGTGTATATTCCAAAGCACAAGTCTCAGTAAATCAGTCTCCACATCTAATAGTACTCCGATGAGGCTCAAAAAACTAAATCAAATATTCGATTATTCTCGATAAAAGAGTTATCGAAAAAATAAAGCGTACTGCGTATGGTATACACGAGTATGCACACAAAATTTCAGCTCTCTAGCTCTTATATCTTCTGAGATCTCGGCGTTCATACGGATAGACGGACATGGCTATATCGACTCAGCTCGTCGTGCTGATCAAGAATATATTTTGTGGGGTCTGCGATGATTCCTTCTGCCTGTTACATACTTTAACACAAAAACATTATACCCTGATTTCCCATTTTCAATGGGTTTAGGGTATAAAAATCTAAATCTTCTAGCCCTTAAACTGTAGGGGACATGAACTTGGGGTTTGCCACGTCCCCGGTGGGTGGAGATATATATGAGTATAATTTAGTCTCTAGCTTCAATAGTGAGTGCCAAAAAATGCGTATCGATGCAATGTCGACGTTTGTTGGCGGAACTTCCCCAAAGCTCGGATAATGTGCTGATGTACTGTTTTCACACCAATAGTTTCAAAACGTCCCAAAAACGTTAATTTTTCCGTGGAACTCGGCTCTCGAAACCATCTTGGATTGAGAATTGGCAATTGTATTTGGATGATCTCTTCTTAGGGCCTCGCCAGTTATTTCGTGCACCATTAGTGACGAGTCTAAATTTAATCTATTTGGGTCTGATGGAGTGCAAAAAACCTGGCGGAAACCTAAGGAACTTCAGGAAAATAACTTGCTCTTAGCAAGATAATCATTCGATTTAATCCCCCGACATTTAAACCCCACCGAGTAGGTGTGGCGCCTTTTGGAAAGAAAGATCCAATCTCACCAAATAAACTCGAAGAATTTTCTAAAAAGGCATTAAGGCTGAATGGGCCTAAACACAACTTATAAAACGTTCAGTCTAATAAGTTGTATGAAGATACGTTTGCAGGTTGTTATTTATTCAAACGGAGGGCCAACAAAGTATTAGCATGATTCAGTAGCGATAGAAAAAAGAATACCATTTTTGTGCCAATACTTTTTTGACGACAATAAAACAGAATTTTAATTTTCTTTATGTTGAATATTATTAGAATACATGGCTTTGATACATATATTTTATTTTTTATTATTATTTATATAATATTTATTTACAAAAAAAAAAAAAAAAAAACATTACAGAAGTCCGATTTTTCAAGTGTGAATATAAATAATAACTAATACCATTTTTAGTGACCTACTACTAAGCGACTGATTGGCCCTGAAGTGTTGCCACCTTGTCAATATTTCAATAAATTTTGCAAATGTATTATAAATCATTATTTAAAGGGAAAACTCGCTTACTAACATTTACTACAGCTTAATATATTAACTTGAAAATTGTGCCCCGAATATATGTATATATCAATATTTTTAATATACATATGTATATATTTTTTAAGTCACAAATACATTAACATACATACACACTAAACTTGAATTCGATATACATACATACACACAAATGTACATACAATGTATGTAGTTATGCATGGAAAGTACGTAATGCGATTATAATAAAAGAATTTTTGACAGTACAAAACTAAAAATGTTTATAATACAATATACACTTAAGGTGACACAATAGAAACTAAAGACATATTGTTTATGAAATGACTGAATATAATAATATATATACATATATGTTTTATACATACACAAATATTATAGTATTTTGAACACGTATATATGTACAAAGGTATGCGTAGGTCGCAGTCGTAGAGTTTTCAGCGAAATAAAACCATATTGTACTTATAAACCGTTTTTATTTTAAAAGAAACTAGTTGGTACTAGCCTTTCGAAATAACGAATAGACAAAAGCAGACAGACTGATAATGAATAAAAAGGAAATGGTAAATATATAAGAAAAATATCGAGTACATCTATCGATAGCTTCTCAGATAATGCGGTGTATCCACAGTCGAATTTGTTATACCACTAACCGAAGAACACGTAGAGAGACGAGAACACACTTTTTCAACGTCGAAAATATGTATGTGCATGAGACTGGTCAACTTCATATTTGATCGGCTCAGTCTCTTGAGGCTCGAGCAGTGAAAATACAGCACTACAAAGCCAGTGCGCTGCGAGCGTTCCGAATGGACGAAAATGAAGTCTGAGATATTTTTTAAATATTATTATTAACATATCAAATCAAATTTATGAAGTAAAACATTTTATTATGTTATAATCTCGCATGGATTGACACCTTTGCTCTTAATTAAAAAGGGCTCATCCCAATCTTCTGAATTTGACATTCAATAAACTACCGCCCAGCATTTTTGAGTTTAACAGAGTATAAGCACTAACCAGAGAGCACATAGACCGGACATGTAGTGTAAAGTGTTTTGCACACTTATTTTCGAGGGTAATCTTCCAGTCAACTTCGTATTTGCTCGGCTCATCCCTTTTAGGGGTCGGACTACAAAAATATTCGAGAGCACAATCATTTCGCTTTATGCGCTCGACCGAGATGGTCGATGGTTGAACAAAAGATCCCTCTACGCTCAATGTTTCCCTTGCTCTCTCTCTCTCTCGATGCTCTTTGCTCTCTCAAATGTGTATATGTGTGTATGCATGTGAGCACAAGCAGCAGCTCTGAGCTGCCAGCTCACGAAAATTGAACTTTCTTCGCAGCAAGAACCCATGCCTTCCCTTCTGTGTGAAGAGTATACCAAACTCTTTAAACCGTTTGCCAAGCTCGTACAAAATATGTATATGTGTTTTCGATTTTATTTGTGGAAAGGGTATGAAAGCGTTGGTGCTCATAGTGACATGCTTTCGCGACGAGCGTGCACGCACACACTCTCCCTTGCTACATGTACTATGAGCATTTGTGTGCCTGTGTGCGAAGCTCTTGCTGCCAGTAGCAATTTTAAATCCCAGCATTGCATTTGGTCGATCTTGTGAAGTGCTCACATACATACATACGTACATATGTATGTACATATATACATTTGATTGTGTGTACGCATGGGCTGCGATGCTTACAATTATGGGAGATCACTTGTAGAAGCATTTCTATGCCTATGTGATTTCATATGTGCGTGTGAGTATGGGCATGTGTGCTTGGGAGATGAACATTGGCGTGTGCCTGCCTCAACTTAGAATGATGTATTAACTGGCGAGTAACTCGTGCTTATATTTAAGCACCTGATTTCATTTCAATGAATGCATTTTTTAAAAATATGTAATACCTGATTAAGTTCATTAAGCTAATGGAATGCAATCCCTTGCACCTGTTATTATATATACATGCAGGCAAGTAAAAAAACTTATACGCTGTATTGACAAGTGCATATCAAGTATTAAAAAAAAATGCATTCATTGAAATGAAATCAGGTGCTTAAATATAAGCGCGAGTTACTCGCCAGTTAATACATCATTCTAAGTTGAGGCAGGCACACGCCAATGTTCATCTCCCAAGCACACATGCCCATACTCACACGCACATATGAAATCACATAGGCATAGAAATGCTTCTACAAGTGATCTCCCATAATTGTAAGCATCGCAGCCCATGCGTACACACAATCAAATGTATATATGTAGATACATATGTACGTATGTATGTATGTGAGCACTTCACAAGATCGACCAAATGCAATGCTGGGATTTAAAATTGCTACTTGCAGCAAGAGCTTCGCACACAGGCACACAAATGCTCATAGTACATGTAGCAAGGGAGAGTGTGTGCGTGCACGCTCGTCGCGAAAGCATGTCACTATGAGCACCAACGCTTTCATACCCTTTCCACAAATAAAATCGAAAACACATATACATATTTTGTACGAGCTTGGCAAACGGTTTGATAAGTTTGGTATACTCTTCACACAGAAGGGAAGGCATGGGTTCTTGCTGCGAAGAAAGTTCAATTTTCGTGAGCTGGCAGCTCAGAGCTGCTGCTTGTGCTCACATGCATACACACATATACACATTTGAGAGAGCAAAGAGCATCGAGAGAGAGAGAGAGCAAGGGAAACATTGAGCGTAGAGGGATCTTTTGTTCAACCATCGACCATCTCGGTCGAGCGCATAAAGCGAAATGATTGTGCTCTCGAATATTTTTGTAGTCCGACCCCTAAAAGGGATGAGCCGAGCAAATACGAAGTTGACTGGGAGATTACCCTCGAAAATAAGTGTGCAAAACACTTTACACTACGTGTTCGGTCTATGTGCTCTCTGGTTAGTGGTATAAGTCAGTCTTAAAAGATTCGATTGAAAATAGTCATATTTGCGCTCATTTTCTGATCATAAGAGACTGTTCTGTCGGGAGAAAACTGTACGCTAGCCGCAACTCTTATTGATAAGTCGCTTATTTCCCTTCTTTTAATCATAAAAGAGTTTTCCACGAGTCATCTTTTAATCATAAGAGACTTCTACGAGTCATAATTTAATCATTTATGATTCATATTTGAATGAAATTTTTAATAATTTGCAAAAACAATTATTTAATTATAATAATTTTCATTTACTATATATATATATATTATCTTAAAAAATAACACAGAAAGTAAATAGATATTCAAAACAAAAAAACAAAAAGGTAATAGAAATTCATAACATTTAACATAAATAATTGAATTAATGTAGATAATAACAAAAATATTTACAATATTATTTACATGTATGTTTTATATTACTTTAAGCGCCTACTCTTCGCCAGCCTGTCATTGGTATGGACAACATGTTTTTGTAGCACCGTATTCAAATCTTTGTCCTTGCATTTATATTTTTATTAGTAATATCTAAAAGGGAAAATATTAATTAATAATAAATATTTTAAATATTTTCCAAAATAATACATACTTTTTATTACGATTACAATGTAGCAGGAAATAATAGTTTACAGGCCTCTCTTTTGGCCACGCGACGCAATTGTTTGACTGACATAATTACCTTTTTATTTGATATAATTGATTTATTTGCACTTCGCACTTGCAGTTCACATTTCGGCATGTGCTTAAAAAAAAGTGCCGTTTAACTTAGATCTAAGCTTAAATAAGGATCGCTTTTGGATCAGCCAAGCAAGCAGAATATGAGTGCATAGTAACAAAGCAAAACTAAGCAATACTCATATTTTATCACCTGCATGCTCCTTTGGCGTTTTGCATTTGGTTTTTGTATTTCAAAGCAAGGGTCATTTATGAGTCTTCTTTCGATCGCCCAGGAGATTAATCGTTTTTTAATCATCAAAGGGTCAAAAAAGACTCATCAAGACGATTTCTGTTAAAACAGTCTTCCAAATGTTTGCTGCAATTTTACTCTTTCTTATACCCTGAACCCCTTGAAATGGGAAAATGGGAAATGGTTTTGTTAAAATGTATGTAACAGGCAGAAGGAGGCGTGGCAGACCCCACAAAGTATATATATTCTTAAACGACCGTATATACAGCGCGGATGTCGAGTTTTGCTTTAAAAGTCCATAACCATTCTCGATATTTTATTAAAAACATTATCAATTAAGGCAGATGCCACTGTAGCTAATTGTGAATGATTTTTAATTTTTTCAAATTTGTCAATTATTTAATAGAATATGTAGATCATATGCTGAAAATTTCATTAAATTCTGTTAGGTCAATCGACGTTAGAAAATAACAAAATATTTGGCCAATAAATAAACGCACGTGCTGCAGTTACAACAGTTTTCCTATTCGTGAGCGCACATACATTCAAGCACATTCTTAGAATCACATCAGCAGTTAGTTTCCTTTAGTTCTGCTAGATGGCGCTGCACCAGTGAATCTATTTTTCAGTTTTGCCAATGGAAATTCGAACAGTGAGGTGGCGTCGTGATAAAAGGCGTGGCGCTCGATCGCAAAGTCTCTGGTTCAAACCCAGCGCGCCGTAGTTCTTTTTTTTTAATTGTTTCAAAGTTTTTATATATTTAAATAAATGACTTTTCTATTTCATTAATATTCTTAAATACATCGAAATTGAAATTTTAACCATACTAAATGTGCGTTTTTATTAGTTTGGTTCACGGTGGTATCTAGTCGAGCACTCTCGACTAGAGTTTTCTTACTTGTTTAAATTCCTTCTGATAGGCAACCCACGACCATTCAAATTAAATCAGATGCTTAAATACATATGTAAGTGCGAGTTACCCGCCAGTCACTATAATACACACATCCATATGTATGAGTTACTCGCCGGTCACAGTGCCACAAAGTATTATCAAGTGCACTTGTCACTTTAGTTAATCAGCTACTTAAATATAAGAGCGCCTCTGTTATACGAACCCAAAATCGTTCAGACAAATTTAAGTTGAGGTAGGCAGCCAATGTTCACCATGTCCCATGCTTACACTCATGCACACACACAAACGCACATGTAAAAGCACATATGCACAAATACTTCTACAATTGATATCCCACAATTGTGGGCATCACGTCCCATGCGTACAGACAATCATACATACATATGTATTTACATACTTCACACAGAAGGGAAGACATGGGTTCTAGCTGCGAAGAAATTTAAATTTTCGTGAGCTGCTGCTTGTGCTCACATGCATACACAAATATACACATTTGAGAGCGCAAAGAGGGATCTTTTGTTCAACAGTCGACCATCTCGGTCGAGCGCATGAAGCAAAATGAACCTAAAAGTGAGGAGCCAAGCAAATACGTAGTTGTGTGGGTCGTAATCTCAAAAAAAAAGTGTGCAAAACGCTTTACAATACGTGTCCGGTCTATTTGTTGTTTGGTTAGTAGTGTTACTAACTAAGCAAACATGTTCACAAATATCATTTTAAAAAAATTGGATTGTGAAGATGCAAACGGAAGACAACAAAAAGGTAATGCTAATTGGAATACATTTGTATTTAAATAGGAAAAAAAAAACGAAAAATAACTTTGAAAACTAAAGCAGGCAAATTCCCATTCAGTTTAGCACGTGTAGACTGTCCGTAATGATTTCCTGCGAGCACTCGAAACTATGTTTCTCCAACATGTTTGCACGAAAAGCGTAAGATAGGAACATTTAAATTTTTGAGTGAACTATGTTGTCACTAAGCAGAGAACACATAGACTAGACATTTAGAAAAAACTTTTTTAACACCGTGTTAAGGCAATTTCCTTGATATAAATTTAAATGTAATCAAATCTAAATTGAAGTAGTGAATTATGAATTGTGAAGTACTGTAACAATTTTTTTTTTTTGTGCGCGAGCACGGGAGTGCACTCTAATGGTGTAGCTCTCTGTTCGCTCATAGATGCGATCTCACTGTGCAAGCTGCGCTTGCGGTAATATAATAAATAGTACGAATTGAACCACTGGTGCCAACACTTGCCTTCTTATTCCAAGAGACCGCAAGTTGCTTTTATCATCTGGACCATTTCGACGAAACAGACTCCTTTTGGAAGGACATTTTTGGCGCCCCCGGTTGGACTCGAAATACGAAATACTCGCGATAAATAAATAAATGCATTACTTGAGGTATACAGAATATTATTGTATGTAAAAATTAATTTATGCCTATGTAAATTGTGTTGAGCTTATTTAAAGAGAAAATAATTAATAATAAAACAAATAAGAAAGCTCTAGTCGAGACTGCTCGACTACGAGATCCCCTGAACCCTTCGAGCAATTGATATTTCAATAATAATTCGCACATACACACGCACACATACACATACACGCATACAAACAAACACACGCACACACACACGCATATACAGGCGATTGCGCTTGGGTTGCGCTGCAGTGTTGGCGATATTATAAGAACTTATTTGTGGAATAATTTAATTTTTAGACGTACGATCGTAATGAAACTTTCAGAACGTAATCGTGATGTATAAATGGATGTGTATACCGAAGGTCAAGTCTCTAGTATTTGATATACGACTTCTACAAAGATGAGGGTGAGGGGGTGGATATAGAGGCGGGGGGTAAGTTTAAAAAAAACCGAAATTGTATAAAATACGTCTTAATATATACTTAACATTTGGACACTCTAGCCATAATCATATAATATCATATAATTTTTTAACTGACGTTCGATAAGGTTTTTTATCGATAAAAAATATCGGAATGAGTTATCGTTCTTTAGTGATAAACTCAATATGCGCGCGATGTATACGGACATTTAAAAAAAAGTTGAAGTCTCCAGCTCTTATACCTTCTAAGATCGAAGCGTTCATATATACGGACATACAGGCAGACGGACGGACGGACAGTCAGACGGACAGTCTCCACGTCTAATAGTACTCCGATGAGGCTCAAAGAACTAAATCAAATTTTCGATTATTCTCGATAAAAGAGTTATCGGATGAGTTAGCGAAAAAATAAAGCAAACTCGTACTGCGTATGGTATACACGAGTATGCACACAAAATTTCAGCTCTCTAGCTCTTATATCTTCGGAGATCTCGGCGTTCATACGGACAGACGGACGGACGGACAGGGTTATATCGACTCACCTCGTCGCCCTGATCAAGAATATATACTCCTTCTGCCTGTTTCATACTTTTTCACAAAAACATTATACCCTGATTTCCTATTTTCAATGGGTTCAGGGTATAAGCATAAGGTGCATATTGTTACTGACCTTTGATTTGCAAATAATTCAATCTCTGTTGCCTCGCATAACCCAAGCATTCTTTGGCGCTGTTAGTGTGTTACAGTTTTTGTTGCTCATTTTTCGACTCGCACTTTCGTTGTGTGGCTCTTAATTTGCATGCGCGTTTGCAATATCGTTTACACTCGCGCTTACACAGTAAGTTGCTCTTACTTTACGCTCAACATTTGTTAGCTCAATTGCAATATCGTTTGCACTTGCGTTTGCACTTATAGTCGCGCTTTCGTTTTACTGTCTCGCTTGCACATATAGTGCGCCCTGACTTTGCGTTCATTGCATGCTCACTTGCAATATTGTTTGCACCCTTTTTTACACACACAGAAGCGCTCGTGCTGTGCGCTCGTCATTTGCGATTTATTGTCGCTCAAAACTTACTGAAAGAATACACTTGACTATGATGGTGTTTAGTTTCGTATTGATCTTTATTATTCTGAGCCTGGGTTTATATACCCAGACTCATGTATAATTTCAACCCTTAAATCTAATGTATCTATTGCTGAGTGTGTAAGGCTCAGCATTGGGCTATTACATATTCTTATCTTATCGCTGAGTGTGTAAGACTCCGCGTTGGTCTATTAGCTATTCTTATCCTATCGCTGAGTTTGTAAGGCTCAGCGCTCGTCTCCTTCGTAATCTGTCTCTGGGGTTGCAAGGGTTGGTTTCATTTGTATATTTATGCAGTCCGTACATGTGGCCCTTATCGCTATCACAGCGCACTACCTGCTAGTCGCTGAGTGCGTCGGAGGCATGTATACGATCATCGTATATTTATATGTTCATGCCTGAACATTCTGCGGGGGGCCAAGTGTGTGACTTCCGGAATTGCTGACTGTGGAAATCTTAATAATATACAGAACAAATACAAATTTGATAAATGTTAATATTCTTGACGAAATGATCATCAATTCAATCCTTATGTGCGTGCCTGAACATTCTGCGGGGCCCAGAGTGTGTGACATCCAGATAAACCGAGTGTGCCACCAGTACTTTTGCTTAGGTGGCGGCTCCCATGCCAAGTGAAGTCGAGCCTCTTTGAAGAACTTTCGCGGCTTTTGGGTGTCATCATTTGTTGCATTAGTACCGCTGAGTGCATCTGTTGAGGAAGTTGTCAATCGTTTCATTGTTGCCGAAGCCAAAGCCTCCAAATGGTAGATATCCTTCGTTTGATCCTGATGCTTTAGAACAGATATTGATTCGCTTGTAGTGGTTATGGTTGGTTCCCTTAAAATGTTGCTGCTACTTCCAATTGAATCCCTTTCCGATGTAATTGTACTTGCAGTTTTAGTGTGCACAGTTGGTAGCGCTGCTGTGGTTATCACTGGAGAGTTTGAGTCGGTATTGTCGCTGTTCTCTTCAGCTGCACATCCAGCCGCTGTTGCAGTCTCCGCAGAAGTTTGCTCTTCCGTCGTGCGGCCAACTGTGGAAATATCATCCATTGGTCGAACTTCCAATTGGATATCTGTTGATGTATTTTCAGCGATACTCAACGTCGATGTCGAAGTTGTCGTCCTCATCTTCTATGCCCTCCGAATCCAATATTGGAGTTGGTGGAGCCCAGATTTTCTTTATTCTTGTCTTCACCCAGCTTTGTTTTGGTTGTTACTACTTGAACTTTATTTTCTTGTTCTGTAGATTCAGTTACATTTCTTCCCATGTGTGGGCTTGCCGGCGGGTTGAAATCCCACTTTTTGAACACAATTGCATCCAAAGCTGCCTGAGATGCTAGCATCTCATCAGCGGTGACCTCGTCACTGTTATCGGAGGAGCTCACGCAATTTCGGATACTGCCTTCATCATCATTCTTCAGCAGTTCCTTTTCCACTGGCAAATAACGTTTGTAGCGTCTGCATAAACAGTCCCACGCTAACTTGTAGTTACCCAGTCCCCTTGCGAAATTGCTTATCATTTGTACATCTTTTCCTTTGACATACATTTGGAAGTATAGCAGTTTCGTGTTGTCGCTGATATCCTTTCTGTTGTGGATATTTTTGGTCCATTAAAGTAAGGAAGTGTTGGTCTCGGTCGCTTTGGAGTGTCTTCTTTTATGCTTTGCAGTGCACTTTTTCTTTCCAGCCTTTTAGACACTGTGTACACTTTGACTTCAAGTGCGTCTATGCCATCGATTTCATGGACACGCTTATCATATTTATCCTCCAAATCGGTAAGCGTTGACTGGACTTTATTCCAGAGGAACTCTAGCGTTTCTTTGCTGTCTAGAGCATCCTCCTGGTTGCTGAGCTCAATGTTGGCCTGCACTTCTTCAATGTGCAGCCATACTCTTTGAACTCTTTTGTCCAAAAGGTTAAACAACTTCACCATTGGGCTCGACCAACCGAATAAAAACATCTCCTGCTTTGTTGTTTCCAGTCTCGTTTCCCAGCTATAAAGTTGGTCTGTGTCTATGGCGTAATCGGTAACTTTGGTCCTGATTTCTGCCATTATGCCATCAAATATTTATCGTTAAATATTGATGGTTGACGACACAGTTGTTTGTTTATTGTAGATCCATTGGCTTTTCCCGTTGGAGATTTTTTTGATTCGATCACTAGGTTGATCTTGCTGTGCCTCGACTCACAGCTTGGGTTGGTAAGCCAATGCACAAATCTACAATTATTTAGAACTTCACTTTGTACTAAACACAAACACTTTTCCTTGTGGGCTGCATCGAAGTATTAAAATACTTCATCTGGCTCGAAGGACCATGAACGAATACACTTGACTATGATGGTGTTTAGTTTCGTATTGATCTTTATTATTCTGAGCCTGGGCTTATATACCCAGACTCATGTATAATTTCAACCCTTAAATCTAATGTATCTATTGCTGAGTGTGTAAGGCTCAGCATTGGGCTATTACATATTCTTATCTTATCGCTGAGTGTGTAAGACTCCGCGTTGGTCTATTAGCATTCTTATCCTATCGCTGAGTTTGTAAGGCTCAGCGCTCGTCTCCTTCGTAATCTGACTCTGGGGTTGCAAGGGTTGGTCTTATTTGTATATTTATGCAGTCCGTACATGTGGCCCTTATCGCTATCACAGCGCACTACCTGCTAGTCGCTGAGTGCGTCGGAGGCATGTATACGATCATCGTATATTCATATGTTCATGCCTGAACACTTACACTCTCGCTTTGCGCTCATCGTATGAACTAGATCTGCACTAAACTTTTGACATTCAAGCTTGCAATATCATGGCGTTTCGTTTGCACATACCGGCGCGCTCTCTCTTGTGCATGTGTATGTGTGAATGCATTGCACTCAATTGCTCTGCACAGTTAAGTTTCACTCAATAGACCACTTACACTAATAGTCACTCAAAATTCTGGTTTTTATCTTCTTTAAATCAGTAACAGCTGTCTGTAACAGTCACTCAAGTATAGTTTAACACTGCCAGCGTAATATATTGAAATTTATTACGATTGCACGAATTTGTTAACATTCTTGAGTTGTACTTCGCTTGTTGTCATACATTAAGTGAACTTTATTTGTTTCGATTGAAATTGGCAAGCGAGGAAAGAATCGGTCTATGGATGAGTCATCATCCGTGTCGAAGCTCTTTTGGCCGTATACAAGAATGTTACAAATGATATTACTCGCATGAACAAATCCTTGAAGGATTACACTAAACCAGTGGAGCCATTTGAAATTGAACGTCGACTTGAGATATTGAACCACTACATAGAAAAGGCCTTTAAAACACAACAATAGTTGGACGACGTTAACGCAGATTTAGTGCCCCGGTCAACGTTAGAGGATTTGTGTGTGTCAAACCAAGGCACTTCTAATGAAGCGAGGTAGTGATAGCCATCCTAAAATTGAGAGTCCCGCTAACTCTACAATGATTAGCTCAGTGTCACACCCTAAGAATCTACCAAATATAAAGTTGCCCTGGTTTTGCGGAGAATATTCGGAATATAAGAATTTCATCGGACTTTTTGAGAGTTTAGTTGACAGCGAGCCAGGGCTATCAAATATAGAAAAGTTTAATCACTTGTTGACATGCTTGGACAAGGAAGCATTAGGTACTGTCAAGGCATATTAGGTGACAGATGCTAATTACCCAAAAGCGTTAGCTGCTTTGAAAAATGTGTACGACAATCAGTGTCTCATATTTTTTAACAGCATTTCGAAACTATTTGATCTCCCACACATGTCCGAACCATCAGCATCACCTTTGCGCATGCTGATAGACTCAGTCCGTGCCATTTACGAGTTTCTATTATCGCTAGGATCTGATAAGCAGATTTCGAATGCCATGCTCATTCATTTAGTGATGATGAAAGCGGACGCTGGCACGCGCTCTAGGTGGGAAGAGAATCTTGACTACAATAAGCGTCCATTGTGGCAAGATTGTGAAGCTGCCTTAAACAGACGGTATCAGCATTTAAGTGCTGAAGAATCATCTGGTCCAAGTCGTAAGGTAGCTCAGGACAGTAAGAAAAGAATTGGAAAAACTTCACTAGCTGTCACACTGTCACAGATCTCATCTGTAAATCATGCACGGATAGCCTCTGATCAAGTTCTTTTGGCAACTGCAGTTGTGAAGATAAAAGATCAATCTGGATCTTATCTAAGTGCTAGAGCTTTATTAGATTCGGGCTCGCAAGTTAATTTTATAACTGAAGAACTTGCAAAACAGTTGAAATTAGAAAGGCAAAGATCTGGGATTCAATTGTTGGGCATTGCTAATTGTCAGTTATCTGTTCGACAAAGCATTCAAACTTCGATAGCGTCCCGAACGGACGACTTAGAAATCCGAACAGACTTTGGTGTGTTAAGTTCCATTTCGTCGTATCAACCAGAGAAGCACACTCAAGAGATCAAGGTACCTGAGAACGTACAATTAGCTGATACTCAATTCCACAAGCCCCAATGTATAGATCTGCTGCTCGGTGCTGATATCTTTTTTGATACATTACATTTGATACATCCTGCCTTTGGTTGGATTGTATCTGGCCGCTGCCGAACATCGAGTGCAGCTAATAGTTCGTCGACTTTCATTAGTGTCGTAAACGACGACATAGAGATAGATACAATAGTTCGCAAATTCTGGGAGTTGGAAGAAAAGCCAAAATCAATCAATTTGAATTTGCATACCCCAGAGCATCAACTGTATTAGTTAGTCAAGTTATTTGTAGAGACTATTTGCCAAACTACCTCGGGTCGATTCAGAGTGTCGTTGCCATTCAAGTCAAGCCCACAATGTCTTGGTACGTCTAATGACATTGCCAAGCGACGTTTTCTGGCCTTGGAAAGAAGAATGAGCAAGCAAGCAGACATTCGGACAATGTACATTGACTTTATGAAAGAGTACTTGGCCTTGCGACACATGAGCCCAACTGATAATCGAATTTCGAGAGAGCCGCATTATTTCATCCCATATCAATGCGTGCTAAGACCGCACAGCGCATCCACTAAACTTCGAATAGTGTTTGTCTAGCAAGTCTTCATCTCAATTGTCGCTAAATGATCTACTCATGGTGGGTCCGACCATTCAGCCGCAGTTGTGGGGGACTTTGTTAAGATTTCGACTTCGTCCTTGGGTTGCTACAGCAGACATCGGTAATATGTACCGTCAAATTGAACTTGACGAGTCCCACTGCAATTTTCAATTTATTGTGTGGAGGGAAACTCCCACTGATCCGCTACAAATTTTTCGTTTAAATACAGTAACGTATGGGACAGCGACTGCTCCATTCTTAGCAATTCGATGTTTAAAACATCTAAGCGACTTGCATGCTTCCACTCATCCAGCTGCTGCAAGATCGCTAGCCCATGATTTCTATGTTGACGACTTGTTGACAGGAGCAGATAGCGTTGAAGAATTGTGCTTGTTTCATCGAGACTTGATAGCAATTCTTCAAACGTTTGGGTTTCCTCTCACAAAATGGTCGTCCAATTGTAAACAACGCGCAGCACAACCAGCCAGAAATGATATTGTCATTGGTCATCAAGAGGACACAAAAACATTGGGATTAATTTGGAATTCGATGAATGACAGTTTTAGATATTCCATGAGCTGTCCAGTAGAGGTACAGCCGACCAAAAGATCCGTTTTGTCATTTGTGGCAAGGTTATACGACCCCTTAGGTTTGTTAACTCCGATTTCAACTCGTGCGAAGGTCCTTTTACAAGAAATGTGAACGTGGGTGGGATGACCAATTGCCTGTCCAAATGTGGCAAGAATTTGAGGCAGTAACTAGCTACTTTTCAAATCTAAACTCGTTGCATTTACCTCGTTACGTTGGCATACTGAAATCAAAAGGATGCCAAATCCATGGATTTGCTGATGCCTCAACGAGAGCTTACGGTTGTTGTTAATACGTAAGAATGCAAACAGATGAGGGTATCACTACCAGGCTGCTTGTCGCCAAGTCTAAGGTAGCACCCTTGAAAACAAAATCTGTTCAACGGTTGGAGTTGTGTGCTGCAGAATTGTTAGCTACCTTGTGGGAAGTGGTAAAGAAAATACTTGATTGTCCTATCAATCAAGTCACATTTTGGTCAGACTCGGAGGTTGTGCTTCATTGGCTGCGAATGCTTCATCTTGCTTGAACACATTCGTTGCTAATCGCGTGGCAACCATCTAAGAGTTGTCAACTAATGTATCTTGGCGTCATGTACCAACTGTATCTCGGGGATGTTCAGTTGAGCAGCTTAAAACATCATTGTGGTTTTGCTGACCAGGATTTTTAAGGCTGTCTGACACGTTGTAGCCAGCCAAACCACAAATCATCTTATCAAAAGAGTTAGAGCTGCTAGAGAAGCGTAGAACTGCAATTACTATGATCGCGGTCGATGAGGTGACAAACCCCATCGCACAACTTATTGAATCAACTTCGTCATTTTCTAAGTTAATCCGCATAGTAGCATATATGTTCCGCTTTATTTATGGAAAACAAGAGAGTCATTCTTCACTGATTCCTACAGCTTAAGTTTAGCATTCCTTGCAGTCATATCTGTAATTCAACTCATAGAAGTTGTTCAGCGAAGAAATTAAGAAAATGAAGAAATCAATCGTGTTGCAACCGTCATTGCCTTTTTGACGCCTTTTTTGCACCCTCATCAGCATGGCAGGCGTGTGTTGTGGTTGCTACGAGTCGGAGGTCGTCTATTGAAGGCACTACTAGCACATAATGCCTAATTCCCTTATTGCTTTCAAAAAAGTGTCGCTTTGTGACGCTTTATTTCGAGCATTTGCATCGCTCTCATTGCCACGCCAATCCACTGTTACTAATGGGCCTGCTTCGTCAGCAGGTTTGGCTGGTCAATGCTCGAGAGGCTTGCAGTGCAGTAGTCCGAAAATGTGTACATTGTTTTCGCTACAAACCGAAACTCTTATCCCAAATAATGTGCAACCTTCCCGCTGATCGCTTACATGGAAATAGGCCATTTGAGATCAGTGGAGTGGACTTTTGTGGTCCCATACTAGTTTCGCTGGGAATTCGAGGCAAATCGCCAGTTAAAATGTATATTGTCATATTTGTTTGTATTACCTCGAAGGCTGTGCATCTACAATTAGTCGCCGATTTAACCTCGAATTAATTTTTGATGTGTTTATCCAGGTTCGTTGGTCGACGTGGACTTATCCGGAAGCTTTACTGCGACAATGCCACCATTTTCGTGAGCACTGCACGCACGCTGGACCGTAAAGCTACTTTCCATGGCAACAGCAGATATGGAAATGTTTGGTGCGGAGCGGAGAATGGAAGTTGTCTTCAGTCCTTTGCCTTGAATTAAATTGAAATGTAATCTTATATATAAAAGAGAGTTGTGTAAAAGTGTTCCAGCACTTATAACTCGAGATCTGCTGGACCAATTTTCATGGTTTTTGATTTGTCAGATTTGTGTCCGCCACGAGTAGGATAATAGGTCTTAAAAATACTGAAAAAAATTGACGAATACTTGAAAAACGCGGTTTTTTCCATAAAGATTCAAATTTCCATTGATACTCAGTAGGCTTAATAACAGTGACAGTTTTCGGTCCTGCTCTCATATTATACAATAGTATAGAAGTAAATAAACAAATGTAGTCAGTCCGTCGACGGCACAGCCTCAGGCGAACATGACTATTCATAAAAAAGCACATTTGATAAAAATAATACGCGTGCATACAGAAGCTAAATATCTCGAAAGTTCAGGTATTTGTTTGTCTCAAACATAAATTTGTGTAAATTATTTATATTTATATTTCTTGATTGTTTTATGTGGTTTTGTGCGAGGGAATATTCAGTATTACTATTAATAACAAGTAAGAAGACTCTAGTCGAGACTGCTCGACTTGGAGATACCCTGAACCCTCCAAGCTGATATTCTTATCATTCTGCACTTCTTTTATGCACGCACACATACATACATATGCATCAACCCTCACGCGCCCGCGCTCTGCTAACTGCGCAGTAAGCAGCGACTGCGCTTGTGCTGCCCTGGAGTGTGATCAATAGTATGAGAATTTATTTGATGAATAACTTCTTTTGTAAACACACGATCTTAAGGGCGTAATTATATGGTCAAAATGTGTGTACATTCCAAAGAACAAGTCTCTAGTACTTGAAATATCCAAAATCTGTTGATTACAAAATGTTTGTATTCATCATATCATATGTAAATCTGCGATGAATCCTTCTGCCTGTTACATACTTTTACAGAAAACCATTATACCCTGAATTCCCATTTTCAATGGGTTCAGGGTATACAGCGCTGCACATCTTAGAAAAATTGTCTTTCTAAACAAATCGGACAAGATCAGCGTACACCCCCTCTACCAATTTTTACCGTGGACATAATCTTGTCGTAATCACGACAAGTGAGACCTGCAAATTTAATATGTATCATATTATCGCACAACCAGCAATTGACAAATTACGCAGAATTTTTGCAGCAGCTCATATTGGCAATTGAGATCAAATTAGAAATTAAAGAAATACAGCAGAAATAACAAGTAAGAAGACTCTAGTCGAGACTGCTCGACTAGGAGATACCCTGAACCCTCCAAGCTGATATTCTTATCATTCTGCACTTCTTTTATGCACGCACACATACATACACATGCATCCACCCTCACACGCCCGCGCTCTGCTAACTGCGCAGTAAGCAGCGACTGCGCTTGGGCTGCGCTGCAGTGTAGGCAGTAGTATGAGAATATACATGGTGAATAACTTCTTTTGTAGACATACGATCTTAATGAAATTTTCAGGTCAAAATGTGTGTACATTCTAAAGCACAAGTTTCTAGTACTTGAAATACGTTTTTTACAAATTGGTGGCGAAGGGGGCGTGGTATCCAAAATCTGTTGATTACAAAATGTTTGTATTCATCATATGTATATACACAGTAAATTTGAAGTCTCCACGTCTAATCGTATTCCAATGAGGCTCAAAAAGAATATCAATTTTTCGATTGTTCTCGATAAAAATGTTATCGGGGGAGTTATCGAAAAAATAAAGCAAACTCGTACTGCGTATGGTATACACGAGTATACACACAAAATTTCAGCTCTCTAGCTTTTATATCTTCATACGGACAGACGGACGGACGGACAGACGGACAGGGCTATATCAACTCAGCTCGTCGTGCTTATCAAGAATATATATACTTTATGGGGTCTGCGATGATTCCTTCTGCCTGTTACATACTTTTTCACAAAAAACATTATACCCTGGTTTCCCATTTTTAGTGGGTTCAGGGTATAACAAGTAAGAAAGCTCTAGTCGAGACTGCTCGACTACGAGATCCCCTGAACCCTATAAGCAACTGATATTTCAATAATAATTAGCACGCACACACGCATACAAACAAACACATGCACACACATACACATAAAAAAAACACACGCGCACACACACACTCACATATACAGGCGATTGCGCTTGGGCTGCGCTGCAGTGTTGGCAATATAATGAGAACTTATTTGTTTAATAATTTAATTTCTAGACGTACAATCGTAATGAAAATTTCAGAACGTAATCATAATGTTAAAATGTATGTGTATACCGAAGCACAAGTCTCTAGTATCTGATATACGACTTTTACAAAGATGAGGGTGAGGGGGTGGATTTAGGGGTGGGCGGTAAATTTTAACAAAAATCGAAATTGTATAAAGTTCATCTTAATATACATTTTAAACTTGAAAGATGTAGGAGATATAATTATTTTAGTTATCTTCGATAAGGTTTTTTATCGATAAAAAAGTATCGAAATGATAGTGAATTAGTGATAAACTCGATATGCGCGTGATATATACGGACATTTTAAAAAAAGTCTCTAGCTCTTATATCTTCTGAAATCAACGCGTTCAAACATACGGACAGACGGACGGACGGACAGACAGACGGACAGGGCTAAATCGACTCAGCTCGTCGCCCTGATCAAGAATATATTTACTTTGTGGGGTCTGCCACGCCTCCTTCGGCCTGTTACATACATTTTAACAAAACCATTATACCCTGATTTCCCATTTTCAATGGGTTCAGGGTATAAAAACAAAGGGAGTTTAAAAGAACAAAACAGCCGTTACAGAGCGTAACGAAAAGACACTGAGTTATTTGCACAGCACGATGACCGAAATCGAGAGAGCAAGTATGCTCACACTCACACTAACTAACGTGTAAAGAGTAAAGAGTAAAGACAGAAAATAGCAAAGTGCAAAATAAATTTAAATACGATGCTGCACCAAACTTCAACAAATTAAAAAGCAATTTTAAAAGAGACACAGCAAACCACGGATCAAACCTTGCACAGGAAATATTAAATTGACTTGAATATGGAGAAAAAAGGTGAAATTAACACCAAAGTGAGAAGCTTTCACATTTACATACAAAAAACTTGCTAAAATGTAATAAAAATATGACCAGATTTAAGACAAAGCATACCAAATGGCTGTTGTCCAAAATGGCTATAACAGTAAGCTCATTGCTGTCTTCAAATCCAAAGCCGTCAACATCAAGACCCGTTAAATATGTTGACGGCGGGCCTCGTCAGAAGAGAAAATTGGCAACCGATTTGACTGTAAATCAAGGGCATAACACATCTCTCCTTGTGCATGCCGCCGCCGTTTCGACCGAAAAATCGAGTGAGAAAGATAGCCCTTGTGTTAAAAAATACACTTCTTACTCAGAGTGACCCCAATAAGGCTAGAAAAAATATTTTTACTCAGAAAAATTACTCGGTTTCAATAACGGAGGATGAAGCTTTATCATATATGGTTGAAAATTCATTGACTAAAAGCACTGGTTAGTGCTAAAAGTCAATACAACAACTTTCGTGAGCTCAGCATTTCCCGATCTTGCGAACTTTTTCCTGCTTACAACATTTTTAAATGTAAAATACTTATGGTATAGTATTATTAATTACCGTACAAATATCAATAAGAGAAAACCTATTTCATATGGGCGGCTACAGAAGGCGTGGTCAGATCGGTCTGAAATTTAGATATATTTTTATGTGCATCGACACTATCATATGTACCAAATTTCAAGAACCTAGCATTAAAACTTTAATTTTCATCGAAAAATCAGCTCGCTGGCCCACAGTGCATTGGTCCAATGGAAGTTGTTTGCCAGCATTGTGGCGCATTGAAGTTTGCTGGTGAAACACCCGGTTTGTGCTGCCTTAGTGGTAAAGTGACATTGCCATTAGTGGTCCCGCCACCAGAGCCATTGCGTTCCCTGCTTTATGGCGACACACTAGAATCACGACATTTTCTAGCGAAGACTCAAAAATACAATGCCTGTTTCCAAATGACTTCATTTAGGGCGGAAATTATTGGAGACGGATATAATCCGACATTTAAGGTAATTTTCGTTAAGAATTATATTTTCTATGATTGTAAAAAAAAAAAAATAAAAAAATTGGAATAATGTAGTTTGTTAGATTTCTGTAAAAAGTGTTTGTAAATCTAACTATAACTATGGCTTTGAATTTAAAGATTCAAGGCCAGATTTGCCATCGCATTGGATCATTGCAACCTATTGAAGATGCACAGCACAAATTCTTGAAAATATGCTTCATGGGCAATATGGAAGAACTACTTGACCGGCGTCAAGGAATCAACACAGCTATGTAAGAGCAATTCTCCTAGAAATAATGGATAGGGCAATGCAACGTGTGCCGGGCCAGATAGTAAAATCTAAATTGAATTAGTGAAACTTGAATTGTGAACTACTGTAAATATTTTTGTTGTGAGCGCGAGCACGGGAGTGCGCTCTCTGTTCGCGTATAGATGCGCTTTCACTGTGCGAGCTGCGCTGTGCCAACACTTGCGTTCTTATTCCAAGAGACCGCAAGTTGCTTTTATAATCTGGACCATTTCGAAAAATCTGCCTAGTAGGTCCTATCAATAAGTATTTGCTCGGCTCTTCACTTTTAGGCTAGGGCTACCACTATATATACGAAAGCACAATCATTTCGCTTCATGCTCTCGACCGAGATGGTCAAATGTTACAAAAAAGATGCCTCTATGCTCAATTTTTTTTCTTGCTCGCTCTCTCCTCTCTGCTCTGTCAAAAATGTGTACTATTTGTGTAATATTTGCGTTTTCGTTATTATTTGTGGGAAGGGTATGAAAGCGTTGGTGCTCATAATGAAAATGTTTTCGCGACAAGCGTACACACGCAAACTTCAGACCCTAGATACATGTATGAACATCTGTATGGCTGTGTGCGAAGCTCTGGTTGGTTGTAGTAATTTCAGAGCCCCGAATTATCATTTGGTAGATCTTTTGAGCTGCTCACACTTGCATACATAGTCAATTGTGTGTACGCAGCGACCACGATGCTCACATTATGGAGTTATCATTGTAGAAGCAATTGTCTACCAATTGCAACGAACCTTCGGTTTATCCTGGGTCAAAGCTGGGCAGCCGACTGTGAGTTCGTCCTAACAAATTTGTTTGTTGAAGCCCCTGCAATAACATTTAGACACTTGTGATTTGGTTTTTGAATGTAAAGTATATTTTCTCGAATGAGTTTATAAATTCACCCTCATATGCAAATGTATATAGCTATATATATATATATATATATATATAAATTATATACATTATATATATATATATATATATATAAGTTAAGACTATCGACAATCTAAGGAGGCTGGAGAGTCCAGTCAGACATTCAAGGAGAGAACCTGATCAGTAGACCTGATTTGGTTCAGTTTATATTCGGACTAGACACAATTCAGACCTATTGTTCCAAATTATATAAAATATATTATTTCATTGAACACCAAGTTGTTATATATTCACAAGAACCCAACACAGCGTCCCCAATCACTAGTACTCGAGTGTGGGTGCGCTTAACTGGCGCCCGAGCAGGGACCCACATTCTTCACGAAAAAAAAGAAAATGGTGACGTGTCAATAACAAAATATAAAAATAACTTATAAAAAAACAAGTACAAATAAATTGTTTCAAATCTAAAAGCTGGATTGGACAATTGTTGGCAAAATTAAGAAGTACTTCTGTGATTTGCAAAGTAATGGGGTGAAACACCTTGCCATAACATTATAATACAATAAATAACATAATTTCTAGCAAGCACTAGACAATTCTATAAACATAAAGAAGTCGTGGCAAAATGGTGGTATTGACAATACCTAGGTTCAAATCCTTGCCGAGACGATCCTTAAAACGAAATACAAGAAATTTGCAGGCTAAATGGTGGTAAAGATTGATTCTCGTATCGAGGTTCAAATCCTTCCGTAAGACAAATGTCATAAAAAATAAACGTTACAATTTCCACCTGTGTTGAATGATGGGTTTCCGTATAAATTAAAAGGAGTTAAGTTTAAAGCACTAACTATATAATAAAATTAAAAGGCGGTTGTCTGGAAATCTCAACAAACAAGGCATAAATATGCAAATATAAAAACATGAAATATTTAAATAAATGCAAATGCAATAAATGTAAGAGAGAAGCCAGATGATGAGACCATGCCATATAAAGATAACATACTTAGAAATTGATAATTCAAATAATTCTACAACAGACAAAACAATAACACACGTAGTAATACAATTGGTAATTCGATTAAATAATTTTAAAGAAATAATATTCATGTCAACAATTTAAAAAAAATGTGTTAAAAAAAATTGTGTTTACAACGCTGTTAGAGCATTACTAACGTTTTATCTCCACAGCAAGGAATTCTGCGAGACGATTAATATCATTTTCTTATCTCCACTGGAAACGGTAAATAGCAGTAACTTGGAAACAATGAAAAAACTGATTTAATGTAGAAAAATTAAATCGAAAAATTAAATTGATAACATAGTAGGCCTTGCATCGAGTCGAATAGTACGTAAGTTTTCCGACATTAAAATTATTTAGTTCACTTTTGCACCGAGCTCAGGCCGTAAGTAAAAAAATTTTTTTAAAAATTTACAAAAAAATAAAAAAAAACCTAAAAAGAAATCTTACTAAAAAAGGTAATAATAATAATAATAAAAATTATATAAATAAATAGAATAAAAAATACCAGGTAACGGGCAGTATGGAAAATATAAATGAAACATTGCAAGAGTTAAGCGCGGCAATAACGGTGTTAGCCGATCAATTTTCAAATCTAAAAGAAGAATTGAAGCAATTGAATAATAAGGTGGATCAATTGGAAAATAAGGATAATGAGTCTTTATTAATAGAAGAACAACAAACCTGAGCCATTTTTATGAGACTTAGAGAAGCAAAACTTCAAGTTAATCTGGAAAAGACACAGTTCTTATGCTCGCAAGTAGAATTCCTTGGATATATTGTATCTGCTGACGGTATAAGACCAAATGAGAAAAAGGTGGAGGCTGTCAAGGAGATGAGGGCCCCTTCAAATATTGAATTGAAGAGGTTTTTGGGTATGACTTCCTATTATCGAAAATTTATTCGAGACTATGCAAAAATTGCAAAGCCACTAACGAATTTGACACGGGGAGAACATTCAAAGGTAAAAGCATCGCAGTCTAAAAATATACCGATTACAATTGACGAAGATGCATTGAGGGCATTTAATAACCTTAAGAATCTTCTGTCATCAACTGAGGTGCTGGATTTTCCTGACATTGGTAAACCGTTTAAGCTTACAACGGATGCTTCTAATTACGCTATTGGGGCAGTTCTTTCCCAGAATGATAGCGGCATGGACAGGCCTATCGATTTCATATCCTGTTCATTGAATAAAACTGAGGGAGGCTACGCGACAAATGAAAAAAAGATGCTTGCAATTATTTGGGCATTGGATAATTTACGATCTTATCTGTATGGAGCAAAATTAATTAGGGTATACACAGACCATCAACCGTTAACTTTCGCTTGTGGAAACAGAAATTATAATGCCAAGCTGAAACGTTGGAAATCGAGAATTGAGGTGTGAACTTTTTTATAAGCCGGGAAAATCAAATGTAGTCGCCGATGTTCTGTCGAGAATTCCATTACAAATTAATACACTGATCAATGATTCACCCTCCACAGTATACAGTGCTTTACAAAATGCTTCAAATTTAATACCTTATGTGGAAGTGCCAATCAATGTTTTCCGAAATCAATTAATATTCGATAAACATATAATCAGTAATAAGTACGAGACTCCACAAATCGGATATAGTCGACATAAAATTCCAATAACAAAGGATGTCATAAGTAGTATTTCAAGCGCACTGAGAAACTATATGAAGCCAACAGTTATAAATGGAATTAAGATTCCCGAAGAATTCATAGAGCATCTCCAATCGTGTTATTTAGAATTATTCAGTTGTTATAAAATACGAGTGACACAACGCTTAATAATTGATGTTGTTGATGAGGAGCAAATATTAAAAATAATTGAAACGGAGCACACCGTTGTGCAAAAGAAGTTAAAATACAGATTTTGGAAAAATATTATTTGATCAAAATGAGTTATCGAATCAAATCGTGGATATCATCCTGTGAAATTTGTAAAACACAAAAATGATAGACATCCAAACAAACCATTTCTACAATCAACACCAGTACCAACATATCCGTGTGAAATAATACATGTGGATATCTTCACATTACAGGGAGAGAAATTCATGAGTTGTATCGATAAATTTTCGAAATTTGCGAAACTGTTTCATATACAAACTAAGTCTGTGGAAGATGTGCTAAGTAAGTTGTCTGAAGTGCTTCATTACTTCACAGTTCCCAGAATGATAGTTACAGATAATGAAAAGGCACTTCAGACTCCTATTGTTTTGAATTATTTGGCTTCTCTTGATATTCAGGTGTATAATAAAAAGTGAGGTCAATGGACAAATTGAGCGATTTCATTCAACCTTTTTGGAAATATTTAGATGCTTAAAGCAACAAAATTCAAATTACTCATTTAAGGAATTAGTAAATATTTCTGTAGATCGATACAATAACAGTGTACATTCTGTTACAAAACAAAAACCAGCAGATATATTCTTCAACAGAACTTCAAGGATAAATCATCAAGGATTGACAAATTTTACACAATTGGTACATGATGATATAAGAGGTTTAATTAAATACAGGCAGAAACAATCAAATAATTGGAAAAATAAAAAGAGAACTACACCAATACAATATAATGAAGGAGATGAAGTATATGTAAGAAACAATCAAATTAAGACGAAGGACAAAACAAGATTTACAAAAGATAAAGTAAAGGAAAATCGCAATGTGACAATCAAAACAAATACTGGGAAAATTTTTCATAAGTCACACTTAAGAAAATAAAAAAAAGAAGAAGAAGAAGGAAAATACTGATTTATTTAATAATCACTTCACAGCACCCACAGCATTTTACATGTGTATATCCTTCCTAGTTGGAATATTCGTGGATATCACAGCACCCACAGCATTTAACATGTGTATATCCTTCCTAGTTGGAATATTCGTGGATATCCAAGATGCCAATGGTATGTCTCCTAGTTTCGAATATTCATGGTAACGGGGAGATTCCAGAATTGTGATCCTAGACTTCGTAACTATCATTGGCTTGAGGATTGATCTGCGGGGCACAAATATTTAGACGGGGACTACAAAACTATAGAGGGTATGATTGGCTGGAGGATTGATCTGCGGGACGCATTTCTAGTTGGTAATAAGGCTTTGGCAATGGCATCGTTCGTTTTTAAAATACGCTCAATCATAAAATAGAACTTATTCCATCTGGTGGGTGTTTCCTGCAACAAAGTATACGACGAACCTTCTTGAGCTAACTTAAATTTTTCATTCGCATTCGTGTTTTTTTTTTTTAATCGAACTATTGATTTGCACTTGGTAAATAAACTTTGTAGTATTAAATCATCAACTTTTAAAACATCTTGTTCCACCAGGTTTATAGTATGTGCAAATCATTGCAGATTGCGGATTTGTAATATCTCACATGCTTTAAGCATGGAGCTGGCATTGTCTGTAACAATGCATACCCTTTTATTGAGAATGTTCCATCCAATAAATATTTCTCGCAATGCATCTGCAATATTTCCACAGTGATTAGTTGTGGCACTGACCAAACAACACATAGACTAGATATTTAGTACAAAGTTTTTCAACACCGAAAAATCTGCCTCCTAAGGCCTATCGATTTCGTATTTGTTCGGCTCTTCACTTTTAGGTCCAAGCTACGAAAATACACGGGTTCAAAATCATTCCGCTTCATGCGCTCGACCGAGACGGTCAAATGTTGAATAAAAGATGCCTCTGTGATCGATTTTTTTGGTTGCTCTCTCGCTCTCTCTACTTTCTGCTCTCTCAAATATGTACATATATGTATGTATGCATGAGAACACAAGCAGCAGCTCACAAAAATTGAATCGGTCGAGCGCATGAAGAAGAATGATTGTGCTCTCATAAATTTTCGTGGTCCGACCCCTAAAAGTGATGAGCCGAGCAAATACGAAGTTGACTGGGAGATTACTCTCGAAAATAAGTGTGCAAAACACTTTACACTACGTGTCCGGTCTATGTGCTCTCTGGTTAGTGCAGTTACTATACTACACACATATGTACATATATATACATATGTATGTGTATGAGTTACTCGCCGGTCACTGTGCCACAAAGCGTTTGTATGTACATATGTATATATTTTAAATTCACGCTTATGCCAATTCTTTTTAGAAGTTTTTTTTTATTGGCATGCATCTGTATATGTATGTAAATATATAAACAGGTACAAAGGATCGAAAATCGCATCCCATTTGTATACTGAGCTTAATAAGGTACTAAACTTTTTTTTTTTAATTCCTTCTGATAGCCAACCCACGATCATTAAAATTAAATCCAGGTGCTTAAATATAAGCGCGAGTTACCCGCGAGTAACTATACTACACACATACACATACAGAGCGAGAGAGAGGGACTGAGAGAGAGAGAGTAGAAAAAATGGCTCACAGCTGTGCTTCATAAGGAATCGGGACCATTTCGATTGAGCGCTCATAGCGCACTGTTTTTGACTTGCAGCATTTTCACTGCTTGAACCTCCAGCGACCGAGCCGAGCAAATACGAAGTATAGTGGTACCTCAACTTAACAGTGTTCTACATGTCTAGTCTATGTGTTGTCTGGTCAGTGGCTATACGGTTTCCGCTCGTGGCATAAACCATACTTGACCTTAAACAAAAAGTAGAAGAAAATATTGGACTATTGCAAGCATTGGGGCTTAATGTGAAAGCAGTTGTTTGCAATCAGGGATCCAATAATAGAGCAGTTTTTAATAGATGGGGTATTGATATAAATAATTCTACCTTTAATGTTAATGGTGAAGAAATTTTTGCGATATTTGATGCACCGCATCTAGTGAAATCTCTTCGAAATATTCTTTTAAAGAATAATATTTTAACACCTGATGGCACAGTTTTATGGAGTACAATTAGAAAATTATACGAAACTGAGACGAAAAATTTAACTCGTTTATGTCCGAAATAAAGCTTAAAACATGTCAGTCCGAATTGTTATGTGCTATTTGATAGCAATACGTATAGATGTGCTCTTAGGGAGAAAAATAATGTTCACGAGTACCTTCAGGAAATGTGTGATTATTTCCAAAATCTGCATTATCCACACAAAGTGTATTGCATTGATGGGATGATTAACACAAACTCATCGGTAATTGCTTTGGCAGAATATATTTGGAGTGACAACAATGATCTTTTCTTTGTTGCCACATTGAAATTGAACCAAGACCCATTACAGAATTTATTTTATTTAATTAGAAGTCGGGGAGCAACAAATACCAATCCCACCATTTTTGAATTTAACTCTATTATGTCCAAAATGTTATCTATGAAAATGTTGACATTAACTTCGGTATCTGAAAATCGTATTCCAGATGAAGATTTGAAAGTACTTTTGAAATGGGACGCTATAGAGTTCATACTAGATCTACAAGTGCTGCGCTTACCTTAAATCAGACACAAATATTTCTAAAACACATTCTAATACTTAAACAGTGTGTTTTGAGCATTGCCTTTTTGAAGGAAGCGATCAATTTTTGTATAACATATGTATATAGTAATATCTTTATTATTATTAAGCTTTTCACCCTCAAATTAAAGAAAGCGCTAAAAAGTATTTAAGTGATGTAAAACCCAAAAATATTGACAACACTATCGATAACCATCGACTTATTTGACATCGATATATTGATAGATCGATGGTGTCCGTAATTCGATAATTTCGATAGTGACACCTCTACTTTCAAGTACCTTTACATTACTTATCTCTATTTTTTAATAAAACTATTTTAATTGAACATGGTTCGGAATTGCGTTTAGTGTAAATCAAGCACATCATGTACAGGATTTTTCGCACACTTAAGAATGTAAGGACGTTCGAGTGCTTATCAATGCAAATACTGCCAATGGAAAACAACTTGATTCGGGTAAGATACAAATACATTAGTTATGCAATGTGCATCTGCCTAACAATATATATTTTTAGTTTTCAACCATAGCAACCACAGTAAAATCATCAGTCAATGCAAAGCTTCATATGATAAAAGACGTGCCATTATCTGACCAGCTAAATCATTCTCGCATATGTAATGAACAAGAAAAAAATAAATTTAAAGCGGCTTGGGTTCCAAGCCCATATCCAAATATGGGCAGCATTTCAAATAAATATAAGAAACTTTCGAAGTTTCGTCTGACATGTAAGTAGACCAAAAACTTGTAGATAAAAATTTATGATTAGCTCTCTTTAACAGCGTTAGTGGTAATAACAACAATGGGTGGATATGCTATGGCACCTGCAAGCTTTGATGCAACCTCATTTATTATGTGCACATTAGGAACTGGTTTGGTCTCAGCAGCGGCGAACGCAATTAATCAATATCATGAAGTTCCATTTGATTCTCAAATGTCGAGAACAAAAAACCGTGTCCTGGTGACGGGTCAAATAACCCCACTTAATGCCCTCGGTTTCGCAGTAATGTCAGCGACAACAGGATTATGTTTATTATATTTTGGAGTTAATGGGCTTACAGCTGCATTGGGTGCTGGAAATCTCTTTCTCTACACATCTATCTATACTCCAATGAAGCGAATTAGTATTGCTAACACATGGATAGGCTCAATCGTTGGGGCAATCCCTCCACTGATGGGATGGTCAGGTTGCACAGGAACTCTCGACACAGGCGCTATTATACTTGCAGGAGTTCTGTACGCTTGGCAGTTTCCCCATTTCAATGCTCTTTCCTGGAACCTACGTCCGGATTATTCACGAGCCGGTTATCGTATGATGGCTGTCATCGATCCAGCTTTATGCCGTCGTACTGCATTGCGATATGCTTTAGTTATATGTGGTATGAGTTTGGTAGCTCCATTTTTTAACGTTACTAATTATTGGTTTGCGTTGGAATCATTGCCATTAAACATATACTTTTGTTATCTTGGTAAGTAAATCTCTTAATGCTATCATCCTTACCGCTATTCTAACTAAGTAAAATTTCTGTAGTCAAGACTTCATGTAGACGAAATTCGGAACACTCTTATTATAAACTCATTCACGAAAGTGAATTGAGTATATTGGTCTTGTGCGCCCGTCTGTCCGTATGAACGAAATTTATTTCCGAGCAAATGAAGCTAGTGACTTGAAATTTAGAACATAAAGCTAGAACATTGAAACTTTGTTCATGAGCTAATATTATGATTCTATAAAGATTAATGAATAAATTATATGACTACGTCTACTGGGGGTGGGGCAAATCGGACCTGAAGATATAGTGATTTTTCAAATTGTGGTTAAGAGCTTGAAATTTAGGTAGTTGAGTTAGTAACCTCCTCTATCGATGACCCAAAAATGACAGTAGTTTTCTACAGTATTAGAGCTAAACTTAGGTACTAAATTGCTGGTGCGATGTGAATGAGTAATCGGCAGTTGGAACGCCCGACCAAAACGTTCTTACTTGATTTTATTATCCTGAACAAAATGATAATGGAATATCGGGGTGGCTTTTTTATTGTAACAGGCAAAAGGAGGCGTGGCAGACCTCATAAAGTATATATACTCTTGATCAGGGCGACAAGTTCAAATAACCATGACCGTCCGTTTTGCCTTAAAATTTTGCATGCATGCGCGTGAATACCATAAGCAAAACGAGCTTATCATATTTTCTCATAGCTCATTCCATTTCTTTGTCATTAAAAATAATCGGAACATTGATTTCGTGACTTTCAGTGTAGATTTACTATTGTGAATTTACATTTTATGAATTCGAAGATTTTTTATAAAACCCATTAAAAATAAGAAATCAGGGTATAATGGTTTTGTGTAAAAGTATGTAACGGGCAGAAAGAATCATCGCAGACCCCATAAAGTACATATATTCTTGAGCAGCACGACGAGCTGAGTCGATATAACCCTGTCCGTCTGTCCGTCCGTCTGTATGAGTGCGTCGATCTCAGAGGATACAAAAGCTAGGGAGCTGAAATTTTGTGTGCATACTCGTGTATACCATACGCAGTACGAGTTTGCTTTATTTTTTCTTTAAATCATCCTTTAACCTTTTTATCGAGAAATAATCCAAAAATTGATTTTTTTTTTTTCAAATCTCATTTGAACACTTTGAGATTTACTGTGTATATACATATGTTGAATACAAACATTTTGTAATTTACAGATTTGGGATACCACGCCCCCTTTGCCCCCAATTTGTAAAAAACGCATTTCAAATACTAGAGACTTGTGCTTTGGAATTAAGATTGTACGTTTAGAAATAAAATTGTTCAACAAACGAATTCTCATAATATTGCCCACATTGCAGCGTAGCCCAGTCGCTGCTTACTGCGCAGTTAGCAGAGCGCGTTTTTATACGTGCGTGCGTTTGCATGTGTATGTATTTATATATACATATGTGCATAAAAGAAGTACAGAATGATTTGCATCTCAGATTGGAGGATTCAGGGTATCTCCTAGTCGAGCAGTCTCGACTAGAGCCTTCTTACTTGTTAAATATAAAGATTTCGGATACCACGCTACTTTTCCCCAAATAGAGTGCTTTGGCGAATACGCGTTGTCATCACGTTCTAAGAGTTTCATTCAGTTAATCTTACTTCAAGAGAATTTATTTAACAAAGAAGATTTCATAATATTGACCACTTTTAATGTAAAAATTGTCTTTTTTGCAGCTTATAAATTTTATCAGAAATCTGATAGCGGAAGTTCTCGGAGGTTATTTCGATTTTCGTTGATTCATCTACCAGCTCTTATGCTCTTGTTCCTGGCGAATAAAAAAAAATGGTATTTTAATAATACTAAGGACGATAAGATTGTGTACAATGAGGACACTTATGTACCCCTTATTCCCAAAACACCATCAAGTACACTTAAAAGCGTAATACCACTTCAGGTTACGGGTAGTAGAAGTTGATCTAGAAGCGAACTTATTGTTATTATAGTATAATATTGCAATCCCTTACGAAGTAAGTAGAATGTCTGTATATAAATTTAAAATAAAATGTTTCAAACCGCTATCAAAAGATATTAATTAATTTGTATCCTTTATGGCCCTGTGAGTTGTTGATCGTCATGTCGAAAGCAAAACGAATTGGGATTTGAATTTATTTCAACTCAAAGGGCATATCTGTTGGGATCATCAGAATCCTTTGAATAAGAACTTCCTTATCTTCCTTTGAGTTTCGACTCGTGAATCAGATTGCTCATCATTTGTATTATCACCAAACGCGTTCCATTGCACAGTTTTGGTCGGTTTAAATTTCTAATTTAAATTAATTTTCTAGCCAACCTTTAGTTGTAAATTGTGCGTTGGTAAACCGGACACATCCAAGAAGTTCTAAAATTCAGTTGGATAATTAATGGCTACGAATGAATACAGAGTACCTACGAATTTATTTTGAATTATAAAATTGAGGTCATGTGCATCTATATTTTTAGCCGCTGAAATTGCTTGTGGTTAGCAATGATATCCGGAAATAATTTGTTGATGAGCAATTAAGTCAAACCGCTCGATTTGTTAACAGGAACACGACCATTACCGATATTCAGCAATTGCTTCGACAAATCATCCGCAGATAGATCGTTCAACAATGCAACTCTCACATTTACAGACAGTTGAAGTTTGGTTAAATATCGCCACAGATTTGATGCTTTGAGGCAAGCGTTTATTTCGTCTGCAGCAGTAGATCTTGGAATTAGTGTTTATTATAAATCGCCAGATAATATAATTATTGAACCACCAAACATCTCGAGTAATGTTCGGTCTTGTGCCCAAATTATAATTTTTGATGCTACTAAAACTAAGACCATTGCGGAGGGTTTTGATATTTAATGGCTATTTTAACGCGGAGTGATGCCGTACGGCATCCGTCTCACAATGTGGCTGGTATGTCTTCCCAGTTCCACCTGGGGCATTAAAAAAAATAAGCAACCAATTCCATCATCAATTGGATAAATCAGTGTATCATAGACTTCCCTCTGTTTAGAATTCAACAGTGGTACATTCGTTTGAACTGATTGGATTAGTTCATGTGGATCATATTCACGTTCACTTTCTAATTCTCTATTAAATGCGTGATTCATTGCGCGATCTGGGGCTGGTATTCCTAACCTAACTATAAAACTACCGCATATGAGGAAACACATCTTCGATCAAGAGAAAGGTCTGGTTATGCATCTCCTGATTTGCCTCAAGATCGGGATTTCTTGAGCTGACACGAATTCGATATAAAATGTTAGTTCTATGAACGCACGGTTAAATGTCCATCATTACTTTCTGATTTTGATCAAAAAAAATTTGACGAAATTAATTAACTGTTAAGTTAATTTCAAGTATTCGTAATTTTTTCAATATTTTTAAGATATATTCTATATAGACTAGACATGTAGTACAAAGTTTTTCAACACCGAAAAATCTGCCTCCTAGGGCCCATCAATTTCGTATTTGCTCGGCTCTTCACTTTTAGGTTCGGACTACGAAAGCACAATCATTCCGCTTCATGCGCTCGACCGAGATGGTCAAATAATGAATAAAAGATTTTTCTGTGCTCGATTTTTATACCCTGAACCCATTGAAAATGGGAAATCAGGGTATAATGTTTTTGTGAAAAAGTATGTAACATACCCCATAATGTATATATATTCTTGATCAGCACGTCGAGCTGAGCCGATATAGCCCTGTCAGTCTGTCCGTCCGTCTGTCCGTATGAACGCCGAGATCTCAGAAGATATAAGAGCTAAAGAGCTGAAATTTTGTGTGCATACTCGTGTATACCATACGCAGTACGAGTTTTCTTTATTTTTTCGATAACTCATCCGATAACTTTTTATCGAGAATAATCGAAAAATTGATTTTGTTTTTTGTGTATATACAAATGATGAATACAAAACAAAACAGATTTTGGATACCACGCCCCCTTCGCCCCCAATTCGCAAAATTCGTATTTCAAGTACTAGAGACTTGTGCTTTGGAATATACACACATTTTGACATTACGCCCTGAAAATTTCATTAAGATTGTATGTTTACAAAAGAAGTTATTCACCAATTAAAGTTAGCAGAGCGCGGGCGCGTGAGGGTGGGTGCATATGTATGTATGTGGGCGTGCACAAAAGAAGTGCAGAATGATAAGAATATCAGCTTGGAGGGTTCAGGGTATCTCCTAGTCGAGCAGTCTCGACTTGTTGTTCTTGCTATATGTATGTATGCAAAAAATTTAAATTTTTGTGAGCTGCTGCTTGTGCTCACATGCATACATACATATATGTACATATATGAGAGAGCAGAGAGCAGAGAGTGCGAGAGCAAGAACAAAAATTGAGCACAGACAAATCTTTCATTCAACATTTGACCATCTCGGTCGAGCGCATGAAGCGGAATTATGCTTTCGTATATTTTCGTAGTCCGAACCTAAAAGTAAAGAGCCGAGCAAATATATGTACTAGCTGGCCCGGCATTGCCCTATCGATTATTTCTAGGTAAAAAATTATTGAAAGCTATGTTGTTCTGGTTGGGATACACTCTGATTAATTTATTATGAACAGTCAGGTTCGCCTGAAGCTGTGCCGTAGACTGACTGACTACATTTGTTTATTCACTTCTATACTAATGTATATATAATATGAGAGCAGGACCGAAAACTGTCACTGTTATCAAGCCTACTGAGTATCATTGAAAATTTGAATCTTTAAGGAAAAAACCGCCGTTCGGACACCTCGCAGGGCACCAACGGTACTTCGGCCAATGGGAGGCTGGCAAGCAATTTGGCGGAAAAGTGGCGTCACCCAGATCACGCCACTTTACCGTTCTTATGGGCATGAGTGGCAGAAAGGCCCCACTCCAGAGCCGAACAGGCTCCGTTACCACCCGAAGCAGGGCCTCTGGCTGGGCTATAAAAGGCCTCCGGCGGCTCCATGTGAGGGGTTGAGAGTTAGAAGAAAAGTGAAAAACAAGAGTGATTATTGATATTATTAGAGTGACAAGACTGCCGAAGGGAAACTAGTACGGGAAAGTCAACGCGAGTGACAAACAGGACTTCAAAGGACTCCAAGGACATCGTGGGAACAGCAAGGGCATCCAGTGGGAATCCTTGCGACGAATAAAGAGGCAACCAGGATCGTCAGCGACACCAACAAGGATGCAGACCAGCAGCTGAAGCGAGGCCTGCATAGCTGAGTAAGTTCACGTAGCCGTGCGTAAGAGAAGTGGAGTGAGTGAAACAAGCTAGTGTTTGCTGAGAATGAGTGGAATAGTAGGAGATATCTGTATAGCCGAGCGAACTGCCGGAGTTATAGATCCAGATCCTGGCGTTTTCCGAATCGCTCAATTGAAACTAGCGTGTCTAATCACAACGCTCTCCCAGCCGGATTGCGCTGAATCAGCATTCAGCAGGCGTACCGTGCAACAGCGAATCAGCATATAAGTTATACTTAAGTGAAGTGTAAAATTTATACAAGATCTTCAAGAAAGTTACTGTACGTTTCTAAATCATAACTCACAAGTGACAAATTAATATCGCAGGGGCTTCAACAAATAAATTTGTTGGCGGGATAAGCCGAAGGTTCATTACAACTGAGAGAGAGTTCTCAGTGAAAGCTATCAGAGTTATCAGTTATCAGTGTTTACTTTTTTGCTCTGCAATTATTCTTGTTGTCTTAGTCAAATATCTTATTAAATTTCACGTAACTGCGTTTTGGTTGAATATTGCATATATTTATATTTTCCTGTGCAAGGTTTAATCCATTGTTCACTGTGTTCTTTATAATTTGCTTTATTTAATTTGTGAAGTTTTGTGTGCAGCGTCGGTTCATTAGGTTCATTATTTGCATTTTTGCTTTTGTATTTCTATTTGTTGGCGCTCTCCCCAGTTCACTCTTGCTATGTTTGTTAGTGAGGGTGTGTGCATAATAGCTCTCACTATCTACTGTTTGTTATATTTGCCTCTCTCGAATCTTTGAGTTTCGTGCTGTGCAAGTATACTCTCTCGCTGTGGACTTTCGATCTGCTCTGTAACGACTGTTTTTGTTGTGAGTCGCTCTCTCAACATATATTTTCGTTGCGCTCTGTAGCGGCTGTTTGTTGTTGGACTCGCTCTCAACATTTTTATACCTCACTTTGTTTTTACATTTCTGTTTACATTCAGTAGTTTGTGATCGTATCCCAATTGCCAATATGAGTTGCTGCAAAAAAACTTGCAGTTTCAGGCAGGCAGTTGATTCTGCACAAGCGACTAGATTATGTCCTCTACTAAAGCTGGTAGTGGAGGTATACGCTGGTCTTGTCCGGGTTGGAGCTTGGAAAAACAGATAAACTTTTCTAAAATGTATAGTGCTGTGAGGGCTCAATTTTTAAAACTGAAGAAAATTTCTATGCAGTTGACAAGCCACATGGCTGCTGCTGAAGAAATATTAAATCAGTATGGCTTTGAAAGGCCTCTCTCTCAATGGAGACTCCTTTGTTGTCGGTAACTCCTTCTGTAATAATACCGTCACCTAATTCGCGTGCTCCTCCCTCACCTTGTGCTTCCGTTTTGTCGTCGGCTCCTAACTCACTAGATCCTCATTCACCTGGCCCCAAATCTGGTTCTTCTATTGTTGCTTCTATGAATCTCAAGCCCTGTCCCAAATTTGGATATTACTTCTTTCGTTGCTCAAACAAATAGTGACAATAAGTCAGCCACTCCAGGCATCACCTTATCTGTTGTCTCTCCTCGAAAGCAAGTATTTTTATCAAGGCTTTCATCCGATTCTACATGTGAGACAGTATCTGTTTTTATTTCTAGCAAGGTTTCAGCCAATGTTTTTATATCGAAGTTTAGTTTCGCTACTCCGCGAGAAATTGTTTCATTTAACATAAATGTGCCTGTGGAATATTTTACAACAATATGTGATCCTCATGTAGTTGTGCATGAATTCAAACCTCAGAATCGTAACACATCGTTTCCTTGAATCAACCTTCTGTGCCATCAACATCGAAAAAAAACTGAATAGTTTACAATCTTCTGGTTGTGTAATAAATAATATTTAAAATAGTGAGATCCTGTCAAATAATTTCATTATTTATAGACTTGACCGTGCTTTGCGTAGACGGGGTGGGGTGTTAATTGCTGTTAAATCCAGTACCCACTCCGAAGTGTTTATCTTTTCGTCCTTTCAGGATGCAGAGATTATAGGGGCTAAATTAACCCTCCCATTGTGCTCCTTATTTATCAAATGCTCTTACATGCCTCCCTCGTCCGATGTTTAACATATAACTTGTATTAAAGAAACATGAGAATGTAAATGATAGAGACTTGTGTTGGGTGATTTTAATATTCCCAATACTTCTTGGTCATCAACTTGTAATGAAAATTACTTTATTCCGACAATTGATCACTATCTTTTTGATGAATTGTTTAACCTGTCTATGTTTCAGATGAACTCTTTTTTAAACCATCTAAATCGCACTCTAGATCTTGTGTTTGTTAATCATGATTCGCTCATTAAAGTCGCGAGGTCAACTCCTTTCTGCTTACCAGAGGATTTACATCACCCCACTTTAGAGGTTTTATTAGCTGTTGATGATCATCTCAATTATACTTCTTTGCCTTCTAAACCGAGTCGTTGATATCGCAAATGCGATTTTGTTTTGCTTAATGAATTAATTAATTCAACAGACTGGTCTATTCTATATGAGTCGAATGATATTAATTTAGCAGCATCCTTTTTTTATTCTACCTTAAACTCAATTCTGGATGTTTGTGTCCCTCTCTACCGTATTTCGCCAGTTTCAAATAAGCCATATTGGTTTACCAAGACTCTTTTACTCTTCTGTTGATCTCTACAACAACTCATATCCATATTCACTTTCTGAATATGGGTCTATAAATACTCCTAAAGTTACTGCAGCCTCTCTGGCTGCAGCCTTTAGGACGTTGAAATCATCTTTCTCTCCTGGTGCCGATAATATTCCTAGTTGTGTGATTAAAGAGCGGAGTGTTTCTCTTCCGTTACTAAAATTCTTTAACTTGTCCTTGGATACTTCTGGGTTCCCTTCAATTTGGAAATAATCTTTCATTGATTGAATAACGCACTAAAATTCTTGTAGTCCGCATAATTGCCATCAAATTTAGGTAACGTAAGTCTGAGCAGCTTGGCCGACGATAAAAAGGTGGGCCCAGATACCGCAGCGAATGTTGATTCGTGCATATTCTCCGTGAGCTGGTCGGACATTCCTTTTCAATTTGAGTCTGCAATACCATTGCTTGCTTAAAATAAGCTTCCAAAATTTCCAAGCGACATTTTAATTCAGCTTGAATTGGTGCGGATTTCCCTTCTCTTAGATTGGGATCGACAACATTACGGATGCGGCTAATATTGCGGCGAGCATTCGCGTGTTGTGTTTTAAGGCTCTCCAAGGACATTATTCGATCAACAACAACTTTATGGGTTTATTTAAATAAACGATGATCAAATTCACTACCAGAGTTAAACCCAAATTGCACAAAATATTTATTAGCGCGAAGAAAAATGCAAGTGACAAATTTCAGTCAACTGAGCTCTTAATGTCGCGTGATGAATATAAGAGCGACGAATAATGCAAGAGACAAATTCCACTCAACTGAGCTTGCAGAAATTGGGCGATGACTTTCACTCAATAATATCATATAATATCAAGTGAGAAGAGTAATTCCAAGGCAATTTACAATGCAATTGCGTATGTATATGTGTATGTAAGTGTGTTTGTAATTAACCGCACTTATGTATTTCGAATTCGACGAATATGATTTATCCAAACGTTTGACGAATATGATGGTAAGCGCACTGCCAATAACTTGCTGCTGCGATTGCGGGGGGATCGTAGGGTCACAGAGCGACAGCGAAGTCAACCAAAGTGAATGACCGGTGCGAACAGCAAAACAAGCGAATGTATGCACAACTATAAACTTGTATGCTGAAACATTCCCTCTTATTTACAGATGTATGTATGCAGAATATGTCTGTACATAAGCCAAATTATAACTCTAAGTGCGTGCACGGAACTTTGAACAACAGGGCCCCACGTTGGGCGCCAAAATGTAAGATCAGAAGCGTTTTTCTGTCTAAAATGAGTTTCAGAGTATGGGGGTGCTGTTCTAACTAAACAAATGAGCCGTATATAAAATTCAGCGCATCGTAGGGAGCAACGTTTAACCGTAGCGTTCTTGATATAGACTAAAGTACAAACGTATGAGCAAGCGCAGCTTGCTTAGAGCTAAGCGAATTAATGCAAGTAATGAGTTTTTAGAATGCAAGAGAAGCAAGTACTTAGGGTGAACCCAAATTTAAAAATTTAGGTCTAAAATTCAAGCTAAACAATAAAGATGAGTGAATTTGGCCCAACAACCTTAATGCATATCAACATTGTTGTGTGGCAAACGAGCTGGACTTAAATTGCTCAAAGTGTTGATTATAATATCATTAATATATTGTTGATTATAAAATTAGCAATATTTCCTTACGACGCATCCATACAGTCAAAGATCTTGGTGTTTCCTTTGATTGTAAACTAAATTTTAATCTTCATATTTCTACCATCATTGATGAAGCCAAAAGTGTGCTTGGCTTTATTAAACGCTGGTCTAAGGAATTTAAAGATCCTTTTACCACCAAGCGCTTATTTACTTCGCTTGTGCGTCCTATCTTAGAGTATTGCTCGGTTGTATGGTCTCCGCAGCATAAACTGCATCAGGATCGTATCGAATCGGTCCAAGAACTTTGCCTTAAGAGACCTTCGATGGGTAATTTACGATTACCGTCTTATCATAGTAGGCTCTAGCTTATTGATCTTCCATCGCTAACCAATCGCAGAACAACTTTAGGAATAGTTTTTCTGCATAAATTGATTAGTGGTGATATTGATTCGTCCTCTATGTTCGGTCGTCTAAATTTTTCGGTTCCGTCCCGAACAACTAGACACTATCGTCCGCTTCATTTACCTGTGTGCACTAGGGATTATTCTTTGCACAGTGCATTTCACGTTCTTAGGGTTAATTTAAATAAATATTATCATGTTTTTTCCTTAGAGCTCTCTCTTCCTAAAATAAAAAGTTTGCTTTTAGCTCATCTTAGGGAAATCAAACACTTTCCTTTTATAGCTTCAGTAGTTTCACTGACCATATTTGGCTGTGAGACGTGGGCATAGCTGGCCGGACGAGGTGCTGAGTTATGGTGACGAGTTCGGAGTGAGGTTGTCAGGTACACTGGACGTTATGCGGAGGCAGTTTGGCGAGTGGGTTGAGAGGAATGAAAGTAGCATTCCTTACTCACTGAGGATCGCCGAGCTGGGCCGACTGCATGGACGCCGTGCCTCACTGAGGGATGAGGCAACGACCGCCTTAGTAGATGACGACTTGACGACTCCACGAGTACAGCAGCGCGTTACAGGACGCGCGACAGGGTGAGATGAGAGCCACATCCACCCCGCAACTTGAAATAAGGCCACGAGGACTTGGCAGTACATCCAAAGAATATCCAAAGGTGGTCAAACAAGTGCGAGAGTGGTGCCGTTGGAGTTCTTGGAGCAGGTGGAGTGGTCGGCGGACACATATGGCCTGGATCTGGACATGATCCCGAGGGCCATGCCAGAGTTTCTAAAAGGCATGGCCTCAAAGTGCTACGTGGCCAACAACCGACACTGGACGGCGTGGGCGACGTTTGTGCGCAGCTTCCAGGAGTTTTTCATGCCCAGAGGAGAAGCTGGAGAACGACGTCAAACGCCGAAGGCAGATGGTAGATGAGGGCTTCAAGGTCTACATGGTGGAGATGTAGACTCTCATGCGGCCTCTGCGCTATGGAGCAGACCATGAGATGAAGCTCATCCACAATAACAGTCTGCCGGATCTGCGTGCCTACTCCCGCCCGTATCAATTCCATAATCTGGTGGAATTGATGCACCTGGTAGACGAGTTCGAGGAGCTGGAGAAGGACCGCGAGAGGTTGCGGCAGCAGCCACGGCCTGGTCGGGCACGATTTATGGCCATGGACGACGCTGGAGGCGCATGGACGATGAGGCGAAGCCGTCGCCTGCGCCAAGGGCAGGCGCAGCCGGAGCAAGGACACATATTCCAAATCCAGGCAGGGTATGCCGAATTTGTGGTCAAGAGGGGCATCGCGCGTTTGCATGCCGCAACAAGGCGCTGGATTTCAGAGGGCAGTGTAGGCGCATCGAAGTGCGAACTGCTAGCTGCTGCCAGTCTGGAAACGAGCAGCGGCACCCACCATCCAGGGCGAGCGGCAGCAGCGACCAGGGGCCCCCAGGCCTCCGTCTTCAGGACGAAGGCAGCCAGATGACAGCGCTTGTGGCCATTGGAGCCACCCAACAAAGAGCCACGATCGACACGGGAGCCACAAGCAGCTTTATAAGTGAAAAGCTTGCTGACAGGCTCAGAGGAGTGGGCGTGGTGCATGCTACACGGCGGCGCATATGCCTGGGTCATCAGCAAAGCCAAATCCCGTTGCTTATTCTGCCAGGAGTGATCGACGATCTGGTGCTGGGTTAGCATTTCTTGGCCAGCATGGGCACCACACTGGAATGCGGCAGCTTAACATTGAGGATCGAGCCAAGAATCCCACAGTCGAGCGAACAGTCAGAGGAGAAGCTGTCCATGGCTGTGGCCAGCGTGGAGGCGAGCCCAGAGACGCCAGTGGACGCGAACATGGGACAGCCAAAGCCCATGCACACGGACCCAGAGGTGGACGCTTTTCTGAGCCCTCGAAGAGGAGTGTCTTAGTAATTGGGCCGGGAATAGGGGGAAAGTGGAAGATAATAATTAACCATCACTGAAGTGTACCGTTTTAACACCGCTTAACCTTGAGTCTTCCCCGTCCTTTGGCGATCCTCCGAATATGTCGCCCGCCTCCACTAAACGCACTCTTTCCACGTTCTTCGCCTTTTATTTCACTTAAACACTCCAAATTAGAAACTATATATTAGATGACAACTGTTTCGTGCGGCGCTCGCTTAATCACTACCTCTACTCTCAAACTAGGCCGCCTCGCTTGGTGGCCACTCGTTAACTTAAAAGGGGCTCTTCATTTTGACCGCTTCACCCGATGGTCACTCATTAACTAACTCAACTCATTTTCTACGCTCGCCCAAAACGCTCGACGTCGGCGACGCTACTCTCCACTCAAGACCTCTCCACGCAGGGTTGCGTCGCCGATCGCCGATAGTTCGTCTGCACTTTGGGCGGCCTATTCAAATACAAATCAAATTGGCATCTTAGCTAAAACTTATCGCTATTTCAATTTTAACCTATTGTTAATCTAGAATTCCAACAATACTCCTTGTTCGGCGCAGCACCTAATAATTGCTCTTAATAGTTAAGTAAGTTTCTCTTAAGTTAATCTCTTTCTTGTCATTCTCATTCGCTGTTAGCGCACTCTTGCACATAACAAGGCATAACACACATACATATATAAATCTCATCCGCTCTGTTAATTGCGTAGTCCTCTTTACTTATATTCTTTTAAACTCTGTACAACAACGGTCTTCATTCGCGCAACACCTACATATTTTGTCTCGAATCTAATTAACTCCGCCTAAACAGTGTCCACAGACTCGGCATTAAATTAATAAATAATAAGCTAAATTATATCGTTTTGGTTTTTATTTTTTGCCTTCGTAAATGATTGGAGCCAGAGTTGTCGAAAAGGCTCGGCAGCTTCAAACATTTTGGTGACCCCGACGTGATTCTAATACACTCTGTGGTGCTCGCTTAGCGCGTTTGGCGCCTTTTTTGTGCAGCGTCCTCACAGTTATTCCGAAAATAGCTGTGTCGATCACACATTTACAAAAATACATACATACATATGTACAGTGGGCTTGCATATAAAAGGTGCAGTTAAATTAGAAGTGTATAAGTGGTAATATTAGCTTGTGCATTAACTTTTCAATTGCAAGCGTTTTTTCAAAAGTGAACATAAAACAAATAAATTTGTGACTAAAATGAATAATTTAGATTCGAGTGCTGATCATGTGCCTGTATCTCAGGTCACTTATCTAAAGCGTAAAACGAAAGCGCTGTTCGATAGACTTGAAAGACTATATGCCGAATCAGACGCGGACAAATTAAGCCATGTGGATTCGTGTGATTTACGTGTACTTTTGGACTCGATCACCAAATTAGAGTCTAATTTCGATGCGGTTCACAGTAACTTAGAAGAATCAGATTTTGAGTCCATATCCAGTGATTTACCTGCGAAATTTGAATCAATTCTACTGAAGTTTAAGGCCTTGCTTCAACGTGAACTGGGAAGTCGGCCAAATCAACAGTTTTCTTCGACACTTAATACAAGCTTTACAAATGCTCAGCCAGTGCTCGTTATGTCAAATCTCTCGCGTTTGCCGCAGTTGGAATTGCCAAAATTTAGTGGAATATATACTGAGTGGGAAAACTTTTTCTCTATGTTCAAAACGATCATAGATGCTGACTCTGATCTCAGCCCTATTGAGAAGCTTCAACATTTTCGGTCCTGCTTAAGTGGTGCTGCGCTGGATACCATCAGCTCATTGGAAATAAATAAGGCTGACTATAGCGTCGCTCTGGATATTCTTCAACGTCGATTTGATAATAAACGTTTTAATTTACAGGCACACATCAGAGCGATATTTGGGCTTGAGAAGGCAGATTCATCTGTGGGCAGACTGAGGCAGTTGGCGGATAAGGTTACATCTCACATTCGTGCTATGGATTCTCTTGCATCGAGGGAAGAAGTCGCTGATTGTATCATCGTGCAGACAGTGTTGCAGAAATTGGACAAATGGGAGGAACGATCATCAACAAATGAGTTACCATCGTGGGCCAAGTTGTCAACGTTCTTGCAAGAGCGGTGTCGAATGCTTGAAAATGTGGATCAAGTTTTGCAGGATGGTCAGGTTGGCAAGTCAGGGAAGATCGTGAGTACACATCTAAGAAAATCATTTGTTGCTTCTAAAACTCCCAGTCGTTGTGTCTTTTGCGAAGACACGAGCCACATGATATTTCAATGTAAGCGTTTTGAGCAATTACCACCCATTGCACGACATAAGGAGGCCAAGAGACTCGCTCTGTGCCTAAGAAAGGGGCATCAGCTGAAAGATTGCAAATCTAGTACCTGCCGCACTTGTCAATCGAAGCACCATACCTTATTGCATTGCAATCAATCTTCAGTAGATACATCCAACACTGTCCAACAAACAAATGCAATACATTCCTCTGCTATGGTTGCAATGTCACCTTCTTTGCCTCAAGCTCATCTGTCGCCTCATTCGTCTGATGTTGTGCTTCTAGCCACTGCTATAATCCTTGTTAAGAACCGAGCTGGAACATTCGTTCCGTGTCGTGTACTCTTAGATTCAGGATCTCAACTTCACTTTGTTACCACGCAATTCGCTAATCAGCTTCAGCTCCGAAAAAGAAAGTCGCTTACTGCAGTTTCTGGCATTGGAGATGCTAGCTTCTCAACTGATGGATACTCAGTCGATCTCGTTCTAAAATCGCGGATTTCAGATTACTCAACCACCATCAGCGCAATCATCGCCAAGACTATTACTGATAATCAGCCTGGAATTTCAATGTCTACTAATAGTTGGAACATACCCTCAAATATAAAGTTATCTGATCCCTTATTTTATAAGTCACAGCGGATTGATCTTCTCATCGGAGCTGGTCTTTTCTTTGAGCTGCTGTGTATTGGGCAAATTATGTTGGCACCTGGGTTGCCAGTCTTGCAAAAAACTCAACTCGGTTGGATCATATCAGGTGGCGGGCGATCGGCCCCCAAACTCTCGTCGTTCATCGCAACTCAAAGACTTTCGGATGATACCAAACACAGCGCTCGGCTTGATTATTTGGTTCGTCAATTTTGGGAAGTGGAGCACGTTTTCGAGCCTATCGCCAAGGTAACAACAGAGGAGCTCCACTGTCAGCACCATTTCATCGCAACTCATCGTCGATTGTCTTCAGGGGAATACTTAGTCTGCTTGCCAAAAAAGCAAGGCTTCGAATCTTTGGGCGACTCTTATGTGCAGGCCAAGCGTCGGCTCTTAAATTTGGAGCGTAAGTTTGCTCGAAATCATGCTATGAAGGAAAAATACTCTGCATTTATGAAAGAATATATTGATCTCAGCCATATGTCACCGGTGCCCAGCGCAGAGATTTCTAAATGCAAATACTTCTTGCCTCATCATTGTGTATACAAAGAAGAAAGTTCGACAACAAAGTTGAGAGTGGTATTCGACGGTTCGGCTGTTACCACATCTGGGCTTTCATTAAATGATATTCTTATGTCAGGACCGACCATACAAGCTACATTGTTTCACACACTCGTTCGTTTTCGCACATTTTCTATTGCACTTACAGGTGATTTTAGCAAAATGTATAGGAGTGTGAAGGTTTCAGAGCCTGATGCAGTGCTTCAATGCATCTTATGGCGAAACTCATCAGACGACGACATTCTAGTCTTCAAATTGAATACTGTCACTTATGGGACCAAACCCGCTTCTTTTTTGGCTATTCGTGCAATGCACCAATTAGCAATGGATGAGTCGTCATCATACCCACTAGGAGCTAAAACGGTTTTGCGAGATTTCTATGTTGACGATCTGATCTCAGGAGACAATTCAGTTGAAGAAGTTCGCGACATAATGGAACAAACCAAAAATCTTCTTGAGCGAGGCAACTTCAAATTGAGAAAATGGTGCTCAAACTCAATCGACATTCTTCGCGGGGTTCCAGAAATCGAGCAGGAGAGTTTTCTCAAACTCGGCGATGGGACCGATGTGACAAAAACTCTTGGACTCATCTGGGAGCCTCGAAAGGATAGCTTCGTATTCACTTTCGAGCCCAAAATTAGTGTTGGAAAACACACAAAACGTTCAGTTCTGTCGACCATTGCGCGATGCTACGATCCGTTAGGTTTGATCGGCCCAACATTAACTAGGGCAAAAATCATCTTGCAACGCATGTGGAGAGACAACCGCAATCGTTGGAAACGATTTGGAGCGAATTTTGTAAGGACTTTCATCAAGTGAGCAATGCAGCATTTCCTCGTTATGTACTCCAACTTAAAGCAAGAGTTGAATGACATGCCTTCTGCGATGCTAGCCTTCAGGCCTATGGCTCTTGTGTTTATGTTCGGTCATCGAAGAATAATGCTGTTAAAGTGCATCTACTCTGTTCCAAGGCTAGAGTCGCCCCACTAAAGACCCTCACTGTGCCTAAGCTTGAGTTATGCGCTGCATTTCTGCTTGCGAACTTGATAAGCGAGATAGAGAAACTGAACTTGTTCGAATGTGAGATGCATTGCTGGTCAGATTCAGCGGTTGTCTTGTCTTGGCTAAAGGAAGAGCCATCCAAATTCAATGTTTTTGTTGCTAACAAGATTTGTGCCATACAGCAGCTCACAATCGGCATGGAGTGGCATTACGTGCCAACTGAGATGAATCCTGCAGATATGTTATCTAAAGGAGCAGCACCGTTAGAGCTCTTGCACTCGAAATTATGGATGCATGGACCTTCTTTTTTACAAGAGGAAAAATGTTATTGACCCAGGCACTGCTTGTCTGAAGCATGCTTGCCTGAAATGCGTCAAAGAGTCTTGCTGTCGGCAGAGCATGTGGACATCTCTTTGTCATTCAAGTATATAAATTCGTTCGGAATAATGAAGCGAATCTTTGGTTATGTTCATAAATTCATCCGGAAAATAAAATTACCTGAGTTATCATCGGATGATCTGCGTCAAGGATCGTTCCTATTATGTCGTCTTGCTCAAAGAGCTCAGTTGCAACCGGAATACTCTGCCCTACAGAATGGAAGGAATATACACTCGCAAAGCGCCATTCTTTCGCTATTTTTATGGATGATTTTGGTCTACTAAGAGTTGGTGGTCGTTTGGGGCATTCTACTCTCAGCTTCGATGCGCGTCACCCAATTATTTTACCCAAAAACCATCCCTTAACCTTCGCTATAATATCCCATTTTCATCAAATGCATCACCATGCCGGACCGCAGGCTTTGCTTGCAGTTTTGGCCCATAGGCGTCATGAAAACTGTTGCCCGAGCATTGCGAAAATGCATAATTTGCTGCAGATCCCGGCCACGCTTAGTTGAGCATATAATGGCAGACTTGCCTAAGGAGCGTGCACAGTGCTCACCGGCATTTACAATCACTGGAGTTGACTATTGTGGACCTTTTTATTACAAGCCCGATGGACGAAATAGAGCATCAGTAAAATGCTACATCTGCGTGTTCGTTTGTTTCACAACTAAGGCTGTATGGCTGGAGCTTGCAAAGGATCTGTCGACAGCTGCTTTTTTGGGCGCCCTCAAGCGTTTCGTTAGTACCCTCGGCATTCCAACATGCATCTGGTCAGACAACGCAACCAACTTTGTGGGTGCACGGAACGAGTTGGCGGATCTGAGGCGTTTATTTTTGAGCCAGGAACATCGTACTGAGGTTCACAACTACTGCATCAGAAACAGCTTCGATTGGAAATTCATACCTCCTCGTTCGCCACATTTTGGCGGTCTGTGGAAGGCAGCAGTGAAGACAGCTAAAATATCGGTCTATGGGATCGGCACTTCTTGGTTTCGACGAACTGCGCACATTGGTATGCCAAATTCAGGCTATAAACAATTCTCGTCCTCTTCTTCCAATTTCAGAAAACCCTGATGATCTTGGAGTTCTCACTCCAGAACATTTCCTGATTGGTCGACCACTTATCGACTTCCCCGAACCAGATCTATCTCGGATCAACTGCAATCGCCTCGATCGCTGGCAGCGTATGACATACATACAGCAGTTGTTTTGGAAGCGATGGAGTGAGGACTAGCTCACAATTCTGCAACAGCGTGGAAAATGGCGGACCCCACGGCCTTCTATCAAGGTCAACGATGTCGTCTGTGTGAAAGATGAAAACCTGCCACCTGTGAAGTGACCATTAGCCCGGGTCGTTGAGATCATTGCTGGAGCCGATGGAGCCGTGAGAGTCGCTGTTCTGCGTACACCCACTGGAACTACACGTCGAGCTGTCAATAAGCTGTGCGTCCTTCCGGTTGATTATCCTGTTAAAAGTCATGGGATTTTAACGGTGGGGAGGATGTTCGGCGCAGCAGCTAATAATTGCTCTGAATAGTTAAATAAGTTTCTCTTAAGTTAATCTCTTTCTTGTCATTCTCATTCGCTGTTAGCGCACTCTTGCACATAACAAGGCATAACACACATACATATGTAAATCTCATCCGCTCTGTTAATTGCGTAGTCCTCTTTACTTATATTCTTTTAAACTCTGCACAAAAACGGTCTTCATTCGCGCAACACCTACATATTTTGTCTCGAATCTAATTAACTCCGCCTAAACAGTGTCCACAGACTCGGCATTAAATTAATAAATCATAAGCTAAATTATATCGTTTTGGTTTTTATTTTTTGCCTTCGTAAATGATTGGAGCCACTCCTTACACACTACCACTTATCACTATCTTAAATGTAACCTATCGCTAATCTTAAATTTAACCTATCGCCAATCTAAGAAATCTAAACAATATTTACTATTCAGTGATATTCATACTAATCTAAGAAATCAAAACAATATTCACTATTTATTACAACTTATAACTATCTTAAATTTAACTCACTACTAATTTGAAGACGACGATCGGCGAGCCGCCTTACACCCCTCCTTACTTAACAAGGAGACGACCACGGCTCTTGTGGCCGTCACCGTGACGTTGCAAACGCTGTCTGCCGACGTCACTTTGAATAGTGTACGGCGATGTCGCCGGCTACAGGCGCCAACTTCTTTCTGTATCAGCTCGACAGCCTCTTTCGCCAAAGCAGTTCCAACCGGACGCACTTTCCAATTCCACGGGACCAAAGGGAGCGCCCGTCTCTCCGCCCCATCTTCGCCGCTCGACCACGGTATTGAGCTCTCTCCTGTGGTTCGATCCACCCATGCGGGAATCATCCAGCATCATCCATTTGGGTTGCGACCCAGTGAAACTCGCCCGTCTCCTCCGACGAGTGGTCTCACCATGACTTGGTGTTCCAGCGTCGTTCGTGCATGCCCCTCGCCCGCTCTGACCGAGAGATTGGCTCTGCCAGTCGACGCCTATTCTCCACGGCCCCGGAAGTATAGCGACCTCGCGTTTATTCGCAGCGGCGATTCTCATCCGCGTCATTCTCCAACGAGCGTTGTGGAATCGGGCTCGGCTTCACGTAATCGCATCGGTTGACTCTTCTTGTTCACAGCTCCTCTGGCTCTCCGGCCTCCGCTCGCGCCGCGACTCCTGGGGTAAGATTGGGGACGGAGGGACAGTGTTCCCTGCCGCTTCCTACCCCGCGTGGCGAGAGCTGGTCGGGGACCTCTCTCGCAACAGCCTCGTCCTCCCCCTCGCTGGCAGTCCATGGTGTCGGACTGGCCCATCTCTCCGACTCCTCGTCCGCCGAAGTATCGTGGCTTTTTGGCTACGATGGGGTCGGCGAACCGGGAAGGGAAGTTGGTTCCTCCACATGTGGCGGAGTTCGCTGCAGTCCGGTCATTTGTCCATCGACCCTAGCGTGGGCCTCCATTCTCGCCGTCGCAGGTTGTAATACCTGCCTTGGTCCTTCGATGCCTTTTGAAGATTGCTACGGACCACTTCAAAGATTTCTTGAATCCGGTAGAATCTGCGACACTAGAGTTGATCGCTAGCGATATATCCGGCAACAGCACATCCCACGAACTCTGGTGTCCCTCGATGTACTGGGCCATCGTCGTCTTTACGGTGCGGTTCGTCTTCTCGGTAGGATTTTCCTGCGGGGAGTACGGGGCAGTGAACTGTAACCGCACCCCTAAGGATTCCATAACCGACCGAAAGCCTTTGCTCGCGAATTGTGCGTGCTCCACTTAGCGAACGCATCGTGGAACACAAGCAACATCGTGTTCCCACGCTTCGACCGGGGCAAAGTCCGCGCACAAAATCGCCATAGGCTCTGCTACCTGTCTGGTCAGCATCTGACCCGCCGGCTTGTGTTGCTCGCTCTTAGACTTCTGACATTCCTCGCATCGCCTCACGTACCTGGCCGCTTCCCGGAACATCCCTGTCCAGTAGTATCGCTGTGCTAGCCTCATGACTGTTTTCCTCATGCCTTGATGTCCCGCCGTGGGAGCATCATGGCATTCTAGTAGTACTCTTTTCCGCTGGTGAGTTGGGACGCACAATTTCCAGGGAATATACTCCTCATCATCCATTCGGTGGCCAAGGTTACGGTACAGCTGTTCGTTCTTCTCGACGTAATCCTTAAATTTCTCTGGATCCTCATTGATCCTCCCACGCATTCTGGCTATCCATTTGCCAGGGGGAGTGGCCTCCATCATTTGCTGGCAGCTTTCCACAGGTTGTCGAGAGAGTGCGTCGGCCACAACATTCAATTTCCCTCGTCGATAGCGGATGTCCAACTGAAATTGTTGTACCTCCAGCTCCCACCTCGCGATCCTCCCCGTGGGGCTCTCTATCGAGTTGAGCCACTTCAACGCCAAGTGCTCTGTAGCCATCTCAAATCGATAGCCCTCGATATAACACCGCATCTTTCTGATCGTCCAAACAATCGCGAGGCATTCCTTTTCTGTGGCTGAATAATTGAATTCCGCTTTCATCATTTTCCGGCTAGCGTACGCAATCACCCTTTCCTCGCCTTCGACCTCTTGCGTGAGCACTGCGCCCAAGCCGTAATCGCTGGCGTCCGTCTGTAGTATTAACCTCGCCGAAAAGTCGGGACACGCCAACACTGGCGCGGTTGTGAGACTTTCTTTGAGTTTCCTCAATGACTCCTCCTGTTCGTCGCTCCACTCCCATTTCTGGCCCTTCTTAAGGAGTCTCGTACCACGACGCCATCTCTAGACATTGTCGTAACTCCTTGAGAGTCGAGGGTGCCGGGAAATTACGGATTGCCTCGATCTTTGCGGGATCGGTGCAATGCCTTCTTCGCTGATGACATGTCCGAGATAAACCAACCTTTTCCTGAAGAAACTGCATTTCTTCCGGGTTATTCGAAGGTTGGCCTTCCTCAAACGACGGAAGACCTCCCTCAAGTTCTTCACATGCTGCGCTTTCGTGGTGCCGATTACCACAATGTCGTCTAAATATGCAAAAGCGTGCAGCTCCATGTCCGGTCTTATAACCGTGTCCAGCGCTCTCTTGAACGTAGCGCCTGCTGAATGTAAACCAAATGGATTCACTCTTCAAGTCCGCTCTTCAAGTCTAAGGTGGATATATATCGCGCATGTCTCAGCCTCTCAAGGATGTGATTGATCCGCGGAACGATGTAGGCGTCTGGGATTGAGTGTGCGTTCAACTGTCGGTAGTCCACACACATGCGCCAATCTCCAGTCTTATTCTTTACTAAGACGATGGGTGCACTATGCGGACTTCGCGAAGGTTCGATAGCTCTAGCTCAAATCAACTCGTCCACCTCGTCATCCGTTTCGCACGTCGTCGTGCTCGCAGAATTCCCGCGTGCTTTTCCCTTTCTTTCCGCATCGGCAACAAGACGGCGCCTGTCCGCTTTGGCATTCGCGTGCGAAATGGCCTGCTTGTCCACATCGATAGCACGTTCGTCGTGCTCCGACTCCGGGCTCAGTCTCCTGTGCCATCATCCGGTCAGCCTCTTGAAATGTCGCCGCGGGCGTCACCGCTGCTCCTTCCGCCTGACCTCTAGTTTGGGATCCCGGCGTCTGTGTGCGGAAAGGGTTGTTCGGTCGATTTTCGGCCGGGCTCGACCATGCAGCCTTCGTTCTGCTCGCTGCAGCCTCTCTGTCCTGTTCCCTCCTCTGTTTCTGAAAATTTTCGTATTCGGCATGAGTTGCGTCAGTGTGGCAAAGTCATGACGCCTCACATGTAACCGATAGTCCAGGGCAGCACGTATAAGCGATATCGCTCATCGCCCGTGGCATCCGATCTAGCTCGATGCCGTAAGTGATCGCTCTTTCTTCTACGATCTTCACGAAACCTAGCGGGTCCGTTCGACCATCGTACCGCATGCCCCATTTACGAACTTGCTCGGCGAGTTCCCAGGGCGAGGATCTCTCCGACGGGATCGTGGGCGCGAGGCCTTGTCGACCAATCTTTGAAGTCGTCGATAGCGCCCCACCCTCTCCAGCGTTGCTGAGCTCCTTCCGCTCTTCACGACGCCGCGCCGCCGTGCTGTTCACCATGGGCACCCTCAGTTTCAAGGAACGGGACCATGCTCCTGAACCTTTCGCAACTTCGGCTCCAATTTCAGGTAGGCTCGGCTGTCCATGCTTGGCGCAACGCTCCCCAGAGTGAACTCAGACCCCTTCGCGAAACGCTTCTCGATCTCGGCTAAACTCGTTTTGGCCTCCGCCGAGTAATATTTGCTTTGTATGAACGTGGAGAGTCTTTTCCTCAGATCTTCTACTCGCCCTTCACCGTCCAGGCCGAACTCGCGAGCTATTGTGATTAGCTCCTCCTTGCACTGCTGGTAAATCCTCAAGCTCAAGCCTGGGTTATGAATCATAACTTATGATATTCGGCGTCTTCCATCTTAAATGTCTGTTTATTCCCCTCAGTTTATTCAAATCTTATCCCGTTACTGCTATTCTATTTATTTTGTTCTCTCCCTTTTTTTTTTCTTTTTCTCTTTTTTGTATATTTATTTAGTTATTAATTTAAAAAAATTTTTTTTTTTATATATATCATTTTTCTTTTCTTTTCACTTATACAATTTTGCTTACATATACCATCTTATTCTATTTAATTTCATTTCCTCTTAATCTATTTCGTTATTCTCTTTTCTTTGCCTTCCCACCTTTCGAATTCATTTTTAATTATTATTGTTTGTTCAATTATTATTATTTATTTAATTTATTTATTTATTTATTTAATTTAATTAATTTTAATTTAATTTAATTTACTTTAATTTTTTTTTAAATTTTATTTTTTTAAATTTTATTTTATTTTATTTGGTCGGATATGCCCTAGGTTGGGCATCACAAAATAATGCAACGGGCGAACCAACTATAGTAGTCGAGCTACTATAGTTGGCCAAAGGCCAATAAAAACAGACAAATCTCAGTAAAACGCGTTCTCATACCAACATGTCGGATATGCCCTACGTAGGGTGTAGCGAGCCCATGTAACGGACAAACGGCCAAAAATTGACCCTCACTCTCTTTCTCTCACTCGCCTATACGCCCATGCACGCTCACATGACTATGTTTCCGCTGCACTCGTCCCACTGTGCGCTCAGATTTTATGGCCCTCCCGCCGTTAAGTCGCTCTCCGGCCGAACGGTTAAATCCAACGCACCCCACTCTGCTCAAATATATGTCCACTTTTGGCCGCGCATATACATATGCCCATGCCCGCATACTCATATACACCAGAGCTCATAAGTTTATACTCACTTTACACATATATTTATGCACTTAGTCTTAGTAATTGGGCCGGGAATAGGGGGAAAGGGGGAGATAATAATTAACCAGCGCTCACGTGTACCGTTTTAACACCGCTTAACCTTGAGTCTCCTCCGTCCTTTGTCGATCCTCTTTCCACGTTCTTCGCCTTTTATTTCACTTTAACACTCCAAATAAGAAACTATATATTAGATTACAACCGCTTTGTGCGGCGCTCGCTTAATCACTACCTCTGCTCTCAAACTAGGCCAAAAAAGGGGATCTTCATTTTGACCGCTTCGCCCGATGGTCACGCATTAACTAACTCAACTCATTTTCTACGCTCGCCCAAAACGCTCGACGTCGGCGACGTAACTCTCCACTCAAGACCTCTCCACGCAGGTTTGCGCCGCCGATCGCCGATAGTTCGTCTGCACTTTGGGCGGCCTATTCAAATACAAATCAAATTGGCATCTTAGCTAAAACTTATCGCTATTTCAATTTTAACCTATTGTTAATCTAGAATTCCAACAATACTCCTTACACACTACCACTTATCACTATCTTAAATAGTATATAACTATCTCAACTTTAACTCACTACTAACTTGAAGGCGGCGATCGGCGAGCCCCCTTAGAATTTTGCAGCCACAGTGCATCCGCTAAATGCACTGCTCAAAAAAGGCACGAAGTGGGAGTGGACGGAGAAGCGGCAAAGGGCGTTCGAGACGGTGAAGGCCAAACTAACGGAGTCACCGGTGCTGGCGTGTCCCAACTTCCCGAAGCCGTTTTGCTTGCAGACGGGAAGGATTGCCAGATGGGCACTGGAGCTGCAGCAGTACGACTTCGAGATTCGCTACAGGAAAGGCAAGCAGAATGTGGTGGCAGATGCGCTCTCACGGCAGCCTCTAGGAGAGGAGGCGTGCCGTTTGGTTAAGAGCAAGGAGATGCCAGCTGGGACAGGATGTCGCTGGCTCACCAAGCTTCGGCAGGACATTAAGAAGGCGCCACATAAGTTTCCAGACTATATGGAAGAGTCTGGAAACTTATATCGGCACATCCCACATCAAGCCGGCCACGAAGATGTGGCTGCATGGAAATTGTGCGTGCCGGCGGATCGGCGCAAACAAGTTCTGGAGAAGAGTCACTACGCAGCCACCGCTGGCCACCTTGGTGGCAGCGCGGTATTACTGGCTAGGTATGTATCGGGATGTGAGAGCATACGTACAGCGCTGCGAAGTGTGTCAGCGATATAAGCCCAGTCAGCTGCAAGCTGCTGGGAAAATGCTGACGTAGGTGCCCGAAGAGCCATGGGCAACAGTTTGTGCCGATTTTGTTGGCCCTCTGCCGAGATCAAAGCATGGGAACACTATGCTTTTGATTTTCATAGATCACTTTTCGAAATGGACGGAGATGGTGCCGCTGCGGAGCGCGAATAGCGCGGCTCTCCAAAAGGCATTTCGAGAGCGGATCTTGGCGCGGTTCGGCACGCCAAAGGTGCTCATTACTGACAATGGCACCCAATTCACCAGTCGGGCATTCAAGGTGTTTCTGGAGGAGCTTGGGGTGCGTCACCAGTTGACAGCACCATACACACCTCAAGAGAGGGCCAACAGAACAGTGAAGACGATGATTGCGCAGTTCGCTGGAGAGATGCTGGGACGACGCATTGCCGGAGTTGACGTTGGCGGTCAACAGCAGCGTGTCAGCATCCACAGGGTATTCGGTCGCCTTCATCACGCAAGGACGAGAGCCAAGGCTGCCCAAATCACTGTTCGACGCGCAAAAAATCGGCACAAGGCAGGAGGCACAGAGCCCAATGGAGAGAGCCGATAAGATGCGCGAAGTGTTCGAGATAGTGCGTCGAAACCTGGAGAGAGCTGGACAGGATCAGGCGCGGCATCATAACCTACGCAGGTGGCAGTGGAAGCCGGCCGTAAGTGACAAGGTGTGGGCAAAGGAACGCCACTTGTCGAATGCCGCAGAGGGATTTGCAGCAAAACTGGCACCACGCTATGGAGGCCCTGATATAATGGCCAGTTTTGTGTCCCCAGTAATCTGCCGGATCAGGTCGGAGGCCGATTAACGGACCAGGACGGCGCATGTGGCGGCACTCAATCCGTGGAGAGGAGACACGGGTGAGCATTGGGGCTGTTACTTTTTTTCCAAAAAAAAAGGAGTGAATAAGCACAGAAGAGAAGGAGAAGAAAACAAAAATACAGCAAAAATTTTGCTCAAAATGCAGAATTTTGTCGTCGAAACGCAACTGTATAATTGCACAACAACAAATGTTTAAACTGCGCGCTCACAGCAGCAAGCACTTTAACAGTTCGGTACCTAGAACTTAGCTGCCAGTGCATGCGCAATGCAATACAACAAAAAGCAGTGAAAGTGCAAGCAGAACCCACCTACAATGCATGCGCACTCGACAACAACAATACGCTCAGCCGAAATTACATATATATTGTTCTAACGAAAGCGTAAAGCGGAAAAACAACAACAAACCACTTACATTCCAGACGAAAGAATTGCTGCACACCCACACCCAGAGCGAAGCGAGAGCAAGCGATCGTAGGCAAGGGTCAAGGGCCTACGTCGGCTGCTCAGCAATCGCTAGCGCACGAAGCGGCACGAAGATGTCAAAGCGAGCGACATCTAAAACCGCCAACAACAAAACACACATATAAACAAGTAAGAAAGCTCTAGTCGAGACTGCTCGACTACGAGATCTCCTGAACCCTTCGAGCAACTGATATTTCAATAATAATTCGCACATACACACGCACACACACACACGCATACAAACAAACACACACACGCATATACAGGCGATTGAGCTTGGGTTGCGCTGCAGTGTTGGCGATATTATGAGAACTTATTTGTGGAATAATTTAATTTCTAGACGTACGATCGTAATGAGACTTTCAGAACGTAATCATGATGTTTAAATGTATGTGTATACACAAGCTCAAGTCTCTAGTATTTGATATACGACTTCTACAAAGATGATGGTGAGGCGGTGAATTTAGGGGTGGGGGGTAAATTTTAACAAAAACCGAAATTGTTTAAAATACATCTAATATACATTTTAAATTTGGAGACTCTAGCTTGAAAGATGTAGGAGATATAATTTTTTAAGTGATCTTCGATAAGGTTTTTTATCGATAAAAAAGTATCGGAATGAGTTATCGTTTTTTAGTGATAAACTCGATATGCGCGCGATATATACGGACATTTTTTAAAAAAAGTTGAGCTCTCTAGCTTTTATATCTTCTGAGATCGACGCGTTCACACATACGGACAGACGGACGGACGGACGGACGGACGGACGGACGGACAGACAGACAGACGGACAGGGCCAAATCGACTCAGCTCGTTGTGCTGATCAAGAATATATATACTTTGTGGGGTCTGCCACGCCTCCTTCTGCCTGTTACATACATTTCAACAAAACCATTATACCCTGATTTTCCATTTTCAATGGGTTCAGGGTATAAAAAAAATCACTACCAAAGAGATACATAAACCGGCCAACAACAATACAACGCAGCAGAAGAGCTTGCATTTGGATGTTCGACCACCGAAGGGCTATGTATGCGTGTGCCGATGAGAGTGTGGAAAACGGTATCTGGGCGATACCGTAGCCTGCCTGGAATTCAGTCATATGGCAGGGAAGGCTAGAGTGGGCTGAGCAGAGGGTACAGGACCTGTTATATGCTGCCGCCTACGCAACGGCGGTATGGAAGCATAGGGTATAAAATGGGCATGGGAGCATCGGGCCGGGTTCTTTTGGATGAGTTACCTGAGTGGACTGACGGCGCTCGAGTGTGCCGTCCACATGCCATATAGTGCTCGAGCGGGGACGAGGAGCACGCAGCCATAAGTTGGGTTGCCCGTTGGGAGTTCGGGCCACCATCGATGCCTGCCACAAAATGTCAGCCGGCGTCAAAGTTCGGCACAGGTGGCAGTTGCGAACGACATCGATGTGGCCAACTCCCAACAACAATCCAGAATTTGGTCTGCAGCACCGCAACGAAGACGCAGCAGCAACCAGGAGGGAAAGCTTGGCAACCGATCCTCGCGCACTGGCCAGGGACTTCGCTGTCGGCAGTGCGCTAAAGAGGATTAGCCAACAAGCGTACCGACCCCAAAAATCCGACACCGGTGTCCACTTGCGAACGACGTCTGTGGTCCGATCTCAGAGCAGCAGTAATGACTGCAGTGCCCCACCGGGTCATCACTGAGAATCCAGTGAGCGGCAGAGACCAGCAGTTGGTCGTCTCCAGCGGCGAGGGACAGCATGCGCCAAATGGGTGAAATGGCCATTGCCGCGAGCACGTGCGCCAATGCCACAGGGGGCTGCAAACCGACAGGCGAATTTTGCAGCAGGGCCCGGCGTGGGCATTGGGCAGCAGGAGGCCATCAGGTCAAGGGGCATGGAGAAGAAGATGCCCAGCCTGAAAAATAACATTGTTTTTTAATTTTATTGAAAATAAAAAAAATATTTAACTCCTTTTACTTATCGGCAGTATACAGCATTGCCAGAGGTAAGCGGAAATGCAGCTGATGGCGTTAATAGAGCGATAACAGCGGCAATCAGCGCAAAATGGAGCACCGAGAGATGGAGCGACGCGAAAGGAGGCCATCAGGTCAAGGGGCATGGAGAAGAAGATGCCCAGCCTGAAAAATAACATTGTTTTTTAATTTTATTGAAAATAAAAAAAAATATTTAACTCCTTTTACTTATCGGCAGTATACAGCATTGCCAGAGGTAAGCGGAAATGCAGCTGATGGCGTTAACAGAGCGATAACAGCGGCAATCAGCGCAAAATGGAGCACCGAGAGATGGAGCGACGCGAAACGGAGCGGCGCAGCCGAGGCAGGCGCCATATAGGTATGAGGAGCAATATTGGTATGTACGTATGAATGTATATGAACGTACGTATTCGTTGTGCGTTGTGTATATGCATATACGTGCATATACATGTTGCTCCACACAGCGACGCGAGTACTGTAGGAGCGACCCTCGCGACTAGAAAGGGGTCAAGGTCCGACTATAGTCGGCCTCTTTCGCTCCTACAGATTCAGAAATGGGCTCACGTCGCACACACGACGATCACCGAGGACCGTTAGCCGAGGTGCCGGTCGGGACGGGTGATAGTAGTGGACACTTTCACTTGCAGGGCACCAGATCCCCAGATCACGCCACTTTACCGTTTTCATGGGCATGAGCGGCAGAAAGGCCCCGCTCCAGAGCCGAACAAGTCCCATTACCACCCTAAGCAGGGCTTGTGGCTGGGCTATACAAGGCCACCGGCGGCTCCATACGAGGAGTTAGAGTTGGAGAAAAAGAGTCAAAGTTTGAAGAAGGGTGAAAGTGATTAGTGAAGCACGTGCCGAAGTGAAACTAGTACGGGCAAGTCAACGCGAGTGGCAAACAGGACTTCAAAGGACTTCCAGGGCATCGTGGGAATAGCAAGGACATCCAGTGGGAATCCTTGCGACGAATAAAGAGGCAACCAGGATCGTCAGCGGCACCAACAAGGACATTGATGCAGACCAGCAGCTGAAGCGAGGCCTGCATAGCTGAGTAAGTTCACGTAGCCGTGCGTATGAGAAGTGTGGTGAGTGAAACAAGCTAGTGTTTGCTGAGAGTTAGTGGAATAGTTGGAGAGATCTGTATAGCCGAGCGAACTGCCGGAGTTATAGATCCACATCCGGGCGTTTTCCGAATCGCTCAAGTGAAACTGGCGTGTCTTAGCACAACACTCTCCCAGCCGGAGTGCGCTGAATCAGCACTCAGCAGGCGTACCGTGCAACAGCGAATTAGCATATAAATTATACTTAAGTGATATGTAAAATTTATATAAGATCTTCAAGAAAGTTACTGTACGTTTCTAAATCATAACTCACAAGTGACAAATTAATATCGCAGGGGCTTCAACAAATAAATTTATTGGCACGAGTCCACAGTCAGCTGAAACTAGCCCAGCTAAGACTCGGGATAAACCGAAGAAGGTTAGTTACAAGTCTCTAGCTTCAATAGCGCCGAAATAGACTGCGTTCATACGGACAGACGGACGGACAGGAAGACGGACATTGCACAAAACCAATATACTCATTTCACTTTCGTGAATGAGTATAAAAATTAGCAGACTTCAAATTTATATAATCAACAAGCAAAGTATATTGGAAAACTGAACAATAAAAAATTTACATTCATATTGAAAAACAAGTATTTCTGTACATTGATACTTATTTTATATATATACATATATGTATGCTCATATTATTTTTATTTCAAAACATTTGCATTTATTTCTATCCATTAAAAGTCTAAACAGCTCGTGTGCGCAGAATGCATATGCTCACATTATTTCATTACATTTCTCATTTATATTTCTCCGTACTGCCTATTTTTTTTTTCAAAACATTTGCATTTGTTCTATCCATCGATTTTTATATAGTCTAAACAGCTCATGTCCGCAAAAATGTATTGTATAATAAGCATGTTTCTAACATTTTCAACTTGTAAATTGCTTCTGTCGTCTGTCCACTGCATATTTATTAAGGAAAAAACCCTTGCGCAATTCGCATTAAGCGGAGGGATAGCATGGAAAAATTGTCCTATTTTTAATACCTTTGAGTAACTGCAAGAGCTTACGTTTGCTGCAATAAAATAAACCAGCTTATCTACGCTGCTTTTCTTAAAAAAAATTGTGAACTTGTTCACTCTGATATCGTTGTGTCGTATAGGCTCGTGTGAAATCCTACGGGCAGTCCTCCAGAGGCGCCATGCCGGCTATGCGCAACAGACTCTGACTGCGCTCAATCTGTAGGTTGGGCAAATGCCTCGGCTGTAGCTCGGCGTTGCAAACGCTCTGGTCGATATTGGCGCAGCATAGAGGATGACTGACCTTATGACGCTCATTAGAAGACGTCGTTGCTGTTTTGGAAAGTTAATCTTGGGTCTATCATGACACAAAGATGTTTTATCGCCCTCTTTGACGCAATGGTGACGCTGCCGATCTCTTTATCGGCAGTCCCCACTCTTTTGTGACTGCTGACTACGACGGCAGCTAGCTCGAGCCCAGCTCCTGCCAACCAGCTTCGTATGCGATTGATACTTTCACTGCACATATCCTAAGTATCTTTAAGCTCCTTGCCAATGGCGACTATGGCTACATCATCAGAAAAGCCAATGGTGTGCGCACCTGCTGGTAGTTCTAAGCGCAGTACGCCGTCGTACATGATATTCCATAGGAGGCCCCAGGCCTAAGCCTTGGGGTACTCCAGCTGAAACTTTATGAGTTTGGGAACCCTCACTCGTGTTGTATACCAGTGTTCTTCCTCGGAAGTAGCTCTTTATTATCTCTTTTAGATATTTAGGGATATTATATTGTGACAGCGCATTCAGTATCATATCCCAACTAGCTGTGTTGAAGGCATTCTTTACATCCAGGGTCGCGATGATGCATTATTGTTTCGTTCCGTACTTCCATCTGGTGCCTTGGATGGCGGAAGTTGCCAGGCCAACAACTTTTGCTATCGCATCAGTTGTTGACCGGGCCCTTCGGAAACCAAATTGATTAGGTGACAGGCCTCCGGCGCTAGTAATAGAGGTCTCCAGTCTCCTGAATTAAAAATTCATTGTATAATTCGGCAAACGTACTAGGGTGCAAGGCGAGGGCTAACTTTAGCGCACGATTTGGGATCAGCAGCCTCGGACACAGGGGCATGAATGGAGCTTAATTGTTCTGGAATGAGCGTTTCCACAATCGATTTAAGCTCCAGACGATCCGTCGGCTGCACCTGTTTACCTGCGTATAGTCTTTTAGCTACTGTCTTATATGCCCTGCCCCAAGGGTCATATTCGGCTGAGTCGCACAACTCTAGAAAGCATTCTCTTTTGCTTGCCCGAATGGCCTTCTTCAACTGTCTTCTAGCTGCCTGGTAAGCTAATTGTTTTTCGAAAAACGTAGACCCGAGCCCGTTGATAGCTTCTTCTCGCCTGGATGCATTTGCGTCGAATGTCACCTATTTGTACATTCCACCAATACATAGGCTCCTGTTGTCGCGTGAACTGTTTGCGACGTAACATGTTCCTATTGCAGTCACTCTGAGTTTGAGCTACCATTTGGCATGCTCTGGCCTCAGCATTACCAATTGTGCTCAGAGACTGAATAGCCTTTGAAAAGACCACGGGATCAAAAGTATCCAGGCGATATGATTCTCTCCACAAGGTTGACGCCCTGAAAGGTGCCTCACCTATTGTGAACAGAAGTGCCGTTCGCTGCCCGTATAGCTATCGCAATGGCTCCATGTTGCTTCCCGAAAGAGGGATGAAGTGACAAAAGTAGTGTCAGTACAGATCCGTACACATCCCGACTGAAGGTGAGCTCGTGGCCAGTGTTGAGCAGTGCAACATCTAGTTTTGCGAAGGTATCCAGTAGGATACGGCCTCTGGCATTTGTTGTGTGGCTGCCCCATTCTAACGCCTAAGAGTTAAAATCTCCTGCTATAATGGTTTTCCGAAGCATCCTCGGCAAGCTCGTCTAGCATCGTTGTGAATTCAGTGAGCTGCATGCTGGGAGCTAGATAGCAACTGTAGAGCCATAAGTTACCAAATCGGCCACGTACGAAACCATTGAATGACCTAACATCCGAAAGTACATTCGCTGAGTTGCCACATACCCACAACACAGCTTTGCCATTTGCGTCTGTTGCCCATGTTCTATGGCAGGCCGACCTACAGTGATGAGGCTCACTGAGAAAGGCTGCGTCTATACATTTTTCTCTTATGGCTTGCTCAAGTAGATCTTGGGCAGCAACACAGTTATTTAAGTCAAGCTGAAGAAACCTTAACATTTCATTTAACGTGCAGCTTCACGGTAGGGTGGGAACTTAAAGCTGCCTGCTGAGTGATCCGTCTGCTTTTCACCTTTTCGGGTGCAGAGGCTACATTTGGGTGGCTTGGTGCCTGCTTTTACACTGTGACCCATCTCTCCACACCTGAAACAGGCGACCTTTAAGTCACAGTCGCTGACGCAGTTGGCTGCAATATGACCGTAATCGAGGCACTTGAAACAGCATTTAGGCTGATCCACGGCTCGGATACGGCATACAACCCATCCTATTCTGACAGCTCGAGCAGAGTTTTAGCTTTCCCAATTGTAAGAGCAACCGTAGCTCTTTGCTGTCCACCAAAAGCTGATGTATGCCGGCGAGTAACTCATACAAGTTAAGCTCTCCCACACTAGAGCACTAGTGATTGGCGACGCTGTGGTGGGTTCTTGTGAATATATACAGCTTTGTGTTCAATGAAATAATATATTTTATATGATTTGGTAACAAAAGATCTAAACTCTCTCTACTCCGAATATAAACTGGCCTCAAATCAGTTACACTCAAACGAAAAACATGCGTTGTAATATGAAGCTTAACTGTTTAACGAAATTTAAACTTTGATCACATACTCTCGTGTATATCTCCGATTTATAAAGTGTTAAAATAGTCCCGATCCGCCCACTAGAGGCGTGGCAAATCGGAAAATGTTTTTTTCGATATGTCGGAAATCGTATTAGTTGAGCTAGAAAGCCGAAATTTGGAATGTAATATAGATTTCGCAAATAATATTGTTACACCTTTCCAGGGGCGTGGCATATAAAAAAATACCGTTTAATTTTTTCATTTTTTGGCATAGGCATCCAAGTTTTGCCGCTAGGTTACGGTTTGCATGAGCTGGCCGAAAATGATGTGTCTGCGTCCAGTAAGGACGTGTCAAATCGAGATAAACGGAACTTTCTACAGTATTAGAGATAAACTTGGCTACTAAATTGTTTATGGGGTGTGCATGAGTATTCCGCAGTCGGTAACGCCCGACTGCAACATTCTCACTTTTTTTTTTCGCTGTGAGTGCACTCATGCAAATGACAAAACATAACACACATACGAATATGAATTTCGGCTGATGTGTTTGTTAATTGCATAGTCCTCTATTCTATTAAGCTCTGTACAAAAATTGTCTTCATTCGCGCAACAGCTACATATTTGTGTCTTTCGCATCGAAATAACTTTTTCCAAACAGCTACCATAGACTCGGGATGAAATTAACAAATAAAAAGCTATATTAATGAACGAATACACTTGACTATAATGGTGTTTAGTTTTGTATTGATCTTTATTATTCTGAGCCTTGGTTTATATACCAAAACTCAAGGCTCCGCGTTGGTCTATTAGCTATTCTTATCCTATCGCTAAGTTTGTAAGGCTCAGCGCTCGTCTCCTTTGTAATCTGACTCTGGAGTTGCAAGGGTTGGTCTTCATTTGTCTATTTATACAGTCCGTACAAGTGACCCTTATCTTTTCACAGCGCACTGCCAGCTAGTCGCTGAGTGCGTCGGAAGTATGTCTACGATCTTCGTATATTCATATGTTCATGCCTGAACAATTAATAAATCATAGATTCTGATCTTGATCTCAGCCCTATTAAGAAGTTCCAGCATTTGCGTTGGATACCATCAGATCAGCTTGGCAATTGAAGCATCATTCATTATTTCATTACAATTACTCTTCAGTAGCTATATCCAACAATCAATTAATCTTCAGTAGCTACATCCAACACTGTTCAACAAACAAATGTTATACATCTCTCTGCTATGGTTGCAATGTCTCCATCTTTGCCTAAAGCTCATATATCGCCTCATTTCACTGATATTGTGCTTCTAGCCACTACTATAATCTTTGTCAAGAATCAAGCTGGAAAATTCGTTCCGTGTCGTATACTCATAGATTCAGGATCTCAACTTCACTTTGTCACCACTCCCTGCTGATTTGCGATCAGCTACAGCTTCGAAAAAGAAAGAGATGCTAGCTTCTCAGTTCAATTGAGTCGATCTCGCGGATTTCAGACTATTAAACTGTTATCACTGCAATCATCGCCCAGACGATTTTCTTCGAGCTGCTAGTTAGTGCGGAGAGATAGTTATTAGAGCACTGGAATGTGGCAGGGCGCTGACGGCACAGCTGATCAGTTTTATTGCTTTGCGCAGCTGCACGCGCTTTAGCTGCCATTCCCAATTAAAAGTGGTTGAAAAGAAGAAACATATCTGGTATATGTAAAATATTGTGAACAAGCTTAGTTTGCAAGAAATTAAGCTTGGTTTTTTTATACCCTGAACCCATTGAAAATGGGAAATCAGGGTATAATGGTTTTGTTAAAAGTATGTAACAGGCAGAAGGAGGCGTGGCAGACCCCACAAAGTGTATATATTCTTGATCAGGGCGACGAGCTGAGTTGATTTAGCCCTGTCCGTCTGTCTGTCCGTCCGTCCGCCCGTCCGTCCGCCCGTCCGTCCGCCCGTCCGTCCCCCCGTCCGTCCGTATGTATGAACACGTCGATCTCAGAAGATATAAGAGCTAGAGACTTCAAATTTTTTTCCTAGGTCCTTATGTATCACGCGCATATCGAGTTTATCACTAAGAATCGATAACAACTCCCGATATTTTATTATCGATTAAAAACATTATCGAAAGAGTTTTTTAATTATATCTTCTACACCTTTAAAGCTGAAGCTTCCAAATTTTAAATGTAGACTTATGTGTATTTTATATAATTGCGGTTTTTGTTAAAATTTACCCCCACCCCTAAATTCACCCCCTCACCCTCACTTTTGTAAAAGGCGTATTTCAAGTACTATAGACTTCTGCTTTGCAATGTACATACATCTGAACATTATAATTAAGTTCTGAAAGTTTCATTAAGATCGTACGTCTAGAAATTAAATTATTCAACAAATCAATCAATGTGTGCCTAAACGAAGTGTAGAGTGAGTAGAATATCAGATTGGAGTGTTCAGGGTATCTCCTAGTCGAGCAGTCTCGACTAAAGTTTTCTTACTTGTTTTTTTTTAGTCTTCAGTGGTCCATAAAAGATTCCCTAAACTCTAGGCCAGTAAAGGCCACCTGTAACAAATTTTTCTGAGCAATTGAACAAGTAAAATGGCGGAGGAAATGATATAGTGGCAGAATTAGGAAAAAAATCTATTAAGCGATAAAGAGTGCGAAAAAGAACTATGCAATAGTGACTAAAAGAGCAAAAAAGAAAAAGTGCATTCGTAATAGATAAATATATTTATAAAACCTAAATAAAAATAACATATGTACGGTTAAATGCCGACATGTATGCAGGTTAAATTGCCGACGGCAAGTAGCAATGGGAAATTATTTGTAGAATATTTTAATTTCTAGACGTACGATCTTTATTAAACTTTCAGGACTTAATGTTCAAATCTATGTATTTACATTCCAAACATAAGTCTCTAGTACTAGGAATACGACTTTTAAAAAGACGAGGGTGAAAGCACAATAATTTTGCTTCATGCGCTCGACCGAGATTGTCGATGATTGAACAAAAGATCCTATGCTCACGTTTCCCAGCAGCTCACGAAAATTGAAATTTCTTCGCAGCTAGAACAATGGCTTCCCTTCTCTGTGCGTTTCGCGTCGAGCGTGCACACACACAGTCTACGTTGCGACATCTATTATGAGCATTTGTGTGCCTGTGTTATTTTTTTAGATCCCAGCATTTGCATTTGGTTGATCTTCAGAAGTGCTCACACTTACATATGTACATACATACATATCTATATACAGTACGCCGGGGACTTGATGGCCACAATTGTGGGATATCACTAATAGACGCATTTGTATGCCTATGTGCCTTTACATGTGCGTTTGTGTGTGTATGCATGGGACATGAACATTGTCGTTGCCTACTAGAGGGCTGCATGAGTGCCAAAAAAACGTACTCGAATTAACAATGCTCATGCTGAAATGAGTGGCACCGAGGCCAAATCAGAAATTTTATGAGTGAGTGAGTGCGCTCGTATATGATTCAGAGGCACAATATTTAATTGAACGAGAAAAAGTTGAATAAAAATGAGTCCGGTTATATGAGTTGCCTCACCGAGCATATTTGAGAGAGCAAAGAGCATCGAGAGAGAGAGAATAGAGGGATCTTTTGTTCAACCATCGACCACCTCGGTCTAGCGCATGAAGCGAAATGATTGTGCTTCCGTATATTTTTGTAGTCCGACCCTAAAAGTGAAGAGCCGAGCAAATACGAAGTTGACTGGGAGATTACTCTCGAAAATAAGTGTGCAAAACGATTTACACTACGTTTCCGGTCTATGTGTTCTCTGCTTAGTGTTTGTAGAAAGCAATAATCTATATATATAAAAGAGAGCTGTGTAAAAGTGTTCCAGATCTTATAACTCGAGATCGCTGGACCAATTTTCATGGTTTTTGATTTGTTGGATTTGTCGCCGCTACGAGAAGGATAGTAGATCTTAAAAATACAGAAAAAATTTGACGAATACTTGAAAAACGCGGTTTTTTCCCTAAAGATCCAATTTTAATTGATACTCAGTGGGCTTGATAACAGTGACAGTTTTCGGTCCTGCTCTCATATTATACAATTTTATAGAAGTAAATAAACAAATGTAGTCAGTCAGTCTACGGCACAGCCTCAGGCGAACCTGACTATTCATAAAAAAAAAAAAAAAACACATTTGATAAAAATAATACGCGTGCATACAGAAGCTAAATATCTCGAAAGCTCAAGAATTTGTTTGTCTCAAACATAAATTTGTGTAAATTATTTATATTTATATTTCACGATTGTTTTAACAAATTACAGGTCCAATCTTTGACTATTTGTGGCCTCAATCTAGAAAATGTGAGTTTTTCTCATGGTCAATTGCTGCTCACGTGTTGGCAAACAAACCAAAAAACAAAGAATGTCGTTTACCACAAGATGCTTGAATGAAAATCCGATTAATAAATTAATCAGAGTGTATCTCAACCTGAACAACATAGCTTTCAACAATCTTTTACCTAGAAATAATGGATAGGGCAATGCAACGTTTGCCGGGACAGCTAGTAATTAATATAAAAGGTAATAAAATTATGTATAGATCGATATATAAGATAATGACATGAAAACACTTACATTTTGCATGAGCATGGCAAACCCTTTCAAGAGTTACATATACTCTCTAAACGGAAAGGGCATAGAAACAGACAGAGTAAGAAAAATATCTCTATGAGTATCAAATGTATATGCTTGGGTAATAGAGAACCGAATGAAACTTCGTCACTTCATTACTGTTTATTTGCGTATAAACATGCATTACTGGCTTTTAATTGGATAATCTTAATTCTCCCATCTATTCGTTCATGAAATTGTCAGGGCGTTTCTCGACGAAGGCTTGCATGCCCTCTTTACGATCAGCCGTCGAGTATATGGCATGGAAGGTGCAACGCTCAAAATTGAGACCCTCTTGCCTCTTGGAGTGTGTGCCGATTTTCTCACCAAGCTTGATGGCCTCGCTTACCAGTTGATCGGCTGGCACAACCTTGCTGACCAGACCAGACTTCTCAGCTTCTTGGGCGTTTATCATGTTGCCGGTGAGGCACATTTCCATGGCCTTTGACTTGCCCACCACGCGGGTCAAGCGCTGAGTGCCACCTGCTCCGGGAATTGTGCCCAATGCGATTTCTGGCTGACCAAACTTTTTCGGCCAAGCTTTCTCGACGGCATAGATGATGTCACACACCATGACCAAGGACGTAACCATTGACAACAGCAATGATATCTTCTGGGTGCGGGCCACCTCAATCCAGTCGTTCAGGAAGTTGCCTTGAATGCACTGCGAGTATGTGTTGGGTGCCTTCTCGCTGCCAGTCAAAACAATAGCGGCGATGTTGCTGTCCTTGCCGTATCCCTTCAGGGCTGTGGACAGCTCCTTCATGAGACCGTTGCACAAAGCATTCAATGCCTTGGGGCGGTTCAACGTGATAATAGCAACATTTTTCTTCTCTCCCGTCACTTCGGTCTTAATGAATTCTGCGGCCTGGATCAAAGTTTGTGCACGCACAGTAAACAATTTTACAATTTTGGCCATTAACACGATGTGAATGCTGGAACAGGATGCGTGCGTATGCTTTTGTATGTGCGTGTGTGTGTGTGCATGTGTGTTAAAATGTATGTATGTTGTTAAAATGTATGTAACAGGAACAAAATATATACATTCTTGATCAGGGCGACGAGCTGAGTCGATTTGGCCCTGTCTGTCTGTCCGTCTGTCTGTCTGTCTGTCCGTTTGAACGCATCGATTTCAGAAGATATAAGACCTAGAGACTTTCAATTTAAATGTCCGTATATACAGCGCGCATATCTAGTTTAACACTAAAAAACAATAGCTCATTCCAATATTTCTTATCGATAAAAAACCTTTTCGAAGATCAGTTAGAAAATTATAGCCCACATCTTTAAAGCTAGAGTCTCCAAATTTTAAATATATATTAAGATTCATTTTATACAATTTCGATTTTTGTTAAAATTTACCCGTCCTTCCCTATATCCACCTCCTCACTATCATATTTCCATTCAGCGCCTCTCCTTTAGGAAGCGTCCTCATTCGAATAAGACGTAGTTGGCATCCTCCACCAGACCTCGTCCGCACCAAGAGCATTCGTCGGTTTCATCGTGGCCAAAGCGCTTCAAGTAGCTTCGCAAGCAACCATGTGCCAAAAGAGTCTGTGAAAGATACAAATTAACCTCGCCGTGTTTGGGGCTTACCCATGGCTCAAGCTCCGAGATGAGAGTATGTATCCACCGCCCTTTAGTGAAGATGCACCACCTTCTTTTCCTTCTTACAATGCTGTTCGCTCTGATCTCGTTGCGTCGTATAGGCTCGTGTGCATTCCGTGCTTCGGTATACACATACATATCAACATTATGATTACTTTCTCAAAGTTTCATTACGATCGAACGTCTAGAAATTAAATTATTCAACAAATAAGTTCTCATAATATTGCCAGCACTATAGCGCATCCCAAGCGCAATCGCCTGTATATGTGCGTGCGTGCACGTGTTTGTTTGCTTGCGTGTGTGTGCGCGAATTATTATTGAAATATCAGTTGCTTGGAGGGTTCAGGGGATCTCGTAGTCGAGCAGTCTCGACTAGAGTTTTCTTACTTGTTTTTTTTTTTTTTAGTTGCATGAAAATTTCATTAAGATCGTATGTTTACAAAAGAAGTTATTCACCAAGTAAATTCTCATACTATTGCGCAGCACAAGCGCAGTCGCTGCTTACTGCGCAGTTAGCGGAGCGCGGGTGCGTGAGCGACACTCCCGTGCTGGGGCGTACAACAACAACTACTTTACAGTGGTTTCATTTCCATTCTTAACCTATACAATTTTTATAATTCAATTTCTTCATTTTTGCTAATTCTATATAATAGAGAGGGCATATATCCAAATGCCTCAACATCGGCCGCGTTGAAAGGCCGCAGGGCTTCAATAATATGGGGTAATTAGTTGAGTGGCAGTGGGGCAACACGGTGAATTGCCCTTTTGTATGTGCCATTTTTTGTCTTAACGACAATTACGCGCACTCTACCATCTCCTCCGGCTATGGCTGTCATTACCACGCCTAGCATCCACTGTTGTGGAGGAGCGTTGTCGTCTCCCACGAGGACGACTGCTCCGACCTGTAGGTTTCTGCTCTCCTTGGTCCATTTAGTCCCTTGACCAGTCTATCCAAAACCGACGCTTGATGTTTGATATCAGCTGACATCTTTTTAATATTGTCAGCTTGGCGTCGACGACTGGTTCTGTGGACACGAGTGGCAGCGGCGTGAGCGTTCCCCCTATTAGGAAGTGCCCTGGCGTGAGCACTTCGCCGTCGTTGGGGTTGCTGCTGGGAGCGATCATTGGCCGCGAGTTGAGTATGGCCTCGACCTCGACCAGCACGGTGGCCACCACGTCTTGCCGTAATCGAGCGCTGCCCATCGCTTTCAGCACCAAACCCTTCGCAGATTTCACCGCCGCTTGCCAAAGGCAAACGTTTCCCAAAAGCAAACGTTTCCATAGCCGCTGTGTTGCCCTGGAAAGTTGTCTTGAGGTCCAGCGTGCGTGCAGCACCCACGAAATTGGTGGCATTGTCGCAATACAGCTTCCGGACAAGCCCACGTCGACCAACGAACCTGGATAAACCCATCAGAAATGAATTTGAGGTTAAGTCGGTGACTAATTCAAGATGCACTGCCTTCGAAGTGAAACAAACAAATATGGCAATATACATTTTGACTGGCGATTTGCCACGAATTCCCAGCGAAACTAGTATTGGACCACAAAAGTCCGCTGATCTCAAATGGCCTATTAGCATGTAAGCGATCAGAGGGAAGATCGCCCATTATTTGGGATAAGTGTTTCGGTTTGTAGCGAAAACAAATTACACATTTTTGGACTACTGCACTGCAAGCCTCTCGAGCATTGACCAGCCAAACCTGCTGACGAAGCAGGCCCATTAGTAACAGTGGATTGGCGTGGCAATGAGAGCGATGCAAATGCTCGAAATAAAGCGTCACAAAGCGACACCTTTTTGAAAGCAATAAGGGGAATTTGGCATTATGTGCTAATGGTGCCTTCAATAAACGACCTCCTACTTGTAGCAAACACAACACATGCCTGCTATGCTGATGTGGGTGCAAAAACGGTGTCAGTTTTTGCAATGACAGCAACCCGATTGACGTCTTTACTTTCTTAATTTCTTCGCTGAATTCAATGTGTTCAATTACAGATATGACTGCAAGGAATGCGAGGCTTAAGCCTTAAGCTGTAGGAACAAGTGAAGAATGACTCTCTTGTTTTCCATTGAAAAAGCGGAACATAAATGCAACGATGCGGAGTAGCTTAGAGAATGACGAAATTGATTCAATAAGTTGTATGATTGGATTTGTTACCTTATCGACCGCGATCATAGTAATTGCAGTTCTACGCTTCTATAGCAGCTCTAATTCTTTTGATAAGGCAATTTGTGGGTTGGCTGGCCACAACGTGTCAGAAAGCTTTAAAAGTCCTGGTCCGCAAAACCACAATGATATCTTAAGCTCCTCAACCGAACATCCCCGATATACAATATCTGCTGGGTTATCTTTCGTTGGTACATGACGCCAAGATACATTAGTTGTCAACTCTTGGATGGCTGCAACGCGATTAGCAACGAATGTATTTAAGCTAGATGAATACATTCGCAGCCAATGAAGCACAACCTCAGAGTCTGACCAAAATGTGACTTGATTGATAGGACAATCAAGTATTTTCTTTACCGCATCCCACAAGGTAGCTAACAATTCTGCAGCACACAACTCCAACAGATTGAACAGATTTTGTTTTCAAGGGTGCTACCTTAGACTTGGCGACTAGCAGCCTGGTAGTGATACCCTCATCTGTTTGCATTTTTACGTATAAACAACAACCGTAAGCTCTCGTTGAGGCATCAGCAAATCCATGTATTTGGCATCCTTTTGATTTCAGTATGCCAACGTAACGAGGTATATGCAACGAGTTTAGATTTGAAAAGTAGCTAGTTACTGCCTCAAATTCTTGCCACGTTTGGACAGGCAATTGGTCATCCCACCCACGTTCACATTTCTTGTAAAAGGACCTTCGCACGAGTTGAAATCGGAGTTAACAAACCTAAGGGGTCGTATAACCTTGCCACAAATGACAAAACGGATCTTTTGGTCGGCTGTACCTCTACTGGACAGCTCATGGAATATCTAAAACTGTCATTCATCGAATTCCAAATTAATACCAATGTTTTTGTGTCTTCTTGATGACCAATGACAATATCATTTCTGGCTGGTTGTGCTGCGAGTTGTTTACAATCGGACGACCATTTTGTGAGAGGAAACCCAAATGTTTCAAGAATTGCTATCAAGTCTCGATGCAACAAGCACAATTCTTCAACAAATCATCGACATAGAAATCTCGGGCTAACGATCTTGCAGCAGATGGATTAGTGGAGCCATGCAAGTCACTCAGATGTTTTAAACATCGAATTGCTAAGAATGGAGCAGTCGTTGTCACATACATTACTGTGTTTAATCGAAAGATTTGTAACGGATCAGTGGGCGTTTCCCTCCACACAATAAGTTGAAAGTTGCGATGGGACTCGTCAAGCTCAATTTGACGGTACATTCTAGCGATGTCTGCTGTAGCAGCCCAAGGACGAAGTCGAAATCTTAGCAAAGTCTCCCATAACTGCGGCTGGATGGTCGGACCCACCATGAGTAGATCATTCAGCGACAATTGAGAGGAGGACTTGCTAGATGCATCAAACACTACTCGAAGTTTAGTGGATGCGCTATGCGGTCTTAGCACGCATTGATATGGGATGAAATAATGCGGCTCTCTCGGAATTTGATTGTCAGTTGGGCTCATGTGACCCAAGGCCAAGTACTTTTTCATAAAGTCAATGTACATTGGCCGAATGTCTTCTTGCTTGCTCATTTTTCTTTCCAAGGCCAGAAATCGTCGCTTGGCTGTCTCATAAAATTTGAATGGCAGCGACACTCTGAAACGACCCGAGGTAGTTTGGCAAATAGTCTCCACAAATGACTTCTCGCACAGTTGTTGCTCTGGGGTATACAAATTCGAATTAATTGTATTTGGCTTTTCTTCCAACTCCCAGAATTTGCGAACTATTGAATCTATAGCTACGTCGTCGTTTACGACGCTAATTGAAGTCGACGAACTAGTAGCTGCATTCAATGTTCGGCAGCGACCAGATACAATCCAACCAAAGGCAGTCAATTGCAATGTTGGGCTGTTATCAGGATGTATCAAATGTAATGTATCAAAAAAGATATCAGCACCGAGCAGCAGGACAGGGACTGCTGATACTTGGACCAGATGATTCTTCAGCACTTAAATGCTGATACTGTCTGTTTAAGGCAGCTTCACAATCTTGCCACAATGGAAGCTTATTGTAGTCAAGATTCTCTTCCCACCTAGAGCGCGTGCCAGCGTCCGCTTTCATCATCACTAAATGAATGAGCATGGCATTCGAAATCTGCTTATCAGATCCTAGCGATAATAGAGACTTGTAAATGGCACGGACTGAGTCTATCAGCATGCGCAAAGGTGATGCTGATGGTTCGGACATGTGTGGGAGATCAAATAGTTGGTTTTGTGTAATCTTTTAGCTACTTGTTTATGCGCGTTATATCGTTTGTAACATTTTTGTAAATGGCCAACAGAGTTTCTACACGCTCCGATAATGACTCGTCCATAGACCTATTCTTTCCTCGCTTATTAGTCATGATGCTATAAGTGATGCTCATGTGAAACCAATTTCAATCGAAACAAATAAAAATTCACCTAATGTATGACAACAAGCGAAGAGCAACTCAAGATTATTAACAATTGCGCGCGATCGTAATAAATCTCAATATATTACGCTGGCAGTGTTAAACTATACTTGAGTGACTGTTACAGACAGCTGCTAACGATATAGCAAAGACAACAACCAGAATGTTGAGTGAGTATTAGTATGGGTACATTGAGTTATTTTTATATTTGACTGTAGAGCGATTGAGTGCAATGCATTCACACATACACATGCACAAGCGAGAGCGCAACGATATTGCAAGCTTGAAATAAAAATGTAGATCGAGCTCATACGATGAGCGCAAAGCGAGAGTGTAAGTTTTGAGCGGCAATAAATCCAAGTGACAAGCGCAAGTTTTGAGCGCAAAGCGAGAGCGCTACTGTGTGTAAGCGAGGGTGCAAACGATATTGCAAGTGAGCATGCAATGAGTGCAATATGCGCAAGCGAGACAGTAAATGAAAACGCAACTATGTATATGTGCAAGCGCGAGTGCAAACGATATTGCTAGCGAACATGAAAACGATGAGCGTAAATTAAAGCGAAATTTACTGTGTAAAAGCGAGTGCAAACGATATTGCAAGCCAGCTACCAAATGAAGAGCGTTAAGTACGAGCGCAATTTACTGTGTAAGCGCGAGTACAAACGATATTGCAAGCGCGCTTGCAAATGAAGAGCGTAAATTAAGAGCGCAATTATCTGTGCAAGCGAGAACGAACTTTTATGGGCTAGTGAGAGCGAGTTGTGAGCGCAAGCGCAGAACGAAAGTGTGAGACGAAAATGAGCAAAAAACTGTAACACACTAACGGCGCCAAAGAAAACTTGGATTATGCGAGGCAATAGAGATTGAATTTGTTGCAGATCACAGGTCAATTACAATATGCACCTTGTTGGGCCAAATTCACTCATCTTATTGTTAACTTGAATTTTATACCTATATTTTTACATTTGGGTTCACCCTAATTACTCTGTCTCTCTTGCGTGGTGAACTCTTATTACTTGCATTAATTCGCCTAGCTCTAAGCAAGCTGCGCTTACTCATACGTTTGTACTTTTAGTGTATATTAATAACTCTACGAATAAACGTTGCACCTACGATGCGCTGAATTTCATATACGGCTCATTAGTTTAGTTAGAACAGCATCCCCATACTCTGAACTCATGCTAGACAGAAAAACGCTTCTGATCTTACATTTTGGCGCCCAACGTGGGGCATTGCTGTTCAAGTTCCGTGGAACGCATTTAGAGTTATAGTTCGGCTTATGTACAGACATATTCTGCATACATACTTCTGTGCATAAGTGGGATATATCAGCATACAAGCTATTAGTTGTGCATGCACTCGCTTGCCTTGCTGTTCGCACCGGTCATTCGCTTTGGTTGACTTCGCTGTCGCTCTGTGACCCCCGTCGTCGCATCACCGAGTCATCTTCTTCGTTTTGTCAATCTCTCGCAGCAAAGCAGCTTCTGCTTGCAATCTTCGTCACTTCGCTACCCCTACGATCCCCCCGCGATCGCAGCAGCAAGTTATTGGCAGTGCGCTTACCATCATATTCGTCAAACGTTTGGATAATCATATTCGTCGAATTCGAAATACATAAGTGCGGTTAATCACAAACGCACTTACATACACATATACATATACAATTCACCGCTGGAATTACTCTTCTCACTTGATATTATTGAGTGAAACTCATCGCCGAATTTCTGCAAGCTCAGTTGAGTGGAATTTGTCTCTTGCATTATTCGTCGCTCTTATATTCATCACGCAACATTAGCTCAGTTGAGTGAAATTAGTCACTTGCATTTTCTTCGCGCTAATAAATATTTTGTGCAATTTGGGTTTAACTCTGGTAGTGAATTTGATCATCGTTATTTAAATAAACCCATAAAGTTGTTGTTGATCGAATAATGTCTCTGGAGAGCCTTAAAACACAGCGCGCGAATACTCGCCGCAATATTAGTCGCATCCGCAATGTTGTCGATCCCAAATTAAGAGAAGGAAAATCTGCACCAGTTCAAGCTGAATTAAAGTGTCGCTTGGAAATTTTGGAAGCTTACTTTAAGCAAGCAATGGTATTGCAGACTCAAATTGAAAAGGAATGTTCGACCGATACAGGACGCACCGAATTGGAGGAACTGTATGTAGAAATAAAGGTTTGCATTACAGAGCAACTCACGGAGGATATACACGAATCAACATTCGCTGCGGTATCTGGGCCCACATTCTTATCGTCGGCCAAGCTGCCCAGACTTGCGTTACCTACATTTGATGGCAATTATGCGGACTACAAGAACTTTAGTGCGCTATTCAACCAAATGGTGGATCAACAGAACAGCTTATCAAACATCGAGAAGTTTAATCAACTAATCAGCTGCTTAAAGGGACCAGCATTAGAAACGGTAAAGGCATTTCAGATCACACCTGAAAACTACCGAAAGGCACTTGATCGTTTGAATCAACGCTACGACAATCCAACATTAGTGTTCTTGGACAATATCTCGTCATTATTTATGCTCAAGAGTGTATCAAAGTCAAACAGCCACGAAATTCGAAGTTTGATTGACAACTCTACAGCATTGTACAACTCGCTAAAATCATTAGGCAACGAGGCACAAATCGCACAGGCAATGTTAATAGCCATTGTTATGGATAAGATGGACATGGAAACTAAGCGCAAATGGAACGAATCATTGGATTATTCCAAGTTGCCTACGTGGGATTTATGTGTACAGGTAGTTGAGAGGCATTGCCAATATTTGGAATCATGCGGTAAGTCCGAATCGAGCCAGGCCCGTACAGCGACTGCTAGCAAACCACGAAGCCAGACAACCACGCGACATGGTTTGTCTTTTAATTGTTCAACTCACTCATGTCCTCTTTGTCTTAGCTCAGAGCATCGAGTCTCACGTTGCAGTCGACTTCAAGAGATGTCGGTTGCAGAGCGCTATGAAGCAGCGAAACGACATGGTCTGTGCCTAAACTGTCTTGGCAAGGGCCACCAGGCATCCAAGTGTCCTTCTACTCAACGATGTCGATGTTGCTCGAGACTTCATCACAGCTTACTACATCGAGAGGCAGCTGTGAGTAGATCGACAACTATGTTGCCCAGCGGCTCGAATTCAAATGATGTGGTGACACATACACACACCAATCGAACAGACCAAGTCATTCTAGCAACGGCCATCGTTGAGGTCATGGATGCATCTGGAAACTACAGGATCGGTCGTGCTCTATTGGATTCTTGCTCACAGGTGAACTTCATCTCAGAACAGTTCGCACAAGCACTACGCTTGCCAAGGGTCAAACGTCACATGCGAATCTGTAGCGTTGGTGAGTCACACACATACATCAAGTTTGGCACTTCGGCCACAATCAAATCACGCTTGGAGGATTTCAAGATGCCCATTGATTTCTGCGTAACGTCACACATTGCCTATCAGCCAGAATCGGACATCGACACTTCATCATGGAACATACCGAAGAACACACCTTTAGCTGATGAGAAGTTTCACAAAACTCGTCATATCGATTTACTTATTGGCACTGAAACATTTTTTGAAATTCTTGCAGTGGGACAAATCAAATTGGGTCCCAACCTTCCTATGCTTCAGAAAACGTTACTTGGATGGATTGTGTCTGGACGCTATAAGGGAGGACAGCAACAGACGCACTGCTACTCGCTCTCACAGGAGGAGTCAATAAACAACAATTTGGAACGACTCTGGCGTATCGAAGACTTGAGTAAACCAATCGACAAGTTCATACCTGAGCAACTGCAGTGCGAACAAATGTTTACTCGCTCTGTACGCCAACAAGCAGATGGTAGAATTATTGTTCGGCTACCATTCAAGGATGACCCACGACATCTAGGATCTTCATACGAGTCTGCTAAGCTGAGATTTGAGTCACTGGAACGGCGCTTAAATCGCAATCCCGAGTTAAGGGCAGCATACATAGCATTTCTGCGCGAATATGAAGATTTAAATCATATGAGTTTGGTACACTCACCAAGGCTTGACGAGCCACATAATTACATACCACATCACTGCGTCTTCAAGCCAAATAGCACCTCAACGAAGCTCAGAGTTGTCTTCGATGCCTCAAATCGAACTTCATCGCAACAATCACTCAATGATTTGCTAATGGTTGGACCGACTATTCAGACTGATCTATATACGCTTCTGCTACGCTTTCGAACGTACAAATATGCACTGACTGCCGATGTTGTGAAAATGTTCAGGCAAGTATTGGTGGACTATCGTGACCGCAAGTTCCAATACATTCTTTGGAGAGATTCAACAGACAAACCACTACGGACATATTCACTAAACACAGTCACATATGGTACGGCCTCAGCACCATATCTCGCCATACGCAGTATGAAATATTTGGCTGATCTACATATGCAAACTCACAAATTGGGATCACAAGCTATAAATTCATCATTCTACGTGGATGACTTTCTTTGTGGGCATGACACAGCAGAAGGCCTGCAACAACTCAAGGCAGAGGTCATCGAAGTACTTGGCAAGGGCAAATTTGAATTAGCAAAATGGCATTCGAATCATCCGGACTTTGTCGACGACAGCACGATCAAAGATTTGAATCTAGAAGATGGCTCAGTTACTAGCACATTGGGCTTAGCATGGAACCAACGTCTGGATGTGTTGCTATTTGCCTTGCGACCCAAATGCTCCGTTGATGCAATCACCAAGAGGACAATTTTATCTGTGGCATCTTCACTTTTTGATCCATTGGGATTGGTAGCGCCAATCATTGTGACAGCAAAGATCATTCTACAGGAACTGTGGATAGTCAAATTACAATGGGATGAGTCTGTGCCGCAAAACCTTTATTTAGCTTGGAAATCGTTTGCTGCATCACTTACTTCACTAGAGTCGCTGAAAATACCTCGATTCTGTATGCAGCCGAACACCAAGGAGTTGCAGTTGCATGGATTCTGTGACGCTTCCATACGTGCATATGGATGCTGCATTTACGCACGCACAGTCGCAGCGGACGGCGAGGTTCAAATTCACCTGATCACGTCAAAGTGCAGAGTAGCACCAACTCGTAAGTTATCGCTACCAAAACTGGAACTCGCTGCTTCTCACCTACTGGCCTAACTCTACGTGAAAATCAAGGGGATTTTCACATCGAAACAAACCTATCTGTGGAGCGACTCGTCGATAGTTCTTCATTGGATACAGCAACATTCGTCGACACTATCAACCTTTGTTGGAAACCGCGTTTCTGACATACAAGAAGCTACACCGGACTGTCATTGGAGACATGTCCCAACTAAATTGAATCCCGCCGATCTGGTCTCGAGGGGGTGTACACCCATCGAATTGAACGAATCAATCTGGTTTATGGGGCCGGCGTATCTAAAGCAGAGCTCAAACACTTGGCCAAGAGACAAACATCATGAACCAGATCCTGCGATTGTAGCACTTGAGATGCGCAAGTCAGCTTTCAAGGCTACGACGGATATCAATCATCTACTCGACACACTCAGAAACATAAGTTCGCATCGTCGTTGTTTGCGAATTGTTGCTTGGATGCTGCGCTTTATACACGCGCTTCGGAAACCCGTTGAGCTGTCTACGCCCTCGCCATCACCTCAAGAGCTACAGCGTGCATTTAATTGCATTATTTGGAATCTGCAGCAGCAACACTTCGCAGATGAAATTCACGCTTTGAACAAAAATAGGCAAATATCAAGTCATATAAAATTTCTAAATCCATTTTTACAGATTACAGACGGATATCAACTATTGAAGGTTGGCGGCCGTCTCGAATTGGCAAATGCTCCGGAGGTTCAGAAACATCCAATCATACTTCCCAGCAAAGATGATTTTGTTCGTCACTACGTGCAGTTTCTTCATGTGCAACACTATCATGCTGGCTCAAAGGCACTTGTCGCACTAATTCGTCTGCAATTCTGGATCGTAAATGCTCGAGACCTGGCTCGCTCTATTGTCAGAAGGTGCGTGCACTGTGTGCGCTACAAGCCAAGGTTGCAACAGCAACTCATGGGAAATCTGCCTGTAGAGCGATTGACGCCATCGAGACCTTTCGCTCGCTGTGGAGTTGACTTTTGTGGACCAGTCAACGTCTATCTCCGCATTCAGGGCAAGGCTCCTCGCAAGGCCTACATTGCCATATTTGTATGCTTCGCCACCAAGGCTGTGCATATCGAAGTGGTATCTGACCTTTCAACGGATGCTTTCTTAGCCGCGTTGAGGCGCATGATTGCACGACGAGGATTGCCTGTGGATATATTTTGCGACAATGCCACGAATTTCACTGGAGCAAGCAATCAATTAAAGGAACTGCGAACCTTCTTCTTCAAGCAAGAAAATCAACAGTCAATTATTAGTTTTTGCACAAATGAATTCATAAACTTTCGTTTCATCCCGCCCAGAGCACCACACTTTGGCGGCCTCTGGGAAGCCGCAGTTAAAAGCGCCAAGGGGCTTATGACGCGCAGCCTTATGAACGCCCGTTGCACGTTTGAGGAATTGGCCACAATCACAGCAGAAGTAGAAGCCATCCTCAACTCACGCCCACTCACACCACTATCATCAGATCCAAGCGACTTGGGTGCTCTGACACCTGGTCACTTTCTAGTTGGAGACTCCCTGCGAGCATTGCCTGAACACAACATAGAAGATGAACAGTTGAAATCTTTGGATCGCTGGCGTTTGATAACTGGTATCAAACAATATTTTTGGCGACGCTGGTTGACAGACTACTTCAATGAGCTGAACGTGCGCCACAAGTGGACCAAACCATCACCCAGTATCTCTATCGGGGACATGGTTATCATACATGAAGACAACGTACCTTCTCAGAAGTGGATAATGGGTCGCATTACAGCTACAATTCCTGGACGAGATCAACGAGTACGAGTGGTAGATGTCCGCACTACCAAAGGCATAATCCGGAGACCAGTTCACAAAATAGCGATTCTTCCTGTCTCTTGAAAGACTTCGTCATTCAATGGGGCCGGGATGTTGGGCCAAATTCACTCATCTTATTGTTAACTTGAATTTTATACCTATATTTTTACATTTGGGTTCACCCTAATTACTCTGTCTCTCTTGCGTGGTGAACTCTTATTACTTGCATTAATTCGCCTAGCTCTAAGCAAGCTGCGCTTGCTCATACGTTTGTACTTTTAGTGTATATTAATAACTCTACGAATAAACGTTGCACCTACGATGCGCTGAATTTCATATACGGCTCATTAGTTTAGTTAGAACAGCATCCCCATACTCTGAACTCATGCTAGACAGAAAAACGCTTCTGATCTTACACACCTTATTTTTTTATTTTATTAAATTTCAATTTTAAATAAGCTCAACACAATGTACATAGGCGGAGATTATACATACATTAATATTTTGTATGTCTCAAGTAAAGCATTTATTTATTTATCGTTTGCATTACTTGGTCATCTATGTGCTCTATGTATTTATGTACTTCCCTGATTATCCACAAAGTTCATAATCCAGCTTCCTTCAATTCCAGAGAGTGTCCACCCGGGGGCGCCAAAAATATCCTTCCAAAAGGAGTCTGGTCCGTCGATGGGCCAGTGTATAATATATTTTTTTAATGTAGACTGCAACTTGCGGTCTCTCTAAAATAGGCACGAACGAAGTGCTGGCACCGGTGCTCAATTTTGTACTACTTTTATTGAATATACAGCGCGCATATCGAGTTTATCACTAAACAAGTAAGAAAGCTCTAGTCGCGACTGCTCGACTACGAGATCCCCTGAAAACTTCGAGCAACTGATATCTCAATAATAATTTGCACAGACACACGTATACACACACACACACACACACACACACACACACACACACACACACACACAGGAGTTCGAGTTGCGTTTTCGTGGAGTGCGGTCGATGTTATTGTGATCCATCGTTGACTATAGCTTGTTCCGAGTTTTTCCCTGCGAAAGTGGAAATATCTGAAGAAAACATGTATGCTGTGGGCGCAACGTACCCAGCGACCTCGAAAGCTACCAAAAACTTACTGCACGGCGGTTCGTGGAATACCCCGGTGGTAGAATCCAGTTGTTGCAAGAAAGGGCAATAGCGTCAGGGCTTTTCTCTTTACTTTTCTTTTTCCAAGCGCAAAAAGTTTTGTCACTAGGCGTCGCACTTGCGCAATTAATAAAAATCAGGTGCATTCACTCTAACAGCTGTTAGCAGTGCTGGAAATTGCGGACAATCAGCTGCTCGCTAACTTTGGTGAGTTGCTAAGTCTTAGCATAGACAGCAACCTAACATCTGGAGTGAAGACGTAGTTACTAAAAGTAGTGCATACTTTCGGGCTCTCTCTGTAGTTAAGCTGAGTTTAAGATACTCCGGTCTGTAAACTCAAATTATATTAGTAGCCATTACCCACTACAGACTTCACGTCGTTGTAGTCGCAGCAAAAATGGATGCCAGTATGGAGGACGAGCTGCAAGCTTTCGCGCGCCGTTCCTCGTTGCAGCGATCAACGCAGCAACAACAGAGGGCGCTGCCGCAGCCTCCGACCTTTAATCAGTCCCCAGTGGCTGAGTGCCAGGCACCCAACTCACTAATAGAAGCGTTAGCGTTACGTTAGAGGGCTTGACTGCCTTATTTGGGGGTCAGCCGCATATTAATGCCCTAATGAGAGAGGAGCTGGCTAGGCTGGTCAATCTCCATAAGACGGCCGAAAAGCTCTGCAACCGACCGGTTAAAAACTGCGAGGTGCAGACCATGCCGCTCCAGAAAGTAGTGGAGAAAGCGAGCACTAGCGCGATCTTAGGTAGCAATACGCCCAAGCGGTCGAGGGAAGCTGCCACCGATCAGAGGAAAACACCCTCAAAAAAGCCGAGGCCCAATAAAGGCGCAGCGAACCCAAAAGAACCAATGGCTCTACGGGCTACAGCTGAAAATTCAAATCAGGCAGGTCGACAGACGAACCCGAACAGCTGGACAGTCGTTAAAGGACGCAAGCCCATCCAAAAACGACCCAGAAGTGACGCAATTGCAATTTCAGGCGTAGGTGGTTGTAGCTATGCGGACATGCTTCGTGTATTCAAGACCGACCCAAATCTAAAGCATCTGAGCGGCGACGTTCAAGGCATTAGGAAGACAGCTAAGGGGGACCTTTTGTTGCAACTGAGCAGAAAGCCGGAGCATAGTGCTGAGGCCCTTCACGAAGCTGTAGGCAAGGCCCTGGGTGATCGAGCGGTATTTAAAACACTCACCGAATCGGCTCAAATTGAGATTCGTGACCTAGATGAGTTAGCGAGCAAAGAGGAGATCTTGGAATCAATTAGGGCGGAGTTGAAGGATAGCTCACTCCCCATTGAGGCTATCAAGTCGCTTCGACCGGCTTTTGGTGGATAGCAAAGAGCTACAGTTGCTCTTCCAATTGGGAAAGCCAAAACTCTGCTCGAGCTGTGCAAAATCAGAATTGGATGGGTTGTATACCGTATCCGCCACGTGGATCATCCTAAACGCTCTTTCAAGTGCCTTGATTACAGTCATATGGCAGCAAACTGTCGCAGCGACTGTTACCTAAAGGGCGCCTGTTTCAGAGATGGGTCACAGTGCAAAAGCATGCACCAAGCCACCCAAATGTAGCCTCTGCATCCGGAAAGGTGAAAGGCAGACGGATCACTCAGCAGGCAGCATCAAGTGCCCATCCTACCGTGAAGCTGCACGTAAAATGAAATGTTAAGGTTCCTCCAGCTTAACTTAAATCATTGTGTTGCTGCCCAAGATCTACTTGAGCAGGCCATAAGAGAAAAATATATAGACGCAGCCTTTCTCAGTGATCCTCATCACTGTAGGTCGGCCTGCCGTAGAGCATGGGCAACAGACGCAAATGGCAAAGCTGTGTTGTGGGTATGTGGCAACTCAGCGAATGTACTTTCGGATGTTAGGTCATTCAATGGTTTCGTACGTGGCCGATTTGGTAACTTATGGCTCTACAGTTGCTATCTGGCTCCCAGCATGCAGCTCAGTGAATTCACAACGATGCTAGACGAGCTTGCCGAGGATGCTAGGGTTCGGAAAACCATTATAGCAGGAGATTTTAACTCATGGGCGTTAGAATGGGGTAGCCACTCAACAAATGTCAGAGGCCTTATCCTGCTGGAGATTTTCGCGACACTAGATGTTGCACTGCTCAACACTGGCCACGAGTTCACCTTCAGTCGGGCTGGATACGGATCTGTAATTGACATTACTGTTGTCACTTCATCCCTCTTTCGGGAAGCAACATGGAGCCACTGCAATAGCTATACGGGCAGCGATCATACGGCACTTCTGTTCACAACAGGTGAGCCACCTGCCATGGCGTCAACCTTGTGGAGGGAATCGTATCGGCTGGATACTTTTGATCCCGTGGTATTTTCAAAGGCTATTCAGTCTCTGAGCACAATTGGTAATGCTGAGGCCAGAGCATGCCAAATGGTAGCTCAAACTCAGAGTGACTGCAATAGCACGACCTGCCAGTCGTCTCATTGTATCCTAGTAAAGGATTTCGTTCAACACTTAGATCGTGCCCCATCGCGATGTCCGTTAACCATAAGGATCGCGTTCAACATCTATATTGTGCCCCATCGCCACACGTTGTTCGCTAATTTTCCGCGTGTCAATAATCATCCGTCCGCAGAAGAACGCGAACAATTTCAATTTCAATTCAGTGCTGCCAGAGGGTCCCGAGTCACCTGGAACCCGAGGAGCCAACGCGGAACATAGGATAATTACGTAAGTTAGTGAATAAGAAAGAAATAAGTTAAGTGAACACAAAAACATAGACGAAAAAGTACTTGTGAATAAAAAAGAAAAACAAATACAATTTTTGAAAACTAAAATATAAGAAAAAAAGTATAAATTACGTCGATAAGTAATAAGTAATCGAGCTCAATAAGACGAAAATTTTTTGATATTTTTGATAATTCTATAATTAACACAATTACAACACACATATTTCCACAAAATTTAAGCATTGTCTGTCTGAAACCGAAACTAATCAAGTTAAAACAAAATGGATAAAGAATTACCTAGCTCGTTGGCTGCCCAAAAGATAAGCACTAATAAAAGAACCCCAAATGCATCTAGTACTCCCGTAGCTAGCCTAGAACTGAAGGAAGTTATCGTGAGTCTGATTGAGGAAACATTAGAAAGAGGGGATATTTTCCAGGGTCAGAACGATAGGGCGGAAACGCTAACCGATGTACCAGTTATAACCCTTTCTCCAAGAGACCAGAAAAAGCTTCCAGACTTAGCAAAGTTAGTTAGGGAGTTCTCAGGAAATCGTACCGAGATCGGCTCATGGAGGAAGAACGTATCACGTACCATGAGCTTATAGGAATGTAGGGAAGATACACAGGCCTATTATCTCATGACGCTAGCGATTCGTAACAAGGTTACCGGTAAAGCTGATGCAGTCCTGGAATCGTATAACACGCCTCTGAACTGGAAGGTTATTTCGAAGTGCTTAACAGATCATTTCCTGATAAGCGTGACCTGACAACACTAGAATATCAACTCCCAGAGCTAATTGACCATTGCCGAATTCTATCAGGCGGTCTACTATCAGGTCTCCTTGATATCAAACCATACAGCAACTAACTGGCAGACCTTTAACCCCAGACTCTATTATAACCCCCATTCAATGGGAATCCCAGCGAAAAACTGGGGAGGCCCGGACTTCCGTAACCACAATACTAGACCAACTCACACTCGACCCCTCATATCTCATAGTCTGGGCACTTCAAAACCTGCGGATGTACCTCTACGGTACCGCTAAAGTGATAATATTCACAGATCATCAACCTCTGACTTTTGCCCTTAGTTCCAAAAACCACAACGGTGAACTAGACGCCTTATCAAGGATCCCGCTAACTCCACAAATAAATAGAACTACAGCCACGATTCATAGTGACGAAAACTCGCCCCACAATCTCATTCCAGTCGAGAACGTTCCCATTAACGTCTGTAAAAATCAAATTTTTATAATAGAATCCGATACAGAGAGCGGAGAATTCACTCTCCCCTTCCCCACCTACCATCGGCATACCATAAAGAGAAGAGCATTTTCTAAGGAAAGCCTGGTAGACATTCTGAAAAAACACCTAGACCCCAAAATCATAAATGGCATTTTCACTTCTGAAAGGATCATGGGAAAAATAAAAAATATCTATCCCCTCCACTTCAGGTGTTTCAAAAGTAGATACACCCAAAGACAAGTTATCGACGTCACCTCCGAAGAGGTGCCATAGAAACGCCGTAGAAAATAAAATACAAATACTTAGCAAATATATCTTCCCTAGCCTTCGAAAGAAAACAGATGCCACCGCCAAATCATATAAAACCTGCAAGGTGGCAAAATATTCCTGGGGAGATAATCCATATTGACATCTACACAATACAAAAGATTTCAATTCTCGCAGCCATTGATAAGTTTCCGAAATTCGCACATAATCAAATCAAAAGCGTCGGAAGACAGCTTTCGGTACGAATAGATTAGAAGTGATGGATAACGAGCGAGCGTTAAATTCAACAGCCATAAAGTTCCTTACAAGCATACCTCAATAGCAACAGCCACGTCGAGAGATTTCACTCGACTCTGACCGAAGTCATGAGATGCTTGAATACTGACGAAGACTTGATTTATTGAGCCTGTTGGGCTCATTAACCATCGCTTCGTTGTAATTAAGAGCGACAGTTCAACGAATCTGCTAGCATTTAAGAGAATTTGTAAACGAGATCACGCCGGCTTGCGGTCATTGATTTTAGTAAGCAATTAACTCTAGTTTAGAACAGATGCAGTGTTAGATTGACTATTACATACATAGTAGCCGACAGCACGACAATCTAGTCGCTTGCTCGCGTCTATCACATAGCTCTGTAAACTCAAAGAATAGTTAATAAACTAATCGTTTAATATTTTTAAGGCAATTCGAAAAATCTCGACAGCTTAACAGAGCCGTACAAGAATATAATGCCTCAGCCAATAGACGTTTTTTTTTCGGAAATAGACTAGAAAAAGACCAGCTGAAATTACAGGTGCAGAGAAAAAATCACCGAGAAACGAAAATACAAACAATATAGATCTGAATTATCATAACAAAAGAAAACACCCACCAGAAAGTACCAGGTCGGAGAAAGGGTCTACGTTAGTATAGATAAGCGGCTAGGGTGAAAGTTTACCCCAAAATTCAGAGAAAGAGGTTGTGTTCATTAACATTGAGGAATTACTAGAATTTTCAAAAGTCAAGAAACGGCAAAAGCTTATTGTACATTATTAACATACCACTAATTACTAACGAAAATTGTATATCCACACTCCTAATACAAATTAAGCAGGGAAAACTTATTAACGAAATAAAATATAAAATTATTATCTAATGTAATAAGATAAATTACAGCTTGGAGATCGAATAAATAACAGAAGACAATTCAACACTAACAGCGACGAACATTACGTCTTCAACGATCCTGGTGGCCATTATCGCAGCCATAACCGTCTGTAAGCTGAAGCAAACATCGTGCACCGCTAAGAAAGCATCAGATGAGCCTAAAATTCAACCATAACCCAAACAGGCTTATCCATCGCTACCGGGGACGGTAGCATCTTAAATGGGGAGGAGCTAGCACACAAAGTTATACCAAGCAGAGTTGCTCAGCAACAGTGTTAGTGCAGCATTCCTATGGAGTCAAAAATCAACAACAAAAACAGGCCTCCGCTACGTGCCCTGCGTCAGCATTCCCACGGAGTCCAAAAACACAACAACAACCACAGGCTTCCACCACGGGCGCTGCATCAGCATTACCACGGAGTCAAAGAAGAACAACAACTGCAGCGACACTAGCAGCGACTGTAGCAACTACAACAACAAACCACAGAGACACAAGCAACGACGGCAGCGACTACAACAACCAACAGCGGCGGCACCAGCAGCAGCGGCAGCAACTACAACAAGCCGCAGTGGCATCGGTAGCGTCAGCAACGTAGGCAGCAGCGGCAGCGATACAGCGCCAGCGCCCATTATTATATTTTTGTAACAAATTATATTTTTGTAACAAATCATTACGAATAAATCACCGAACTGATTTTAATAATTTCTATGCACCAGTGCCACGCCAAATCCACGATAATTGAAATAAAATCAGGTACTTAAATATAAGCGCGGCTCTTCAATTCGAGCCCAAAATCGTTCCCACAATTCTAAGCTGAGGTAGGCACACGCCAATGTTCATCTCCCATGAGTACATAGATATACAAATGCTTCTACAAGTGATCTCCCATAACTGTTAGCATTGCAGCCCAGCGTACACACAATAAAATGTATATACATACACACATACATACGTACATACGTACATACATATGTACTTGAGCACTTCACAAGATCAACCAAATGCAAATGCTGGGCTTTAAAATTTCTACAGGCAGTAAGAGCTTCGCACACAGGCATATTAATGCTCATAATACATGTGGCAAGGGAAAGTGTGTGTGTGCATGGTCATCGCGAAAACATTTTCTCTATGCTCTACGCATTTACGCCACGCTTTCATAATGTACAATATAAAAAGTGCTACTCATACGACAGACTCCAGCTGTTGTCAACTTCGTTTTTGTATGCCCCTTCCCCGCTAATCAACAAACGATTTTCGTCTTTCGTTGCGTCGTGACGAAATCGCCGAATTTCTTTTTTAATTTTACCGTTTGTTGCATGGAATGCGGCCTTCTTTCGTTTGTTTTTTTGTCTATGCCTATTCCTTTTGTGTGTATAGTGTTAATGAGTGTAAATACAAGTGCAAAATTGCATATGTGTGATGATTTTTGTTTTCGGTTTACCCGCCGTGACGAGTCACTTTATTGATTTTTTTGAGTCGTACGGACGTGAATTTAAAGGGAAGTATTCTACAGTAAGTTATAAATATATAATATATAATATAAATTGGCTTGTTGCATTATATTCGTGAAAGCAGTTCAAATATTTGAACGATGCTCTGTCTGTATGTATGTATAAATGATCTTAATATAATTTTTAATGACAAAAAATTAATAATGTTTAGTTAACAGATGCTATTAAAACCAATGGGTGCACAGGAACTGCTTTTGGGCTTACAAGGGTCGGCTTGCAAAGCAGAAATTTGATAAAAAACCAAAAATAATTATATACATAGATACGTAATACCACTAACCAGAGAACACATAGACCGGACACGTAGTGTAAAGTGTTTTGCACACTTTTTTTGGACTTACGACCCACACTACTTCGTATCTGCTCGGCTCCTCACTTTTAGGTTCAGACTACGAAAATATTCGAAAGCACAATCATTTTGCTTTTGGCGCTCGACCGAGATGGTCGCTGGTTGAACAAAGGTCCCTCTGTGCTCAATGTTTCCCTTGCTCTCTCTCTCTCTCTCTCTCTCTCTCTCTCTCTCTCTCTCTCTCTCTCTCTCGCTCTCTCGGTGCTCTTTACTCTCTCAGCTATGTATATATATGTAGCATGTGAGCACAAGCAGCAGCTCACGAAAATTGAAATTTCTTCGCAGCTAGAATCCTTGTCTTCCCTTCTGTGTGAAGAGTATACCGAACTCTTTAAACCGTTTGAGGAGCCGAGCAAATACGAAGTAGTGTGGGTCGTAATGTCCAAAACAAAGTGTGCAAACCACTTTACACTACGTGTCCGGTCTATGTGTTCTCTGGTTAGTGGTAATACTACAAAATAAATGATTCTTATAAATTTAAATAAAAAATAGTACATTACTGAATCATTTCCATATTTCCATTAGTAATCAAATATTTATGTAATTACATTTGCAAAGAAGTAAGCCATATTATAAAATGGAAAAATGGGTTGCGGGTATATTGTGTAGTATTGTACGCACATTACTAACCCATAAGCGATTTTGAAATTATATACGGCGTTTTTTTTTTCAGACTGCGGAATTTCTACATTACAATATTTAACAAGTAAGAAAGCTCTAGTCGAGACTGCTCGACTACGAGATCCCCTGAACCCTACAAGCAACTGATATTTCAATAATAATTAGCACAGACACACACATGCAAACTAACACACACACGCACATACACATACAAATAAACACACGCGCACACACACACTCACATATACAGGCGATTGCGCTTGGGATGCGCTGCAGTGTTGGCAATATTATGAGAACTTATTTATTGAATAATTTAATTTCTAGACGTACGATCGTAATGAAACTTTCAGAACGTAATCATGATGTTTAAATGTATGTGTATACACAAGTCTCTAGTATTCGATATACGACTTTTACAAAGATGATGGTGAGGGGAAGGATTTAGGGGTGGGGGTAAATTTTAACAAAAACCGAAATTGTTTAAAATACATCTAATATACATTTTAAATTTGGAGACTCTAGCTTGAAAGATGTAGGAGATATAATTTTTTAAGTGATCTTCGATAAGGTTTTTATCGAGAAAAAAGTATCGGAATGAGTTATCGTTTTTTAGTGATAAGCTCGATATGCGCGTGATATATACGGACATTTTAAAAAAAAGTTGAAGTCTCTAGCTCTTATATCTTCTGAAATCGACGCGTTCAAACATACGGACGGACAGACAGACGGACAGGGCTAAATCGACTCAGCTCGTCGCCCTGATCAAGAATATATGTATATACTTTGTGGGGTCTGCCACGCCTTCTTCTGCCTGTTACATACATTTCAACAAAACCATTATACCCTGATTTCCCATTTTCAATGGGTTCAGGGTATAAAAAGTATACGCATGGGTAATGGTTAGCCGAAGGAAGCTTCGTCACCTCATTACTTTCTGCATTACAAAATTCAATAATTTCATGCACCCAGGAGAAAAAGAGCCATTCCTTGTGGTAAACGACATTCTTTGTTTTTTGGTCAGGTGCACGAACAAATAATGCGGATGGTTTGCCAACACGTGATCATGCCACGTACAATTGACCATGAGAAAAACACGCATTTTATAGCTTGAGGCCACAAATAGTCAAAGATTGGCCCTGTGATTTGTTGATCATCATGGCGAAGGCAAGACGAATCGGGAATTGAATTCGTTTAAACTCAAAGGGCATATCTTTTGGGATCATCGGAATCCTAAGAATAAGAACATCATCTTTAAATTTTCCTTTGAGTATCGACGCGTGAATCACATTGCTCATCAGTTTTCTTATCACCACACGCGTTACTTTGCACAGTTTTGGTTGGTTTAAATTTCTAAGCATAATAACTACCGAGCCAACCTTCAGTTGTAAATTGTGCGGTGGTAAACCAGGCACATCCAAGGAGCTCAAAAATTCAGTTGGATAATTTGTGGCTTCTTCTTCGTTTGTTACACAGTCGATAGATTTCAATGAATACAGAGTACCAACGATGTTATTTTGAATTATAAAATTAAGGTCATCCACATCTGTATTTTTAGCCGCCAAAATTGTTCGCTCACCTAACCATTTAGTATTTTAGTGGAAAGCAATGATATTCGAAAATACTTTGTTGATAAGCTCATCTTTTAATGAGACGAATATTTTGAGGAAATGAAATCAAAACACTCGATTCGTCAACAGGAATACGGCCATTACCGATATTCAGCAATTGCTTCGAGAAATCAACAGCAGATAGATCGTTCAACAATGCAACTCTCATATTTACAGACAGTTGAAGTTTGGTTACACAGATTTGATGCTTTGAGGCAAGCATTTATTTCGTTGCCAGCAGTAGATCTTAGATTTACTGGTAGTGTTTGTTGGAAATCGCCAGATAATAAAATCTTTGAGCCATTTCTTATTGCCGTTTCACGGGCTGCCTCTCTTTGAGAAGCACGAATAAAGGGTACTAACGCGGCGCCTTTCTCGGGCGATTTCTCGTTCTTCGTCAGAAAATTGCATCATGGGTCCGCCGGGGAAGATTAGATCATCTAGGACGCGGCATTTTTATTAATAGTAATACTGAATATGCCCTCGCACAAAACCACATAAAATAATCGAGAAATATAAATATAAATAATTTACACAAATTTATGTTTGAGACAAACAAATAACTGAACTTTCGAGATATTTAGCTTCTGTATGCACGCGTGTTATTTTAATTTTTTATGAATAGTCAGGTTCGCCTGAGGCTGTGCCGTAGACTGACTGACTACATTTGTTTATTTACTTCTATACTATTGTATAATATGAAAGCAGGACCGAAAACTGTCACTGTTATCAAGCCTACTGAGTATCAATGGAAATTTGAATCTTTAGGAAAAAACCGCGTTTTTCAAGTATTCGTCAAATTTTTTCAGTATTTTTAAGATCTACTATCCTACTCGTAGCGGAGACAAATCCAACAAATCAAAAACCATGAAAATTGGTCCAGCAGATCTCGAGTTATAAGTGTAGGGACACTTTTCACAACTCTCTTTTATATATATAAGAAGATAAGAAGATATGTACGTAATATTTCAAAATAAATTATTCTTATAAATTAAAAAAAAAATATATATACATTACTGATTCGTTTCTATATTACATTTGCTAAGAAGTAAGCCATATTATATAGTGGGAAAATAGGTTGTGGGTATATTGTGTTGTAATGTACCCACATTACAAATCCATAAGCGATTTTGAAATTGTATACGGCGTTTTCTTCAGACTGCGGAATTTCTACATTACAATATTTAAAAAGTATACGCATGGGTAATGGAGAGCCGAAGGAAACTTCGTCACCTCTGTAGTATGTTGTATGATATACATATAAGCATATGCTCACAGTATAGTAGTGTACACAATATATGATTTTACATATGCCCGAACATTATCATGCCCACAACATAGCAACACTTTGTTGCTTTATTTATATTTTAACAGCTATACATAAGTGCCGTAATATGATCGGTCACTTATGTATAGACCGGCCTGCAGCGTGGGATCTGCAACGTAAGCATTGTTACGCCGCAGCTTAAACGCTAAAATGTATATGCCTTCTGCATATACATACAAACATATATACACACACATACCACATGCTATATACTCCCATTCTGCCGCTGCTTTTAGCGACAGAATTCTTTATGTAAACTTTATGTATTTAAGCTAAGACGAAAACTCTTTATAATTCAATAAATCATTCGCTAAATGACAACATAACTGATCAGTTCATTTTTATTCTTACATGGCGACCGTGACATGGTCACAAGCCTAGCATGTTTGTGCTAATAATATAAAGCAGTGAAAATCAAACAAAGCGAGATGAAATAAACAGAGACAACAAGATCGCAATCACTCAGCAATGTTATTTGATTGCAATGTGCAAGCACAGCGACATCTAATTACATCAGTCAATCAATCCAACAACCAATGAAGAACAAGAAGAATTGAATTGAACGTACGCTCCATGCACATCAAGTCTTCATGGGCCCACCTCAGCGTCAAAATTGTGTCACTTTCTTGGCCTTGCTGCTCAACGAAGAATCACCCATATGCCTGATTCAACAGCAGCAGCGGCAGCAACAGCTACAGCAGCCATTACTAAAGCAACAACAGAAGCTGATTACAACAAAAACAACAACAGCGACAACATCAAAAACAATGAGCAACAGTAACAACTGACATCTATATTCACCTATAATCATCAGCATCTATAAATAGGAAAGCCTGTGCGAAGACCTGCACCGGCCACGCCTAGCGCGCCAAGCTAGGCCAACGGATCTTCAAGGACCGACAGTGCTACAAAGATCACAAAACTTATGGACCGATAGCGCCAAGCTAGGCCAACGGATCTTCAAGGACCGACAGTGCTACAAAGAGCACACAACTTATGGACCGACAGCGTTTCCGAGGACGCCCAACAATATTTTTTTTTATTAAATTAAAATTGTAAAATTGTACTACTGAGCGACGATTGCGTTGCTCGGTATAGAGCATGGCCCGTAAAGCCATGCAAATATTAGCCAGGAAGACCACTGCGTTGGTCGATTAGGTATGAAAAACTATTCAAGAAATACCAATTTAAACCAAAAAATTATAAGTTTTATTTGATTTATATTTGCACAACTCTGTTTTGATCCTTTTTCATTTGAAATTTTGTGTTCTTGCTGACTCGATATTGTCGATTTCAGCCCTGAACTTATTATTTATTTCGTCATAAAATATCTTGGCATAATAGCTACAATGGATATTATAATATCCTACATACAAAACAATTATGATTTAATATGTAACTAAAGCCAGCCTAAGACCCACCCGTGTGGTCGCGGGGCTTTAGAATACAACCACAGTGAGAGAACGCTTGTCGTAAAAGGCGACTAAGAATCTCAACTGGCCAAGACCAAAATTTTATGAAAGTCCTGAAGTCACTACCAGGCAAGTAAACAAAAAAATTCCTGCAGGATATGTTCAAGAAGATTTGCTTCAGCAATCTCTTAACAAACGCTTCTAAGCCCAACGTCATTTGTAATGACGAAATATGAAAAGTACTGGCCTTGCATATAACAAATCGACATGTTTTTAGAAACATGAAGAAATTATAGCAAGAATTGATGTTAGCGATTTTGTACTCCAATGGAATTCTCGACTTAGGTCAGATTTTCCAAAGGCTTGCATGACAAGCCGGTGTATATATAATCAGCAACACAAGAGGCACCGTGCAAAAGATCTTTGAACTTGTTTCAACTGATTCTTTCAATAATATGGGCAATAATATATTTTAGAGTAGCGCTACTCAAGCCGGTGACCCTAATAATTAATAACGATCGAGAAGCGATACTGTTTACATACAATTGCCAAAGCAATATTAAAAAACTTTTGTTCTAAAACATGGTCCAATGAAGACGTTCATTACGGACATGGAACCAAAGTAATAATACCACAATTAATGAGACGTGCGAATTTTTAAAGAACAAAAGCACAAAACAGACATTAGGTCCATATGAGGTCCATACGAGTCTTAGGTGATTACAAGAACAGTTCATAAATTCAAAAAATGATAAGATATAAGATTGGTCTGATCAACCAATTTAAGGATATATATATATATAAAACATATTATATATTAATGCCATCATCTCTTGAACAATGAAATCAATTTATTTATTTTTTTTTTTTTTGAAAAAGAAACAAACAAAAATAACAAAAACAAAAACAAAAAAAATTTGAAAACATTGTATTTCTTTTATATAAAAAATAATAAAATAAAACATTTTTTTTTTAAATACATTGTATTTTTTTTTTTGTAAAAAAAAAATAAAAAAAAAATATTGTTTTAATTCATTAAAAATTTAATACACAAAAAATGTAAAAAAAAAGAATGTTACAAAAAAATTATTAAAAAAAAAAAGTATAATATTTTGTTTTAAGAATACAACATAGCTATAAATATATAAAAACAATTTTTTTTATTTTTAAATAACTACATTATATTACGTTATTTTTTTAAAAAGGGGAGGTGTAGTATGTTGTATGATATACATATAAGCATATGCTCACAGTATAGTAGTGTACACAATATATGATTTTACATATGCCCGAACATTATCATGCCCACAACATAGCAACACTTTGTTGCTTTATTTATATTTTAACAGCTATACATAAGTGCCGTAATATGATCGGTCACTTATGTATAGACCGGCCTGCAGCGTGGGATCTGCAACGTAAGCATTGTTACGCCGCAGCTTAAACGCTAAAATGTATATGCCTTCTGCATATACATACAAACATATATACACACACATACCACATGCTATATACTCCCATTCTGCCGCTGCTTTTAGCGACAGAATTCTTTATGTAAACTTTATGTATTTAAGCTAAGACGAAACCTTTTATAATTCAATAAATCATTCGCTAAATGACAACATAGCTGATCAGTTCATTTTTATTCTTACACCTCATTACTTTCTGCATTATGAAATTCAATATTTTCATGCACCCGGGAAAAAAGCGGCCATTACTTAAAAAAGTAAGGCAGCTTGTAATCGATCTTTTCATACACATAGGCGACAAGTAATCCATGAGTAATGGACAAAATAATGGACATTTCCGCCACTGGGATTGAGCATAGAGGATCTTTTGCTCAACCATCGACCATCTCGGTCGAGCACATGAAGCAAAATGATTGTACTTTCGTATATTTTCGTAGCCTGAACCTAAAAGTGAGGAGCCGAGCAAATACGAAGTTGTGTGGGTCGTAATGTCCAAAAAAAAGTGTGCAAAACACTTTACACTACGTGTCCGTAAAAAATAGTACATTACTGAATCATTTCCATATTTCCATTAGTAATCTATTATTTATGTAATTACATTTGCAAAGAAGTAAGTAAGTAAGTATATTGTGTAGTAATGTACGCACATTACTAACCCATAAGCGATTTTGAAATTATATACGGCGTTTTTTTTCAGAGTGCGGAATTTCTACATTACAATATTTAAAAAGTATACGCATGGGTAAAGGAGAGCCGAAGGAAACTTCGGCACCTCATTACTTTCTGCATTACAAAATTCTTGCACCCGGTAGAAAAAGCGGCCATTCCTTAAAAAAGTTAGACACCCTGTAATCGATTTCTCATGCACACATGCGAAAAGTAATCCATGAGTAATGGACAAAAAATGGGCATTTCCGCCACTGGGATTGAGCATAGAGGGATATTTTGTTCAACCATCGACTGTCTCGGTCGAGCGCATGAAGCAAATTGATTGTGCTTTCGTATATTTTCGTAGCCTGAACCTAAAAGTGAGGTGCCGAGCAAATACGAAGTTGTGAGGGTCGCAATCTCCAAAAAAAGTGGGTAAAGCGTTTAACCACTGACCAGACAACGCATAGATGAGACATGTAGAACAAATTTTTCTACAGCTCGAAACTGTTACGTTGGTGGACCACTATACTTCGTATGTGCTCGGCTCGGTCGCTGGAAGTTCGAGCAGTGAAACTACTGCACGACAGAAACAGTGCGCTGTGAGCGCTCAATCGAAATGGTCCCAATTCCGTATGAAGCACAGCTATTAGCCATTTCTACTCTCTCTCTCTCTCAGTCCCTCTCTCTCGCTCTCTATGGTCGCTGAAATCATCACGAGAGATCAACAACATAAATTGAGCACAGAGGCGTCTTTTATTCAACATTTGTGCACCTGTGTATTTTCGTAGCTTGAACCTAAAAGTGAAGAGCCGAGCAAATATGAAATCGATAGACCCTAGGAGGCAGATTTTTCGGTGTTGAAAAACTTTGTACTAAATATCTAGTCTATGTGTTGTTTGGTCAGTGCCACCAAGCTGCCTAAGTAAAATAGTGCAAAGAAATTACTATCCGACCGAGGAACAGGAAAATATCCTAGATTTCATTTAATTTTGAGTTACTTTTCTAAATAATGTCTTTGTAAATAAATAAAAATATTTGTTAAAAAATAGTTTTTTTTCGATTTTTTTTACTGGGACTCAGCTTTTTTCAGTTTATTTTGTTTGCTAATCTGGCTTTTTTCGCTCAGAAAAAAATGACTTCACTGTTTGTGACATCGATGGAACGAGCCTTCGATACTATCGATATCCATCGAAAATTATAAATTCTTAGAAATTAATGCTTTCTTCTTACGAAGAACCACAAAATATCTTTAAAATATTGCTTTAAAAGCTAATTACAAAATAATAATAGCATTAACTTCATGTGTAAACATACAATTGAATACACGCACCAAGTAGTAAACTATCAATTGATGAAAATTAATCGATATATCATGAGATTCCCGATTTATCTATACCCTATATCCCAAATCGATGGATTTGCATCCCTAATTTGAGTATAATATCACGACTTGTCTGAAAGTGAAATTATCTGTAAAGTATTCGATGGATGTGTCCCTAAGTGTCACGTTATTAAGCATATTGATGCATTTCTCTAAGTGAAGGTTTTTTACATACATACATATGTAAAAATGAAGGCTGGGAAATTAAAAAGGAATTTTTGGTTGACTGCTGAAATTGAATGCATGCTTAATTTAATAAAAGAAGTAAAACTAAATCAAGGGTCTTCACATATTACGACGACGCACAACACTTTTACTCAAATTGCCAGTAAGATGAAAAAGCGTGGATTTCCAAACAAATCTCCAACTCAAGTTCGTCGGAAATGGTTTCAAATGAAGTCAGCATATCTTTGTTACAAAAAAGGAAATTTGGATAGACTCTTCTTAATTCCTGAAAAATTCCGAGCTGTAATTGCTCAATTTGTGGAAAGTGGAAGTAAAGCACGACGGTTTCCCTCAAACGCGCCACCAACAATTGAGCGCAAACTTCAGATCGAAAGTAAATGAAGCTACATATTTACATATTTGGACATAACATATACTTATATATACATATACATATATATATACCATCTCACATGTGTTTTTGTTTTTTCAGCATTGAGTCCAAAGTTGCCAGTCGATGCATTTATAGTCCAGCTAAAAAAGAGTAACAGTTTATTGAATGTCGAATTCAGAAAATTGGAATCAGCCCTTTTTAATTATGAGCAAAGGTGTCAATCCATGCGAGATTATAACATAATAAAATATTTAACTACATAAATTTGATTTGATAATAATATTTAAAAATATTTTAGACTATGAGAATATTGGGGTAACATAAAGCCGCGTTGTAACGCTGATGGTGGCGCCGCCAGCGGAGTTGTTTTATATACAGTGGCTCACACCTTATTTCGTGCAGCAGCATAGTAGAACTTTGAAACAGTATTCCCGCTAAACCAGTAAAGATATCCAAAAAATTTAAATGAGGTTTTACTTATTGGTTATTCATTATGTATTAACACTTTCAATTATTTTTATATTATAATTAATAAGTTTTAAAACTAAAGAAAACTAAAAAAACAGCCCTTTTCCATGTCGTGCACTTCACTTTCAATGACTTTATTGTCCAAAAATTCTCAAATTAGGATAATTTTTTAACTCATTTTTGTTTAATCACCTCTTTGAATAGTGATACCATCGAGTTTACTCATTTTCGGGTGATTCCGCTGGAGATTTTTGGCCAATCCTCCAACACGGCCGTTTTGAGGTCATTTTTATTGAATATTGACCATTTCCGAATGGCCACGCCCAATTTTGCCCACAAATTTTCTATAACGTTCAGGTATGACCATTGGGCCAGCGGATTTACCACATTTGGACTGTTCCAGATCAACCAGGACTAGTCAATACCCGGTTTATTGTTTTGGTCAATTGCCTGATGCAATCGGGATCGCCCTTCTAGACCCAGTTCTTCTGCATTTTGGAGCAAATTCTTCTTCAAAAAAGATAGGTACATGTTATTGTTCATATTACCATCAATGAAAACTAAGTATCCAACTCCCAAACCCGACTTGCAGGCCCAACCATGCAACAGCCACTTCCATAGGTAATATTTGGTTTTAGGTGCTGATCTTTGAGCTCAGTATTTGCTTAGCGGCAATCATATTGGAGCCCATCCGACGCAAATATATTAAATTTCGACTCATGTGCATATATATGGGTCGGATTGGAAGCAATCTGCCTGGCGCCCACCAAATACTGAGCTCAAAGATCAGCACCTAAAACCAAATATTACCTATGGAAGTGGCTGTTGCATGGTTGGGCCTGCAAGTCGGGTTTGGGAGTTGGATACTTAGTTTTCATTGATGGTAATATGAACAATAACATGTACCTATCTTTTTTGAAGAAGAATTTGCTCCAAAATGCAGAAGAACTGGGTCTAGAAGGGCGATCCCGATTGCATCAGGCAATTGACCAAAACAATAAACCGGGTATTGACTAGTCCTGGTTGATCTGGAACAGTCCAAATGTGGTAAATCCGCTGGCCCAATGGTCATACCTGAACGTTATAGAAAATTTGTGGGCAAAATTGGGCGTGGCCATTCGGAAATGGTCAATATTCAATAAAAATGACCTCAAAACGGCCGTGTTGGAGGATTGGCCAAAAATCTCCAGAGGAATCACCCGAAAATGAGTAAACTCGATGGTATCACTATTCAAAGAGGTGATTAAACAAAAATGAGTTAAAAAATTATCCTAATTTGAGAATTTTTGGACAATAAAGTCATTGAAAGTGAAGTGCACGAAATAAGCTGTGACATGGAAAAGGGCTGTTTTTTTAGTTTTCTTTAGTTTTAAAACTTATTAATTATAATATAAAAATAATTGAAAGTGTTAATACATAATGAATAACCAATAAATAAAACCTCATTTAAATTTTTTGGATATCTTTACTGGTTTAGCGGGAATACTGTTTCAAAGTTCTACTATGCTGCTGCACGAAATAAGGTGTGAGCCACTGTACATGTTGTATACTGAGATGAATCAGGTACTACACTTTTTATACCCTGAACCCATTGAGTGCGTCGATCTCACAAGATACAAAAGCTAGAGAGCTGAAATTTTGTGTGCATACGCTGTACGAGTGTGCTTTTTTTCGATAAATCGTCAGATAACTTTTATCGAGAATAATCGAAAAATTGATTTTGGCTTAAAAGGCTCAAAAGCCTCAATTGAACCACTAACCAGACAACTCATATACCGAACACGTAGTGCAAAGCATTTTGCACACTTATTTTCGAGCATTGGTTCCCAGACCGTTCGTATTTGCTCGGCTCCTCACTAATTAGGCTTGTGCTACGAAAATATGGGAACACAAAATCATTTCTCTTCATGCGCTCAACCGAGATGATCGATTGTTAAACAAAAGATCCCTCTATGCTAAATGTTTCCCTTGCTCTCTCTCTCTCTCTCGGTGCTCTTTGCTCTCTCAGCTATGTACATATGTATATGTATGTATGCATGCGAGCACAAGCAGCAGCACACGAAAATTTAAATTTCTTCGCAGCAAGAACCCATGTCTTCCCTTCTGTGTGAAGAGTATACCGAACTCTTTAAACCTTTTGGCAAGCTCGTACAAAATATGTATTTGTGTTTTCAATATTAAATGTGGGAAGGGTATGAAAGCGTTGGTGCTCATAGTGAAAATGCTTTCGCGACGAGCGCGCACGCACACACTCTCCCTTGCTACATGTACCATGAGCATTTGTGTGCCTGTGTGCGAAGCTCTTGCTGCCTGTAGCAATTTTAGGTCCCAGCATTTGCATTTGGTTGATCTTGTGATGTTCTCACATACATACATACAATGTATGTATGTATGCATATACATTTGATTGTGTGTACGCATGGGATCTGAATCGAACAATTATGGGATATCTTTTGTAGAAGCATTTGTATGCCTATGTGCTTTTACATGTGCGTGTGTGTATGTGCCTGTGTGTATGCATGGGACATGGGCATTGACGTGTGCCTACCTGAACTTAGAATTGTGTGAACGCATTTGGGTTCAAATTGAAGAGGCGCGCTTATATTTAAGTACCTGATTTTATTTCTATGATCGTGGGTTCGCCTATCAGAATAAATGTTTAATAAATATACATATGTAGTACCTGATCAATCACAGTGGGCAAAATAGGATGTGTTTTTTTAACCCTTGCACTTGTGCATAAATATGCAGGTCCCTTTTTATACCCTGAACCCATTGGAAATGGGAAATCAGGGTATAATGGTTTTGTTGAAATGTATGTAACAGGCAGAAGAAGGCGTGGCAGACCCCACAAGGTATATATATTCTTGATCAGCACGACGAGCTGAGTCGATTTGGCCCTGTCCGTCTGTCTGTCTGTCCGTCCGTCCGTCTGTCCGTATGTATGAACGCGTCGATCTCAGAAGATATAAGAGCTAGAGACTTCAACCTTTTTTAAAATGTCCGTATATATCGCGCGCATATCGAGTTTATCACTAAAAATAGCTCATTCCGATACTTTTTTATCGATAAAAACCTTATCGAAGATCACTTAAAAAATTATATCTCCTACATCTTTCAAGCTAGAGTCTCCAAATTTAAAATGTATATAAAGATGTATTTTATACAATTTCGGTATTTGTTAAAATTTACCCCCCACGCCTAAATTCACCCCCTCACCCTCATCTTTGTAGAAGTCGTATATCAAATACTAGAGACTTGAGCTTCGGTATACACATACATGATTACGTTCTGAAAGTTTCATTACGATCGTACGTCTAGAAATTAAATTATTCCACAAATAACTTCACATAATATCGCCAACACTGCAGCGCAACCCAAGCTCAATCGCCTGTATATGCGTGTGTGTGTGTGCGTGCGTGTGTATGTGCGAATTACTATTGAAATATCAGTTGCTCGAAGGGTTCAGGGGATCTCGTAGTCGAGCAGTCTCGACTAGAGCTTTCTTACTTGTTTTAAAGATGAATATATCAACAGGTCAAAATGACCCTTTTTATAAAAATTGAATCCGTATACAGCCCAAATTGACCCTTTTTTAAAAGAGGCATCCGTTAGATGTCATAAACGTTAGTACTAAATAAATGAAATAAATGTGTTATATTTTGTGTTTTATATTTATTTATTGCTATCAATGCATTTCATCTGCTGGTTTTAAAAGATTCGCACAAGTTTGGCAATCAGTTTTTGTAGTAGTTTGTAAAGAAGATATCCAGCAAAATATCGTAATGCATTTTCATTAAAAACATTTTGAATATTTGCAATGGTTGCATCTAATGACAGTTCAACCTCAACCTCTGGATCTAAGGGTTCTTGCTCTACAGATGAATTCGTGGCACACTGCTCATGAAATATTGATAAGTTGGATCCGCTATCCTTTATTATATTAGCTAACATAAGATCTTCATCTGGAAAAATTTTTCATAGAAAGCATTTTAGAAAGAATAGTATTAAATTCAAAAACGGTTGGGTTTATGCTAGTTGCTCCCCGACTTCTAATTAAATAAAATAAATTTTCTAAAGGGTCTTGATTCAATTTGGATGTGGCAACAAAGAAAATATCACTGCTTTCATTCCAAATATTTTCCGCTAAAGCAATTATAGATGAGATTGTAATAATCATTCCATCAATACAATATACTTTTTGTGGATACTTTAGGTCATGAAAATAATCTCTCATTTCCTGAAGAAATTCATGGACATTATTGTTTTTTCTTAGGGCGCATCTATAAGGATTACTATCAAATATTACATGACTGTTTAAACAGTCGAAAAGTTTATTAATTTTATCAATAAACATTGCTGTTGCAAGAGCACAATCTTTACAATCAGCAAACCCGCCTGAATCTACAACTGCTCGTATGGCAGCAGCTACACTGTGGCTAAAAACTTGTGTGGCAAATTTGACTTTCATTTTCTCAAAACAATTTGGACTGATATGTTTTGGAGTCAATTTCGGACATAGGCGCGTTAAATTTTTAGTTTCTATTTCATATAATTTTCTTATTATATTCCATGAAACTGTGCCCTGAGGTGTGGATATATTATGCCTCGAAAGAATATTTCTTAGCGATTTGACAAGATGTGGTGCATCGAATATCGCAAATATTTCTTTATCATTGACAGAAAAACTAGGACTGTTGATGCCTATTCCCCATCTATGAAAAACTGATCGCAAACTACGGCTTTGACCTTAAGCCCCAATGTTTGCGACAGTCCAATGTTTGCCTCAACTTTAGACTTAAGATCGGAGTACTTAATTCCATTAGCGGAAACTGTGTAGCTCAAGACATACTTCCAATTTTCAAAGAGACCCCTTATAAGGAAAACACAGGCCTGTTGACCTAAAAACCTTCTTCTATTCTCGCCATCATTTTCAGACCCTTGAATCTCGTCAAGAGATGAATTATACAGCAGACCTTTCTTAATTTTGACCTCATCAAAAACTAATACTGCGTATTTTCCCTTATCACTCATTTTTTCAACGATGCCCTGCAGATTTGTTAACAACTCTGGATTAAATCCAGGTGTTATGTTCGTAAACAGTGCCCATCGATTTAATGATTTCTTAGATGGGAGTCTTAAATGAAGAACGTCCCTAAGATAATCATAAGCTCTGGCAGAGTGTTCTTCCTCTGAAGTAGCTCTTTATTATCTCTTTTAGATATTTAGGGATATTATATTGTGACAGCGCATTCAGTATCATATCCCAACTAGCTGTGTTAAAGGCATTCTTTATATCCAGGGTCGCGATGATGCAGTATTGCTTCGTCCCGTGTCTCCATCTGGTGCCTTGGATGGCGGAAATTGCCAGGCCAACAACTTTTTCTATCGCATGAGTTGTTGACCGGGCCTTCCGGAAACCAAATTGATTAGGTGACAGGCCTCCGGCTCTAGCAATACAAGTCTCCAGTATAGAGCAAATCAGTTTCTCAAACACCTTTCCCATGGTGTCTAAGAGGCAGATTGGTCTATACGACGATGGCTCTTCCGGCGGGTTGCCAGCCTTGGGTAGCAATACCAGGTTCTGGGTTTTCCATTTTGCAGGAAACGTCTCCTGAATTAAAAATTCATTGTATAATTCGGCAAACGTACTAGGGTGCAAGGCGAGGGCTAGCTTTAGCGCCCGATTTGGGATCAGCAGCCTCGCACACAGGGGCATTGATTTAAGCTCCAAGCGATCCGTAAGCTACACCTGTCTACCTGAGTATAGTCTTTTAACTACTATCTTATATACCCTGACCCGAGGGTCATATTCGGCTGAGTCACACAACTCTAAAAAGCATTCTCTTTTGCTTGTCCGAATGTCCTTCTTCAGCTCTTTTCTAGTCTGGTAAGCTAATTGTTTCTCAAAAAACGTAGACCTACCGCGAGGCCGTTGGTGGCTTCTTTTTGCCTGGATGCATTTGCGTCGAATGTCACCTATTTGTACATTCCACCAATACATAGGCTCCTGTTGTCGCGTGAACTGTTTGCGACGTAACATGTTCCTATTGCAGGCACTCTGAATTTGGGCTACCATTTGGCATGCTCTGAAGGTGAACTCGTGGCCAGTGTTGAGCAGTGCAAACGCCCCCTGGCATTTCTTGTGTGGCTGCCCCATTCTAACGCCCATGAGCTAAAATCTCCTGCAAGCTCGTCTAGCATCGTTGTGAATTCACTGAGCTGCATGCTGGGAGCCAGATAGCAACTGTAGAGCCATAAGTTACCATATCGGCCACGTACGAGCCCATTGAATGAATCAACATCCGACGTTTTTCCCTTATGGTCTGCCCTTGAATGAATACACTTGACTATGATGGTGTTTAGTTTCGTATTGATCTTTATTATTCTGAGCCTGGGTTTATATACCCAAACTCAAGCATATTTTCAACCCTTAAATCTAGTGTATATGTTGCTGAGTGTGTAAGGCTCTGCATTAGGCTATTACATAATCTTATCTTATCGCTGAGTGTGTAAGGCTCCTGCTAGTCGCTGAGTGCGTCGGAGGCATGTATACGATCATCGTATATTCATATGTTCATGCCTGAACATTCTGCGGGGGGCCAAGTGTGTAACTTCCGGAATTGCTGTCTGTGGAAATCTTAATAATATACAGGACAAATACAAATTTGATAATTGTTAATATTCTTGACGAAATGATCATCAATCCAATCCTTATGTTCGTGCCTGAATATTCTGCGGGGCCCAGAGTGTGTGACATCCAAATAAATCGAGTGTGCCACCAGTACCTTGGACTTTTGCTTAGGTGGCGGTTCCCATGCCAAGTGAAGTCGAACCTCTTTGAAGAACTTCCGCGGCTTTTTGGTGTCATCATTTGTTGCATTAGTATAGCTGAGTGCATCTGTTGAGGAAGTTGTCAATCGTTTCATTGTTGCCGAAGCCAAAGCCTCCAAATGGTAGATATCCTTCGTTTGATCCTGATGCTTTAGAACAGATATTGATTTGCTTGTAGTGGTTATGGTTGTTTCCTTTAAAATGTTGCTGCTACTACCAATTGAATCCCTTTCCGATGTAATTGTACTTGCAGTTTTAGTCTCCAAAGTTGGTAGCGCTGCTGTGGTCATCACTGGAGAGTTTGAGTCGGTATTGTCGCTGTTCTCTTCAGCTGCACATCCAGCAGTCTCATGTTGCAGTCTCCGCAGAAGTTTGCTCTTCCGTCGTGCTGCCAACTGTGGAAATATCATCCATTGGTCGTACTTCCAATTGGATATCTGTTGATGTATCTTCAGCGATACTCAACGTAGATGTCGAAGTTGTGGCAGAAATTCCATTCTTGTCCTCATCTTCTATGCCCTCCGAATCCAATGTCGGAGTTGGTGGAGCCCAGATCTTCTTTATTGATCTCTTGTCTTCACCCAGCTTTGTTTTTGTTGTTACTACTTGAAGTTTATTTTCTTGTTCTGTAGATTCAGATATATATCTTCCCATGTGGGGGCTTGCCGGCGGGTTGAAATCCCACTTTTTGAACACAATTGCATCCAAAGCTGCTTGAGATGCTAGCATCTCATCAGCGGTGACCTCGTCACTGTTATCAGAGGTGCTCACGCAATTTCGGATACTGCCTTCATCATCATTCTTCGGCAGTTCCTTGTCCACTGGCAAATAACGTTTGTAGCGTCTGCATATACAGTCCCACGCTAACTTGTAGCTACCCACTCCCATTGCGTAATTGCTTATCATTTGTACATCTTCTGTTTTGACATAAATTTGCAGGTATCGCAGTTTCGTCTTGTCGCTCATATCCTTTCTGTTGTGGATTATTTTTGTGAACTGCTCGAAGAACGTTGCCCACGTCTTAGGACCATTAAAGTAAGGAAGTGTTGGTTTCGGTCGCCTTGGAGTGTCTTCTTTTACCTTTTGCAGATCCTCTAATTTTCTGTTAAGTTTGTTTAACAGTTCGTCGAGGCTGTATTCCAGTTCTTCTATTTCATCGCTGCAAGAGAAATGTTCTCCATATCTCGCCTCTAAATCTGCTAGCGCTGACTGGACCTTTTCCATCGGAAAGATAGCCTGTTTTTATAGAAAAAAATTTCGTCGCTGTTGTTGCTCTCTAGGATAGCAGTCCCTTCTGCCATTTCTTTCCTTACTTTTACAGCTTTTTTATCCACAAGTTTTACCAACTCTTCCATTGCCCACGACCAACCGAATAAAAACATCTCTTGCCTTGATGTTTCCGGTATCGTTGCCCAGCTATGAAGTTGGCCTGTGTCTATGGCGTGATCGGCAACTTTGGTCCTGAATTCTGCCATTATGCCATCAAATATTTCTCGTTAAATATTGATGGTTGACGACACAGTTGTGTGTTTAGTGTAGATCCATTGGCTTTTTCCGTTGGAAGTTTTTTTGTTTTGATCACCAGGTTGATCTTGCTGTGCCTCGACTCACAGCTTGGGTTGGTAAGCCAATGCACAAATCTACAATTATTTAGCATTTCACTTTGTACTAAACACAAACACTTTTCCTTGTGGACTGCATTGAAGTATTAAAATTTCGTATTGATCTTTATTATTCTGAGCCTGGGTTTATATACCCAAACTCAAGCATATTTTCAACCCTTAAATCTAGTGTATATGTTGCTGAGTGTGTAAGGCTCTGCATTGGGCTATTACATAATCTTATCTTATCGCTGAGTGTGTAAGGCTCCGCGTTGGTCTATTAGCTATTCTTATCCTATCGCTGAAGTTGTAAGGCTCAACGCTCGTCTCTTACGTATTCTTACTCTGGGGTTGCAAGGGTTGGTCTTCATTTGTCTATTTATGCAGTCCGTACATGTGGCTATGTATATATACTCAATTGCAACAAAAGGTCCCCTTAGCTGTCTTCCTAATGCCTTGAACGTCGCCGCTCAGATGCTTTAAGTTTGGGTCGCTCTTGACTACGCGTAGCATGTCCGCATGGCTACAACCATCTACGCCTAAAGTATAGGCTTGCGTCCTTTGACAACTGTCCAGCTGCTCGGGTTTGTTTGTCGACATGCCCGGTTTTGGGTTCGCTGCAATTTTATGGGCCTCGGTTTCTTTGAGGGAGCTTTCCTCTGTTCGGAGGCAACTTCCCTTGACCGCTTGGGCGTATTGCTACCTGCAACTGCTCTAGCGCTAGCTTTCTTGACCGGCTTGGTCTGTACCTCACAGTTTTTAATCAAAAAGCTTCGGTCGTCTTGTGGAGACTAACCAGCCTAGCCAGCTCTTCTGTCATTAAAGCATTTATATGCCGCTGACCCCCAAATATGGCAGAAAAACGCTCTAGAGTAACTACTATTTAGGCTTACGCTTCTTTTAGTGACTTGGGTGCCTGGCACCCAACGCCCTCTGTGGTTGCTGCGCGAAAGTTTGCATCTCGTGCTCCATCATGGCATCCATTTTTGCTCCGACTACCATGGCGTGAAACCTGTAGTGGGCAATGGCTTTGTTAGTTGGAGTTTAGAGACCAAGTTAAAACTCAGCTTAACTACAGCGAGAGCCCGAAAGTATACACTACTTTTACTAACTGCTACTTCACTCCAGCAGTTCGGTTGCTGTCTTACCTCAGACTTAGCAGCTCACGAAAGTTAATGAGCAGCTGATTGTCCGCTGCGATTTCCAGGACTACTAACAGCTGTTAGCGTGAGTGCACCTGATTTTTATTATTTGCACAAGTGCGACGCCTAAAGTTACAAATCTTTTCGCGCTTAAAAGAAAAGGAAAGTCCTGACGCCAAAACAATGACGCTGAAGCCCCCGTCTCTTGCACCACCGGATTCGAAGGCTGGGGTACTCCACGAACCGCCGCGCAGTAAGTCTCTGGTAGTTTTCGAAGTCGTTGGATACGTCTCGCCCACAGCATACACGTTTTCTTTAGATTTCTGCACTTTCCTAGGGAAAACCTGGGAAGAAGCCATAATCAACGATGGATCACAATAACATCGACCACACTCCATGAAAACGCAACTCGTGTGTGTGTGTGTTTTATTATTGAAATATCATTTGCTCGAAAAGTACAGGGGATCTCGTAGTCGAGCAGTCGCCCACAGGCGGCGTGGCGAACCGCAAAAGTTTATAACTCCTAAGTATAAGAGCTAGAAGCTTCCTCTATCGTTCTCCAAATAATATTGTTACGCCTCTTTAGGGGCGTGGTATATAAAAAATAATACCGCGTAATTTTATCATTTTTTGGCGTAAACATCCAAATTTTGCAGCTAGGTTACGGTTTGCTTGTTCCATGAGCTGGATAAAAATAAAGTGTGTGCGACTGCAACGTTCTTGTTTTTTTTTTTTACATACATGCTCCTGTCTATGCATGTACATATAAAAGCAGGTGCAAGGGATTGCATCCCATTTTGCCCACTAAGCTTAATCAAGTACTACATTAAAAGAAAGAAGGCTCTCTCAAGTAAGAAGGCTCTAGTCGAGAATGCTCGACTGGGAGATACCCTGAACCCACCAATCTGATATTCTAATCATTCTATGCTTCTTTTTTGCAAATATACACACATACACATGCATCTACATTTACGCATAAGCCCGCGCTCTGCTAACTGCGCAGTAAGCAGCGACTGCGCTTGGGCTGCGCTGCAGTGTTGGCAATATTATGAGAATTTATTTGTTGAATAATTTAATATTTAGACGTACGATCTTAATGAAACTTTCTGAACGCAATCATAATGTTCTAATGTATGTACATTTCAAAGCACAAGTCTCTAGTATTTGAAATGCGTTTTTTACAAATTTGGGCGAAGGGGGCGTGGTATCCAAAATCTGTAGATTACAAAATGTGTGTATTCATCATATGTATATGCGCGGTAAATCTTTGTGGGGTCTGCGATGATTCCTTCCGTCCGTTACACACTTTTACACAAAACCATTATACCCTGATTTTCCATTTTCAATGAGTTCAGGGTATAAAAACGCTGAAAAAAGCAAAACTTTTTTAAAAAGTCAGTAATCCAGCTGCCCGTTGTCTTGAAATTTTTCCCGCAATTGGATTTTCAAAAAACCCTGATTCGTCGGGAAAAAGGTAATACACTGAAATACTGATATATGACAAAAACAAAACAGACTTTAATATTTAAAAAACTTTTGCCTTCTCTAGCTCGAGGCTCCCCCAAATGATGATTATTTCTAGGAAGGGTATGAAAGAGTTGAGGCGCATAAAGAATATGTTTTGTCGACGAGCATGCACACACACAATTTCAGTCCCTCGCTAAATGTACATGGGACATGCAATACATATTTCATATTACATACCCTGTACTCATTATTGCCCAAATGATTGATTAATTTATAAAGACCCATTTGACAGTCAGTCTACAATTTAAAAATTATTAAATTGAGAGACAATTATCTTTCCATCCCATACATACATACAGAAAACTCATTTAATTAAATTAAAAAAATATACATCAATTGCGCGCCTTGCATTTGATCCCGAAACCTCTTGATCGAGCGCCACGGCGCTAGTCACAACGCCACTTCACTCTTCGCAATTGTGATGGCAAAACTGAAATAGATTCACTGATGCAAGGTCTTGCAAAACAGAATTGAACTTATTGCTGAACCTGCTGTAGCTGCTGCACGTGCGTTTCTTAATTGGTCAAACACTTTATTATTTTATAACGTCGATTGACTTGACTAAATTCAATAAAACTTTTATCATATGATCTACACATTCTACTGAACATTTTAAATATTAAAAAAAAAATGTCAAATCATTCACAATTAGCTATACTGACCTGCACTGGGGAGTTTGCTGAATTTTGAGCTGGTCGTCGGATATATAATTTTATATCTGATTTTCTATATGGTCTTTAGTCGATAACAAAAAAACGGAATGACGTGGACCTAGGAAAAAAATTTTAGGCCTCTAGCTTTTGTAGCAAGGAACACACACATTTAAAGTCGTGTATGCGTGCATGCCCGTCGCGAAATGATATTCTTTATGCCCATACCCTTCCTTCATACCCTTCTTGAAAACGCTGAAGGGCTGACATCGTCGCGAACAAATTTCTTTTTATTTGCGCTGCTGAGCTTGTTGATTTGAAGAGCCCATAGAGAGATATGAAGTGGGAGAGAGAGTAGCACAAAAAATGCAAAGCGCATAGAATGGGACCACTTCGTTTGAGTTTCTGCATCGCGCTGATTTCGTCGTGCTATCTTTCATTACCCGGACCAACAAATACCGAACCACCAAATGCGAATTCGGAGCTCTGAAATTATTACACGCAGCAAGAGCTTCACATACAGGCATACAGATGCTCATAGATGTACCATACATGTGTGTGTGCACGATCGTCGCGAAAACATTTTCATTATGAGCACCATGAAGAAATTTCGATTTTCGTGAGCTACTGCTTGTACTCACATAGATACATACCCAGTGGCGGAAATGCCCATTATTTTGTCTATTACTCATGGATTACTTGTCGTCTGTGTGCATGAAAAGATCGATTATAAGCTGCCTTACTTTTTTTTAAGGAATGGCCGCTTTTTCTCCCGGGTGCATGAAATTATTGAATTTTGTAATGAAGAAAGTAATGAGGTGACGAAGTTTCCTTCGGCTCTCCATTACCCATGCGTATACTTTTTAAATATTGTAATGTAGAAATTCCGCAGTCTGAAGAAAACGCCGTATACAATTTCAAAATCGCTTATGGATTTGTAATGTGGGTACATTACAACACAATATACCCTCAACCTATTTTCCCACTATATAATATGGCTTACTTCTTTGCAAATGTAATTGCATAAATAATTGAGTACTAATGGAAATATAGAAACGATTCAGTAATGTATATATATATTTTTTTTAATTTATAAGAATAATTTATTTTGAAATATTACGTACATATCTCCTTATCTTCTTATATATATAAAAGAGAGTTGTGATAAGTGTCCCTACACTTATAACTCGAGATCTGCTGGACCAATTTTCATGGTTTTTGATTTGTTGGATTTTTCTCCGCTACGAGTAGGATAGTAGATCTTAAAAATACTGAAAAAATTTGACGAATACTTGAAAAACGCGATTTTTTCTCTAATGATTCAAATTTCCATTAATACTCAGTAGGCTTGATAACAGTGACAGTTTTCGGTCCTGCTCTCATATTATACAATAGTATAGAAGTAAATAAACAAATGTAGTCAGTCAGTCTACGGCACAGCCTCAGGCAAACCTGACTATTCATAAGAAAAGCACATTTGATTAAAATAATACGCGTGCATACAGAAGCTAAATATCTCGAAAGTTCAGGTATTTGTTTGTCTCAAACATAAATTTGTGTAAATTATTTATATTTATATTTCTCGATTGTTTTATATGGTTTTGTGCGAGGGCATATTCAGTATTACTATTAATAAAAATGCCGCGTCCTAGAAGATCTAATCTTCCCCGGCGGACCCATGATGCAATTTTCTGACGAAGAACGAGAAATCGCCCGAGAAAGGCGCCGCGTTAGTACCCTTTATTCGTGCTTCTCAAAGAGAGGCAGCCCGTGAAACGGCAATAAGAAATGGCTCAAAGATTTTATTATCTGGCGATTTCCGACAAACACTACCAGTAAGTCTAAGATCTACTGCTGCCAACGAAATAAATGCTTCAAATCTGTGGCGATATGTAACCAAACTTCAACTATCTGTAAATATGAGAGTTGCATTGTTGAACGATATATCTGCTGTTGATTTCTCGAAGCAATTGCCGAATATCGGTAATGGCCGTATTCCTGTTGACGAATCGAGTGTTTTGATTTCATTTCCTCAAAATATTCGTCTCATTAAAAGATGAGCTTATCAACAAAGTATTTTCGCATTGCTTTCCAAAAAAAAAGACTAAATGGTTAAGTGAGCGAACAATTTTGGAGGCTAAAAATAAAGATGACCTTAGTTTTATAATTCAAAATCAAATCGTAGGTACTTTGTATTCATTGAAATCTATCGACTGTGTAACAAACGAAGAAGAAGCCACAAATTATCCAACTGAATTTTTGAGCTCCTTGGATGTGCCTGGTTTACCACCGAACAATTTACAACTGAAGGTTGGCTCGGTAGTTATTATGCTTAGAAATTTAAACCAACCAAAACTGTGCAAAGTAACGCGTGTGGTGATAGGAAAACTGATGAGCAATGTGATTCACGCGTCGATACTCAAATGAAAATTTAAAGATGAGGAAGTTCTTATTCTTAGGATTCCGATGATCCCAAAAGATATGCCCTTTGAGTTTAAACGAATTCAACTCCCGATTCGTCTTGCCTTCGCCATGACGATCAACAAATCACAGGGCCAATCTTTGACAGAGCATCGTTTAAATATTTGAACTGCTTTCACTAATATAATGCAACAAGCCAATTTATATTATATATTATATATTTAAACCTTACTGTAGAATACTTCCCTTTAAATTCACGTCCGCACGGCTCAACAAAATCAGAAAAGTGACTCGTCAGGGCGGATAAAACGAAAACAAAAATCATACACATATGCAATTTTGCACTTGTATTTGCACTCATTAGCACTATACACACAAAAGGAATATGCATAGACAAAAAAACCAAAAGAAAGAAGGCACGCATTCCATGCAGCAAACGGTAGAATTCAAAACGAATTTCTGCGATTTCGTCACGACCCAACCCATGACGAAAATCGTTTGTTGATTAGCGGGGAAAGGGCATACAAAAACGAAGTTGACAAGAGCTCGATTCTGTCGTATGAGTATCACTTTTTAATTTGTACATTACAAATGCGCTGAGAAAAAAGTTCATAGGTAATGCATTACTTTTTTCTCGTATGTAATGCATTTTTCAACAGACCTCATTCAGGTCGTCGCCACTGGGTGGGTACATATACATATATATTTGAGAGAGCAGAGAGCATTGAGAGAGAGAGAGAGAGAGCAAGGGAAACATCCAAGTGGCGGAAAAGCCCGTTATTTTTCCCACTACTAATGGATTACTTGTCGCCTATGTGCATGATAAGATCGATTACAAGCTCCATTACTTTCTTACCAAATGGCCGCGTTTTATACCGGGTGCATGAAATGATTAATTTCTGTAGAAAGTAATGAAGTGACGAAGTTTCATTCGGTTCTCCATTATCCAAGCATATACTCTTGATACTCATTCACGAAATTTAAACTTTGAGCACATCCTCGTTTATATCTCCGATTTATAAAGTGTTAAAATAGTCCCGATGCAATCTAGTGATTTTTCAAATTCTGCTATATTTTGGACACAATTGATGCTAGAGACTGGATTGATGCTAGAGCTGGTTGACAGGAGCTGGGCTCGAGCTTGCGGCGCACAAGACGGAAGTCGTCCTAGTAAGCAGTCGCAAGAAAGTGGAGACTGCCAATATAAGGGTAGGCAGCGTCAGCATCGCTTCAAAGAGGGCGATTAAGTATCTTGGCGTCATGTTAGACACAAGATTAACTTTCCTCGAGCACTTAGAATATGTGCATAAAAAGGCAGCTGATTCTTGTAGAGCTCTCTCAAGAATTATGCTTAACACGCGGGGACCTAAACAGCAACGACGTCTTCTTCTAATGAGCGTCATTAGGTCTGCCATCCTCTACGCTGCGTCAATATGGGCAAGAGCGATGGCAACGCCGAGCTACAGCCGGGACATTTGCGCAATCTACAGACTGAGCGCAATCAGAGTCAGCTGCGCTTTCAGAACAGTCTCTGACGACGCGGCGCTCGTCATAGCCAGTATGGTGCCTCTGGAGGACTTAGTCGCCGAGGCCGTGGAACGGAATGCACACGAGCCTATACGACGCATTGTTATTAGAGCGAAAAGCATTGCACGATGGCAAAGAAGGTGGAACAGCTCAACTAAAGGGCGGTGGGCACATACTCTTATCCTTGAGCCATGGATAACCCGCAAACACGGTGAAGCTAATTTTTATCTTTCACAGATTCTATCGGGACATGGATGCATTCAACTCCTGTAGCTGATTGCGTGTACCAAGGACGTTTGTGGCGTTGTCAGACCAGATTTGACTTGGCTTTCCTCTGGTGCATATAAAGCGTTGAAGTGCATACAAAAATGACGCGGTTGTTAAATCCTTGACTAACTCCAACCAGATAGCCTTCGTAGCAAAACAAATAAACACACAAACGTAGCTTTTCACAGGCGCCTTGTTTCGTGCCTCAGGCTTATAAAAGAACGGTCCGCAAAAGTCGACTCCAGTCACTCCAAAGACCCGATAGGCGTCGACCCGATCCTTAGGTAGATCTGGCTAGCACTACTCGGGGACCTGGGTGCAAGTTTCGCAGATGAAAATGCATTATGACGGCTCTAGTTACTAGATGACTTTTGGGCAACATGATTGGATGGCGACTATCGAAGTTTAAAGTTTTTGAAACGACCATGGACACGTAGCAGCCCAACTTTATCAAGGAACGGTGACAGCGAGGCTAGACCACTGAATGACGGAACCATTCCTTTAGTTTGAAGCGCCTTTATGTCGTCCGAGAGATTGGCTCGATGAATCATTCTCAACAGTATATGTGTGCCGTTTCGGATGTCTGCCAGCGTTACTCCTGGGTCACGACGTACACTGCAAGCGGCTGAGAGAAATCACATACCTGCAGTCCATAGAGACATCATGGACTGGGTCCTTCACGAGAAGCACAGTTCTTCAACGCCCAATTGAAGTTCTTTCTGGAAGCGCTGAGACTGGCCACTGAGATCTGGGCTTTCAGAGAAAACCAGGACCGTGGAACCAAAGTGATGATGGCGATATCAGTCCGGCTCAGGTACCTTCACGTAACGATACATTTTGCAAAAAATATCGCCGGTGAGTGCAACTTGATAGGATCGGAAGCGCAGTAAAATGTCGACCAATTTCGGCTGAATGACGACAGGACATTAGAATGTCATTCAACGGCTGCTGATCCATCAGAGACAAAACTTGGTGGTTGTGCTATCTTCCTTCCGAACGCAGTGATGAGGAAACAAATATTTGCATAGATGAAATGAATTGCGAGGAACACGTGACATGTGACCAAGTTCAAGATACTCACTCAGAAATGCTGAGCATTGAGACCTTATATGCGCAAACGACTCAATTTCCTCTCCAAATTGAGAAACCGATGACGCGCTTGAAGAATCTCCAAGAAGCTTAACAGGCAGGAAGGCAGATTCTGTGGTAGGATCAGAAGGCGCCTTTGAAGCTATTAGCACGGAGTTGTGGTTGCGATCCTCGTCAGCTCGTCACAACCCAACCAAGGCGAGTCTTCTGTAGCAATGGAAGTCCAGACATAAACTTGATTTGTCCCACACAGAGCAAATCATAAAACAGGCTAGCTCCGATGAGCAGATGTACTCGTTGTGGCCTATGGAAAGCTGGATCTGCTTGGAAAATATTCTGCGGTATGCTCCAATTGCTCGAATTCACATTAGAACTGGGCAGCCTGCCAGTTATATTTGTAGCTACCATAGCCGTTGCAACCGATTTTGTTTTCTTAAGGTCTAGGATATTCTAAGTCTGGCTGTAATGAGATGTAGTTGAGAACCCGAACCTAAAAGTGCACGACAAGGGACAGAACTAGTGCGGAAGTCAGGAGCTGTGCCGATTCTTGGATAAGAGAGTAGTGGCTGGCGCTGAGGGCGGAGGATTGATCTGCACTCTTGATGTTGAAGATTGTTGATAGGGCGGAATCCGGAATGTGCTGGAGTGGCCTACGTGAAGAAGCGTATGATGCTTGACCCCACAGACCCGAAAACTGCGCGAGCCACATTGTCGCTCTTGATGATCGCTCTTGAGACAATTTAGACATAAGCCAGCCTTTCAGACCTCATTCAGGTGAAGACTAGGAGACAAGTTTGCGAATCTTGGCATTTGTAGATTGTGTGCTCAAGATCATTAGAAAAACTGCAACTGTGTGCACTGTGGTCCGCTACGAGAAATTCTGATCTGCTGGCAGAAGCCTTGCTGCTAGAATTCATCGGCTTACTTGATGAATAGTTTGTTAGAGCACATTCCATCGATTCCAAATTGCGGCAACGAAGCTCAAGAAACGAGGAGACTTCTTCATATTTGGGTATCTGTAGAGCCATCTCTGAGTTATCCAATTTCTCTTCCCATTTAGCTTGTGAGGCCACATCAAACTTCTGTAGCAAAATATCTGAGCAATCCTAGCACTGGCTATCTGCTCTGTAGTGCCCAGACTACTGAGCGGACGCATATGGACCTTGAAGTTGTCGGATAGCTCACGCAGCTTGGTTAGAGATCCATTTTCCACCTCTTTTAGACCTAAGATCTTTACGATGTGGGCCCGGAGGATTAAACGTCGGTGGTCACATCTTTGCTTCAATAATTTTATGGCAATTGTTTAGTTATCATTAGAAATTTCCAAAGAACGAATCGTATCCAACGCTGCGCCATCGAGACAGGACCGGAGGTGCTGAAGTCTTTCCATGTTGCTAATTTCTGACCGGCTATCAATGATTGTAGAAAACATTGAGTAGAAATCAGCCCAATTGGCATATCAGGTGCGGACTGCATTCTGGGTGCTGATGCATGAGGAGAGTACTTGGTCGACTAAACGTGGAACTATGGTGCACTTGAGCAGTACGACTTTGAACTTCGGACATTATTTTTGACTGTATGACCATTATTAAATCATCAAAGTCAATGTGTAAATCACTGGACATCTCAGTAAAATCGAGCTCTTCTAGACTTTCATGCGCTTTGCTAAAGGACTGATGTAGCTTGTCGATATGCTCCAGAAGAACATTTAATGTGCTGTCACTGTGATCTGCAAGCGCATCTGAATCAACCTTTGTCTGCAGTCTTTTTACACGTTCAAACACTGACTGTCCCTTGAGCTTATAAAACCGCTCGCGATCTTCAGGCGCAACTGTACTCGCATCTAAGTTTGCCTGAACGAATACAGCACAAGAGTAGCACCAAAAATTTAAAGTTGGTGTGTGCACGATTACAAGAGTAACACGACAAATGTATGCTCTAGCGCAAACACAGAATTTGGAATAGGTCTTATTTGTTGAACACAGCACTTGCAAATTTAATGAATTGTCATAGAATTATATTATTATATTATTATTGTAATTAATTAGCAGACCGAAACGAAAGAGTGTCTGGCAAATTTGCAATGTAACGGCACGCAAATAACTGCTGTATACGCTGCTTATGTACTTTCACGGGTGTATTTTTGCATATATTTAAAAAGTCTATATATGTATATGTAAATAAATTGTATGTGCATAACAATATGCAAATATATATATTTATGTATATATCGAGTATCACGTCGGGGTCACAAACTGTAGAGCTATCGAGATTTTTCGAATAGTTTTAAATATATTAAAACGATTGAAATTACTTAACGATTAGTTTATTAACTATTATTTGAGTTTACAGATTTATGTGATAGACGCAAGCAACGCTGGCAAGCGACTGAACTGCCGCTCATGATTACAATGAAGCTATAGTTTCAATAGTATCACTGACCACATTTGCCTGTGAAGTAGGGCAGGTCTGGCCGGATTGGTAAATAAAATACCCCCTTCGGGTTGGAGATTTATTGTTTAAAGTGTTGTATTTTTTATAGGCTATTTTAATTTTAGTTGACTCTAGTTTTGTCAATATCTTTTTGAATAAATAAAATAAAACAAGTAAGAAGACTCTAGTCGAGACTACTCGACTAGGAGATACCCTGAACCCTCCAAGCTGATATTCTTATCATTCTGCACTTCTTTTATGCACGCACACGTTTATACACATGCATCCACCCTCACGCGCCCGCGCTCTGCTAACTGCGCAGTAAGCAGCGACTGCGCTTGGGCTGCGCTGCAGTGTGGGCAATAGTATGAGAATTTACTTGGTGAATTACTTCTTTTGTTAACATACGATCTTAATGAAATTTTCAGGGCGTAATGATATGGCCAAAATGTGTGTACATTCCAAAGCACAAGTCTCTAGTACTTGAAATACGTTTTTTGCAAATTGGGGGCGATAAAAAAGTTATCGGATGAGTTATCGAAAAAATAAATCAAACTCGTACTGCGTATGGTATACACGATTATGCACACAAAAGTTCAGCTCTCTAGCTTTTATATCTTCTGAGATCTCGGCGTTCATACGGACAGACGGACGGACGGACAGACGGACACGGCTATATCGACTCAGCTCGTCGTGCTGATCAAGAATGTATATACTTTATGGGGTCTGCGATGATTCCTTCTGCCTGTTACATACTTTTACACAAAACCATTATACCCTGATTTCCCATTTTCAAAGGGTTCAGGGTATAAAAAAAAAATAAAAAAAATAAAAAATTAAATACAATTTATATTTTTGTTAAAATTAACCGCCCACGACTATATCCACCTCTCACCATCATATTTGTAAAAGGCGTATTTAAAATACAAAAGACTTCGGTATATTCATACATTTATACATTATGATTACGTTCTGAAATTGGATATAGGGGTGCACTATAGGAAAAAAGCCCGAAATTTTGGCATCAATTCTAAAAATAGAGCTAGGAGGTTGAAATTTTACATACACCTAAGATAGATTAAGTTTCGAATTTTTTTTTTTTACGATTTGACCATGCCTTCTCCCCGCCTCCTTGTTACCCATTAATGAAATCATGTGTACTTTACACATAATTTTTTAAAAATATATTATATATATCTTACATTACATATTATTTTAGATAAAAATGAATGTATACAGTCTATTATACAATGAAAAAATGTAAATGTGTATTATCATTCCGTTTATACCCTGTAAAATTCAGAAAAATATGAAAAAAAATTTTTATTTTTTTTTATTTTTTTTATTTTACAATAATTACCACATACTCAAAAAATTAACATAAATAATCATAATTTTCTTCATCCAATTCGATATTTGGGTCGAAATTGTTTGCATCATCCTCATCCTCATCTTCAGCTTGTAAACTTTCAGTTTCATTTGTATCATCTTGATGCGCGATTCGCGGAGGCTCAATCAGAGCAAACAGATCAATCACTTCGCTTGAAAATTTTAATTATCTGTGAATTTTCTGTCTTTTTTTTAAGACAAAGACTTGACGAAAGCGGATCAGATGAATCTAATGCCCTGTGAAAAACATCAGTGATGTTGTTTAGCCTACTGCTCTTTCTGGCATGCGACCTTCTGTCATTTTTATAAATTTTGTTTTGAGCTTCTGATGCGTTTTCTCCGAGAACACCAACAGGAACTATGCAGCTATCCATTATTTGGTATCCATGGATCAAAACTTTGTGCACAGTTGGGGACATGGGATACCAAGAATAGTTCTATAGAAGTTGCTAAATTGCGAGTGAACTCGCATTCTCACTGTGCATTGTTTTTCGTAGAACGAATGCCATATCATTTTCTTTGCATTTTTTTTTTTTTTTTTTGCTGAAACCGATGCAGCATGTATAAACAGTTGGGTTGTGTGTTCTTCTTGACTTGCAAGATCAGAAGCTAATTTTCTCTTCAGCCGACTGCCTGCTTCTTTATAAGTAAGTTCTTTACTGCCAGCTTTATCTTGCGAGGACTTAACTTCTTTTAAGTTGATAAATATTTTGCCCTCGACCCACCGTTAATGTGTTGCTTTGAATCTATGCAGATTACGGTTACATCTGGGCAAATATCTTTTAACAAAAGCAATAAACTGGGCAACTTGGGTAGAAATACTGTTTTCTGGGTCAGCCGACTTGCAGCTCAGCATTATATAGTAGGGGCAGTCCATAAAATTTAAAAAAAAAAAATCGTTTTATATAAGTTAAGATATTTATTATTGGAAAATAAAAAAAAAAAAATTCAAAAATTGATAAAAAAAAAAAAAAATTGTATTTATGCCAAAATTTCGGGTTTTTTTCCTATAGTGCACTCATAGCCGTACATCATTAATAACAAAAAAAAAATAAAATAAAAAAAAAACCACACACATACATATGTGTGTTGCGTGTACTACAATTTCATCATTAATTTTACAATAGCAGTGCATTTGTCGCTTTCTGTCGCTGACCACACTAACGAAATTTTCGGTTGCCACCGACAAAATACATACACTTGCCAGAAAAACTATGCGTACAGGCCTAACGTGCGACTTTGATAGAGAATAAATATGATAAATATTAGTATTGTTATCAATATTATATTTTTTAGTGAAAACCTATTTAATAACACACATTTATCAACAATTTTTTTAAAATAATATTAAACAGTTTTTTTTTTATATTTTAAATAAGAAAAAAAACAACGAAAATTCACTTAGAAAAAGTATGCGTACAAACTAAAAAACAAGTCCAAAAATAACTCTTTTTCAATGAAAATTTGAAAATTAATATGAGGTTGGATACCCCTTTCGCTTCTTGATCTCTTCCAACCGTTTTGGCATCGATGCCACCAATTTCCGGGTGAAATCAGCCGGAATTTCGAGCCACTCCTCCATCAGAACCGATTTGAGGAAACTCAAATTACGTATGTACATACATATATAACATACGCTACTAATCTGCCTATTGACAGTGTCACTGTCCTTCATTTCCTCGAAAAACAAAAATGCCTGGCGCCACCAATTCATACGACAAAGCTACAAAATATGTAGCTTGTAGTCAAAGACACCAAGATTAGTTGCGACTGCGAAATCAATTGCGACACAGAGCTCGAACTGAAAAGACGTATGTATGTAACTTATGTGAACACATAAATAAACGAACAGTATAAAAGTGAAAAGAATCTATACAGTTTACAAAACTTTCTAATATAAAACTTTGACCCAACAACAACAAGCAATAAACAGACACAAAAAATTATAGCAAAAAAAAAAAAAAAAAAATTAATTAATAAACAAGACATTTGTATCTACATATATTTACAACAAATGTCGAAACAGACACAAAATTCTCAAACGAATGTAACAAGAAGTTCAACAAGAAACAATAACAATAGAAATAGCCACACAGCTAATACTACTAATATACTCATGGACTCAGGCAACATTTCTGAATCACTCCCAAGCACAATTTCCACCCCAAACTTGACTATGACCCCGACAAACCCTAAACCCTACCGATATACTTGCTTTTATTAAAGAAATACCCTCTTTCGATGAAAATCCCAGCAAACTACAAGATTTTATCACAAATACCACCCTCATTCACGATTTTGAGACACCATATCACTCACTACTATTAAGAGCCATAAAAAATAAAGTTATAGTAGGTAGAGCGAATGACGTCTTAGGATTGTCAAAAACAGACATTAAATGGGAGAACATAACATAATTCGAGAACTACAAACAATCCCAGAAAACTTGTCTCTCGGACAACTTTTCTACAATATACTACGAGTCAAAACCCGATTGATAGCTATAGTAAAAAACGACAACCAGAACTCTGACAGCAGAAACAGACTTATGACGGTATATGACCTCAGAGAACCATTTAAAACCTTAATAAAAGCCAAAAACATTGAGGAAGCATATGAATACTGCCGTGAGGAAAAAATTTGTATACACATAAACCAATAAATAATTATTATAAGAAACAAGTTACACCATATTCACGTCCACAAACTACAATAAACCCGACCGTAATAATTTTAACAATAACAACAAGAATTACGACAACCCCTCAAAAACCCAGTATACTAATAACAATCAAAAAAGAAATAATCCTCCAAACCCCTTTTAACTCAAATAATAACAATAAAAATCAACTACATAATATTAACAATAATCAAATTTCAGCCGAATATTTGCAATATTAGAGAAAATTTTCGGGAAAATGCCTCCCAGAACCAAAAGGAAAATTTATTTCCCATATATAAAAAGTAAAATAGAAAAAGTAATTAAAAACTGCGAAACTTGCCTTACGCTCAAATACGATAGACAGCCACAAAAACCACCCTTCCAAGTACCAAAAACCCCTTGTAAACCAATGGACATAATCCATATGGACATTTATACAATTAATAATAATTACAATCTTACATTGATTGATCCAAATTTGCATGTGCGTTCTAAATTCCATAAAACATTTTATGAGCCTCTTCGGCTTACCTAAAAAATTCATTTACGACCAAAGAGCAGAATTCTCGGTCAAGATATTTAAAGACTTCTGTGAACAATACGAAATCCAATGTCATACAACTTCTTTTCAACAATCATACATTTTTTTCTTTTTTTTTTTTTGCATATTTATATATACAAAATGTATATTTGTTAAAATTTACCCCCCACCCCTAAATCCACCCCCTCACCATCATCTTTGTAAAAGTCGTATATCAAATACTAGAGACTTGTGCTCCGGTATACACATACATTTTAACATTATGATTACGTTCTGAAAGCTGTAAGGTTACTTTATTTTTCCAGCCGGGGTCAGAGTCTCAGTCTGCCCAGGGCCATAACTTACAAGAAATTTATAAGTTAATACGGCACATATCGAGTTAGAGAAAAGGTAGAGGGGGGAGTTTTATAGGTTAGGCGACCACGCTGCCTGAGCTCGCCGACCACGCCCACGCGTTAGCACGCGGGAGGGCGGCAGCAATCGAGTGGCGCGATCAAGCGCACTCTAGATTGCGGAGGTCGGGGCTGCGAAGGCGCGGTGTGGGAAGTTAGTGGTGCCACTTCGAATGGTAGATCGCGGGTCGAGGACACCCAGCGTTGCCGCCGGCGTTCACTCTCAGACCACGCGATTTTCACTGCAGGAGACTTACCCTTCCGGCGAACGGGTCATAACCACGTTCAAACTACCAGTTAGCAGTGTTACAGTTAATTGCATTTAGTGCCAAATATCAACAGATTAGTTAAACTGACTACGAATGAATACTCGACCATTTTTCTTTGATACGTGCTTACTTTATTGCGCTAACCTTAACTCCGATGCTAATTTGATTGTTTGCGTCTGTTCATCACGAGAGCTCAAAACTAAATCTCTCTGGTGCGCAGCTTTTGGTCCCTTTCTGCCGCCACGCTACCAGCAATGCAGCTCACCACGACGAGCTTTTGAGCTGCAGGGTGCAGTGCTGCAGTGCTGATCGCGCGCGCGCGCGCTCAATTATTTAAATCTTTGCTTATATCCTAAAACTAAATGCTACAACACTTATGACTACTTATTAACTACTTAATGCTATTTTACAAGCTAATGCTTATCCTACTTATTACCTAACTTACTCTCTACCAACAAAGCGCAATTCAAAATGTAATCTTACTTACTACAAAAAAAATTATTATTTCGATTCCAAATACATTACTTCATTACTTCATTTCAATATTCAAAATTAGGTACAATGTCAGGTGGTACAATTTAATAGGCCACCTTACAAAGCTTCATTACGGTCGTACGTCAAGATATCAAATTATTCAAAAAATAAGTTCTCATTATATTGCCAACACTGCAGCGCAACCCAAGCCAATCGCCTGTATATGTGAGTGTGTGTGTTTGTTTGTATGTTTTTTTTTATATTCGTTTATTTACAAGCTTATTATACTACAAGTTGCAAGAGTGTTAGCTCGGATAGCGCGCGATGCTTGCGGGACGGCCGTAAAGCATTGCTTCGCAAGCACTATGCGCTACCTTAGCCTGGTACAGCTCGTCTTCTTATTCGCTCGACTCTGCGCAGCTCCATCATCACTGGGGCCGTGAAGGTGCTTGTTAGTTCCCAAGCTTCCTCCGATTCCAGCATGGCGTTGACTATGTTGTCCGCTCTGATGGAGCGGCCCAGTGCCTCTTCCAGACGACGCCTCTCCTCCAGGAACCGTCCACATACGAAAAGGATGTGGTTGGCGTCTTCCACATGCCCTCGCCCGCACCAGGGGCACTCGTCAGTTTCCTCGTGACCAAAACGCTTCAAATAGCTCCGAAAGCATCCATGGCCCGAGAGGATCTGCGTAAGACAGAAGTTAACATCGCCGTGTTTGCGGTTAACCCATGGTTCGAGCTCCGGGATGAGCTTTTGCGTCGACCGCCCTTTGGCTGAGCTATTCCACTTCCTTTGCCATCGTGCAATGCTGTTCGCCCTGGTAGCGTTGTGTCTAACATGACGCCAAGATACTTAATCGCCGTCTTTGACTCGATGCTGACGCTGCCTACCCTTATATTGGCCGTCTCCACTTTCTTGCGACTGCTTACTAGGACGACCTCCGTCTTGTGCGCCGCAAGCTCGAGCCCAGCTCCTGTCAACCAGCTTCGTATGCCATTGATACTTTCGCTGCACATATCCTCTGTATCTTTAAGCTCCTTGCCTATGGCGACGACAGCCACATCATCAGCAAAGCCAATGGTGTGCGCACCTGCTGGTACTTCCAAGCGCAGTACGCCGTCGTACATGATATTCCATAGGAGAGGCCCCAGCACTGAGCCTTGGGGTACTCCAGCTGACACTGCATGAGTTTGGGGACCCTCACTCGTGTTGTATACCAGTGTTCTTCCTCTGAAGTAGCTCTTTATTATCTCTTTTAGATATTTAGGGATATTATATTGTGACAGCGCATTCAGTATCATACCCCAACTAGCTGTATTGAAAGCGTTCTTAACATCCAGGGTGGCGATGGTGCAGTATTGCTTCGTCCCGTGCCTCCATCTGGTGCCTTGGATGGCGGAAGTTGCTGTTGTTGTTGTTGACCGGGCCTTCCGGAATCCAAATTGATTTGGTGATAGGCCACGGCGCTACCAATAGCAGTCTCCAGTCTAGAGCAGATAAATTTTCAAACACCCTTTCTATGGTATCTAAGAGGCAGATCGGTCTGTATGAAGATGGCTGGTAGCAATACCAGGTTCTGGGTCTTCCATTTTGTAGAGAACGTCTCTTGTAGTAAGCATTCGTTGAATAATTCGGCGAACGTACTAGGGTGCAAAGCAAGGGCTAGCTTTAGCGCACGATTTGGGATCCCGTCCGTCCCTGGAGCTGTGTTGGTTCTAAGACCTCTTCGTCTGTAACTAAAACAATTTGAGTGCTCGTTGAGCCCTGATTTGCAGACTCGGACTCCGGGGCATGAAGGAAGCTTAATCTTTCTGGAAAGAGCGTTTCCACAATCGATTTAAGCTCCAGACGATCTGTCGGCTGCATCTGTTTATCTGCGTATAGTCTTTTAACTACTGTTTTATGTGCCCTGCCCCAAGGGTCATATTCGGCTGAGCAGAACAACTCTGGAAAGCATTCTCTTTTACTTGCCCGAATGGCCTTCTTCAATTGTCGTTGTTACTTGTTTGTTTTTGAAAATGTAGGTAACAGGCAGAAGTATAAGTGGCTAGTCCCATAAAGTATATACAAACTTTCCCGATCAAGGCGACGACCTGAATCGATATAAGCAATTCTGTCTTTCCGCCCGTTTATCCAATCAGTAATGAAATTAATGTTTACTTTATGGAAAAATGCCCCGAATCTTTTAATTATGGTTTTATTACATTACAGTTTACAATTTTATATATCGCATCAATATTTGTTTATGCTTTACCATTTTATACAAAATTTCCACGTAAATTTTTTTTTTTTTTAGGTTTCAACTTTGGCTGATATATCCAAGGCACAACGAAGATCATTTATTAAATCATCCGAGTCCTCTAGTCCGACGGACAAACGAATAAGAGCATCAGTAATACCCAACGCTTTTCGGTCTTCAAAAGGAACAGAGGCGTGTGTCATGATAGATCTAAAAAAATTAGATTAAAAAAGACTTGGTTATTGCATTATGTAGAGGTATAGTATCTAATATGATTGATAAGTGCGCTGTATTAATTTTAATGCATTTTATAAATTTACGGGTACTTACGGTAGTTCAGCCAAACTCTCATATCCTCCAAGACTCTCGGCCAATGTGAACACTTTTAGGGCTTTTAAAAATGCTGTGGAATGCTTTAGGGATCCTTTTATATAAAAGGAAAACACTCCACTGTAGCCATATGTTTGTTTAAGAGCAATAGCATGATGGGGATGGGATTGCAGTGCTGGATGGAGAACTTTTTCAACAAAATTATGCGATTCAAGAAATTTTGCAATCTCGAGTGCATTTTGCTGATGCTTTTGCATGCGCAATGATAATGTTTTCAGACTACGATTAACTTGATAGCAATCAAACGGAGATGGAACGATACCAACCGCTGAAAAAATAAATAATAATAATATAAAATAAATAGTGGTTATTAATAATAATCTTAGTCTTACCGTTTTGTAAAAATTTTAATCTATTATATAGATCATCAGAGTTCATTGTTATTCCGCCCATAACAACATCCGTATGTCCATTCATATATTTTGTTAATGAATAGCAAACTAGGTCCGCCCCCAAATCGAGAGGTCTTTGAAAGTATGAGGTAAGAAATGTATTGTCTACCGCTACAATTATATCTCCGGCCTGATGGCATATTTTTGCAATCGCTTCGATGTCCGCTACTTTTATGAGTGGATTTGTTGGTGACTCAATCCAAACCAGCTAAAAAAAAAAGCATTTAATACAAATGTAATTCTATACACAATTAATTTTTTTTATTTGATAAGAGTGATTATGCTTATAAACAAAGTTACGTATTTTGAGCAAAGAAACTTGTAATATATACTTGGATACAATGAGCAAGATCAAAACAAGCTAACGATAACCTACTGCAAAGTTTGGATACTTACGTTCCAAAAATGAAAAAAATACAGGGTATTTGTCGAATTACCACGCCCCTAAAGGGGCGTAATACTATAATTTTGGGAATCGATAGAGGAGGTTACCAGTAACTTAACTATCGAAATTTTAATTTAAGAAAAGTACTATATATATCTTCAGGTCCGATTTGCCCCTAGTGGGCGTAGACATATAATATCTTCATTAATCTTTATAGAATCATAACATTAGCTCATGTGCAATTTTAACGCTCTAGCTTAAAAACGCCCCCAATGGGCGTAAATATATCCGCCATTGCTCGTGATCTTGGATGGTCGGCGCGGGTCTATACTCCAAATTTCAGCTTTCTAGCTCATCAACCAATACGATTTCTGGTATATCGGAAGATGCATTTTCCGATTTGCCACGCCTCTAGTGGGTGGATTGGGACAATTTTAACACTTTATAAATCGGAGATATACACGAGCTTATGTTCCGAGACTTTAGCTTCAATAGCGCCGGAATAAACTGCGTTCATACGGACAGACGGACGGCCATTGCACAAAACCAATTTTTCATTTCACTTTCTTGAAGTATCCTAACTTAGCAGTTGGGTTACCGATAGCTTGCTCTATAAGCTGTCCAAAAATTGATTGCTAATGAGGTCATGAGGTAATGAACCCATCGAAAATGGGAAATCAGGGTATAATGGTTTTTTTGAAATGTATGTAACAGACAGAAGGAGGCCCACAAAGTATAAATATTCTTGATCAGGGCGACGGGCTAAGTCAATTAGGCCCTGTCCGTCCGTCTGTCCGTATGTAGGAACGCGTTGATCTCAGAAGATATTAGAGCTAGAGACTTCAATTTTTTTTTTTAATGTTCGTATCTATCGCGCGCATAACGAGATTATCAATAAAAAACGAGTGATAGATTATCACTCACTCCGATATTTTTTTTTATAAAAAACCTTTTCGAAGATCAGTTATAAAATTATATCTACCAAATCTTTAAATTTAAAATGTATATTAGGAAGAATTTTATACAATTTCGGTTTTTGTTAAAATTTAACACCCCTCCTATATCCACCCCCTCACCATCATATTTGTAAACAAGTAAGAACGTTGCAGTCGGGCGCTACCGACTGCGGAATACTCATTCACAGTCCGTATACATGATGCTATGTTTACAAAGGGGCATTTATTCTTATTTCCAATTTAATTTGGCTTTAAAAAAATTTAGTACAAAACAATTATGCTTTTTGTTTATATTGTAGCTTTTGGTAATTTTTATCAAGTATTCAATAATTCTTATATTGATCGTGCACTTTTTGAGTACAAATGTATGGTAATTTTTCTAAATTTAAATTTAAATTTTCTGATTCTTAAGCGTTTGCTTACATTACAAAAGCGCGCTTTTTAGTATTCTAAGAATTGCGATTGATTTCTGGATTTTCTAGCTGTTATTGTAGTTTTGTCAGATGACGCTCTGTTATTAGCTTATTGTATGTTAGCTACGAGATTGTCAAGCAAAACGATAGCGTTGGTGTAGAAGCGTCGCAAGTTATGTTACAGCGGCGGAGGTTCAAAGCTCCTTCAATGTTTTGTGTTTTTTTCATACATACTTCGTTTTTTATAAAATAGGTACTTATTTTATTCTTTTTTCTAATTGAAAAATTTTATAAGTTTAAATTTGTTTCTTAAATAGCCCTCATATATGTATGTACGCATATATGCATGTATATGTATGTACATAAGTCTGCACGCATATGTAGCATCAAGCATTCCAGCCTTTCTTATGCACGCGCTCATTTGTATGTGTGCATGTATGTACACATAAATGTATACTCTAGCGTTGAAATGAGACTGATTTGTTTTTGCTTTGTTCTTGAATTTACCATCCGCTACTCTCATAACAAGAATCTTATTTTTGGATTTCATTTTGATTACAATTGTTGACAGTAGGTGGTGGCGCTGTCGGCAAAGGCGCCGGATCAATTTGTTTTTGTTACTTTGACAAACAGGGCTTGGGTGCGAGTTCAAATCCCGCGGAAAACTCTTTTTTGTAAAGTGCAAATTTTGTTCTTTTAGCTTATTTTATATTTTTTAAATATTTAAATTTTACTTTTAAATTTTATAAAAATCTTTCCTTCCGTGTTATCAATGCCTATTAAGCCTCTTTGTATATACATGTACATACATAGATAGCTCAAGCATATAAATGTCGCAATTTGATACTACAAATGCCGATTGCTACGCCTCTAGTGGCCGTAGACACCTCATTTTTGGCCTGATCTTAGAAAGAGCTAACGGTAACGTAAATGCGAAATTTGAATGCTTACGCTCAAAAAATGTTAAAATTACAGGGTATTTTTCGATATGCCACGCCCCAAAGAGGCGTGACAATTATTTTTGGGGCATCGATGGAGAAGGTTACCAGTAATTCAACTATCCGAATTTATAGCTTCTAGCTCTTAAACTGTAGGAGATATAAAGTTTTGCGGTTTGCCACGCCCCCTTTGAGCGGACATATATCCACTATAGCTTGTTGGACTTGGGAGGTCAACTCGCGTTTACCAAATTTCAAGTCTCTAGCATCAATAGTGCCTAGAATATAGAATATAGAATATATTGAAAAATAACTATATCTTCAGGTCCGGTTTGCCACGCCCCTAGTAGGCGTAGACATAAAAATTTTTCATCAGTAATTATAGAATTATAGCATTAGCTCATTAGCGAATTTCTAGCGTTCTAGCTTTAGAACTTTAGGAGATACAGTTTTATCTGATTTGCCACGCCCCCAATGGGCGTAGATATATCCACCATAGCTTTTTGGACTTGGGGGGTCAACGCGGATCTACATACCAAATTTCACCTTTCTAGCTCTTCAACTAACATGATTTCTGGTATATCGGAAAATGCATTTTCCGATTTGCCACGCCCCTAGTGGGCGGATCGGGGAAATTTTAACACTTTATAAATCGGAGTTTAACACGAGTATGTGTTCAAAATTTCAAGTCTCTAGCTTCAATAGCGGCGAAATGAACTGCGTTCATACGGACAGACGGACAGACGGACGGACGGACAGACGGACGGACAGCAAGACGGACATTGCACAAAACCAATATACTAATTCACTACGTGAATGAATATAAAAACGCAGTTGGGTGAACAATTTAATAAAAACGCTTAATTATAAAAATCAGCAAATTTGCTGAGCAGAAAACAACAAGTAAGAAGACTCTAGTCGAAACTGCTCGACTAGGAGATACCCTGAACCCTCCAAGCTGATATACTTATCATTCTGCACTTCTATTATGCACGCACACATGCATACATATGCATCCACCCTCACGCGCCCGCTCTCTGCTAACTGCGCAGTAAGCAGCGACTGCGCTTGGGCTGCGCTGCAGTGTGGACAACAGTATGAGAATTTACTTGGTGAATAACTTCGTTTGTAAACATATGATCTTAATGAAATTTTCAGGGCGTAATTATATGGTCAAAATGTGTGTATATTCCAAAGCACAAGTCTCTAGTACTTGAAATACGTTTTTTACAAATTGGGGGCGAAGGGGGCGTGGTATCAAAAATCTGTTGATTACAAAATGTTTGTATTCATCATATATATATACCCAGTAAATCTGAAGTCTCCACGTCTAATAGTATTCCAATGAGGCTCAAAAAACAAAATCAATTTTTCGATTATTCTCGATAAAAAAGTTATCGGATGAGTTATCGAAAAAATAAAGCAAACTCGTACTGCGTATGGTATACACGAGTATGCACACAAAATTTCAGCTCTCTAGCTCTTATATCTTCTGAGATCTCGGCGTTCATACGGACGGACGGACGGACGGACGGACGGACGGACGGACGGACGGACGGACGGACAGACGGACAGGGCTATATCAACTCAGCTCGTCATGCTGATCAAGAATATATATACTTTATGGGGTCTGCGATGATTCCTTCTGCCTGTTACATACTTTTACACAAAACCATTATACCCTGATTTCCCATTTTCAATGGGTTCAGGGTATAAAAACGACCGTACACTCTCACTGAGAACTCTCTCTGGTTGAGATTAATTCATAAATGCAGAGTATTTCTCCCTCATTGCTGCAAATTGCAGCCTACGCTTAGCATGCTAATAAGAGTCGTCCAAAGATTCGACGCCTTGGCTTTTTGGCAAGCAGACTAAATATTTCCCTGAATACAATCGACGATGAGCTGCGATGCAATGCTGCTGACAATGGAGCTCTGTTGTTACCTTGGCGATAGGCTCGAAAAGATGCTCCACTTCCCAAGATTGACGAACCAAATCACCAAGTCGAGTACTGTTATTGGTATCATCCGAAGGTCTTTGAGTTGCGATGTAGCTACTGAAGACTGATTGTAATGCAATAAGGAATGGTGCTTCGATTAATAGGTGCGGTACCAAATTAGCAGTCTTTCAACTGATGTCCCTTTCTTAGACAATTTAGGCAGAGAGGGAGTGGCAATTGCTCAAAGGGCTTACATTGAAATGTCATGTGGCTCGTGTCTTCGCAAAAGACAAAATAACTGGGAGTCTTGGAAGCACCAAATGATTTAAATGTGTGCTCACGATCTTCCCTGATTTCCCAATCTGACCATCCTGCAAAACGTTTGTTCTTAAGATAGTGCGATTTGCACGATCGCTTGAGCATTTTTTATACCTTGAACCCATTGAAAATGGGAAATCAACAGGCAGAAGGAGGCGTGGCAGACCCCACAAAGTATGTATGTATGTACATATATTCTTAATCAGGGCGACGCGGGATTTGAGCTCGCACCCAAGCCCTGTTTGTCAAAATAACAAAAACAAATTGATCCGGCGCCTTTGCCGACAGCGCCACCACCTACTGTCAACAATTGTAATTAAAATGAAATCTAAAAATAAGATTCTTGTTATGAGAGTAGCGGATGGTAAATTCAAGAACAAAGCAAAAACAAATCAGTCTCATTTCAACGCTAGAGTATACATTTATGTGTACATACATACACACATACAAATGAGCGCGTGCATAAGAAAGGCTGGAATGCTTGATGCTACATATGCGTGCAGACTTATGTACATACATATACATGCATATATGCGTACATACATATATGAGGGCTATTTAAGAAACAAATTTAAACTTATAAAATTTTTCAATTAGAAAAAAGAATAAAATAAGTACCTATTTTATAAAAAACGAAGTATGTATGAAAAAAACACAAAACATTGAAGGGGCTTTGAACCTCCGCCGCTGTAACATAACTTGCGACGCTTCTACACCAACGCTATCGTTTTGCTTGACAATCTCGTAGCTAAAATACAATAAGCTAATAACAGAGCGTTATCTGACAAAACTACAATAACAGTTAGAAAATCCTGAAATCAATCGCAATTCACCATGAAAATTGGTCCAGCAGATCTCGAGTTATAAGTTCTGGAAAACTTTTCACAACTCTCTTTTATATATATAGATTTAATTTTAGTTTACTCAAGTTTTGTCAATATCTTTAAATAAAATAAAATAGAACATGTCACTGGTGCACAGCGCAAAGAACTCTAAATACTTCTTGTCTCATCTTTGTGCAAACAACGACGGCTCGACTGTTATCACATCTGGGCTTTCATTAAATGATGTTCATATGTCAGGACCGACTATTTAAGATACACTCGTTCGCTTTCGCACATTTCAGGTGAAGAAGCTCGGGACATACTGCAACAAACCACAAATCTTCTTGCGCGAGGCAACTTCAAATTAAGAAAATGGTGCTGAAATTCAGTCAGCTCACCTAGCGGAGTTCCAGAAACTGAACAGGAGAGTTTTCTCAAAGTTGACGATGGCACTAATGTGACAAAAACTCTCGGACTCATCTGGGAGCTTCGAACGGATAGCTTCGTATTCACTTTCGAGCCGCAAATTAGTATTGGCAAACATAAAAAACACGTTAAGTTCCATCAACCATTGCGCGATGCTACGATCCGTTATGTTTGATGGCACCAACATTAACAAGGGAAAAAATAATCTTGCAACACATATGCAGAGACAAGCGGCAATGGGATGAGGGCCATCCACAATCATTGGAAATTATTTGAAGCGAATTTTGTAAGGACTTTCACCAAGTGTGCAACGCAATATTTCATGTTTAAGTACTCCAACTTAAAGCAAGGCTTACATGCCTTCTGTGATGCTAGCCTTCACACCTATGGTTCTTGTGTTTATGTTCGTTCATCGAAGAATAATATTGTTCAAGTGTAGCTACTCTATTCCAAGACTAACTTGAATAATGCGCTTACTTGTAAACTTGATAAGCTAAATAGGTAAATTGAACTTATTCGAATGTGATGCATGGGCATCCAAATTAAAGGGGTTTGGCGCTAACAAGATTTTTGCCATACAGCAGCTCACGATCGACATGGAGTGACACTACGTGCCAACTGAAATCAATCCTTCGAATATGTTAACCAAAGGAGCAGCACCGTTGAAGCTCTTGCACTCAAAATTACGGATGCATGGACCTTGTTTGCAAAGGACAAATGTTATTGGCGTAGGCACTGATTCGTCAAAGAGTTTTCAATCTCGCTTTCAATCAAATACATAAATTCGTTCGGAATAATAAAACGCATTTTTGGCTATGTTCATAAATTCATCCCGACAATAAAACCACCAAAGTTCCTATTATGTCGTCTTGTTCAACGAGTTCAGATGCAACCGGAATACTCTGCCCTACAGAATGGTAACAATATACACTAGTCTCGGCTTCGATGCGCGTCACCCAAATATCTTCCCCAAAAAACCATCCCTTTTAACAAAAATAGAAATTAATATATAAGCATTTTCCGATATACCAGAAATCATGTTAGTTGAAGAGCTGGAAAGTTGAAATTCGGTTTGTAGATCCGCATCGACCATCCAAGATCACCAGATATGGCGGATATACATATCTACGTCCATTGCTGGCGTGAAAAATCGGATAAAACTGTATCTCCTAGAGTTTTTAAGATAGAGCGTTAAAAATGTGCACACGTTATGATTCTATAAAGATTAATGTAAATTATGTGTCTACGCCCATTAGGAAACTATTGATGCTAGAGACTTAAAATTTGGTATATATACTCGAGTTGACCTCTCAAGACGAAAACGCTTTGGCGGGTATATGTTCACCCACAGGGGGCGTGACAAACCCGAAAAGTTTATATGTCCTTAAGTATAAGAGCTCGAAGCTTCAAATTTTGATAGCTAAGTTAAGAGTAACTCTTCTATCAATTCCCCAAGAAATATTGTTACGCCTCTTTAGGGGCGTGGCATAAATTTCCTCATTTTTGGCGTAAGCATCCCGTTTTGCAGTTAGCTTACCGTTAGCTTGCTCTATTAACAGACCAAAAATGAAGTGTCAACGCCCGTTAGAGACATGGCAAGTCAAGAAAAACTGAGTTTTCGACAGTATTAGGGAAAAACTTGACTTCCAAATTGCTGATGGGGTGTGACTACAACGTTCTTACTTGTTTTCTTTCTGATCCTTAATTTTTTTATGATTAAATGTAAGCTTTGGTAAATTTTTTATATGTTTATACAAATTAGTTTAAATAACATGAAACAAGTAAGAAAGCTCTAGTCGAGACTGCGAGACTACGAGAATCCCTGAACCCTTCAACAAATATATATTTCACAATAATTCTTCGAGTCTTTTGGCTTACACAAGAAACTTCCACACTCACACTCAGAAAAACATAGGTATGCAAGCATAAACACGTATACGTTGCAGTGTGTGCTTACTATGGGAACTTAATTGATTTTCGTGTCAAATCAGACCTGAAGATATAGTGATTTTTCAAATTCTGCTATATTTTAGGCAGTATTGATGCTAGAGACCTCAAATTTTGTATATATACGCAGGTTGACCTCCCAAGTCCAACGAGCTATGATAGATTTTCCGCCCAAAGAAGGCGTGGCAAACCGAAAAAGTTTATATCTCCTAAAGTATAAGAGCTAGAAGCTTCAAATTTGGATAGTTAAGTTATTATAGTAACCTCCCCTATCGATTTCCAAAAAATATTGTTACGGCTCTTTTGGGGCGTGGCATATCCAAAAATACCCTGTAATTTTTTCATTTTTTAAGCGTGAGCATCCAAATTTTTCAGCTATGTTACGGTTAGCTTGTTCTATGAGCTTAAGTGTCTACGCCCAGTAGGGGCGTGGCAAATCGAGAAAAACTAAACTTACTACAGTATTAGAGCTAAACTTAGCTACTAAATTGCTTATGTGTGTGAATGAGTATTCCGCAGTCGGTAAGGCCCGACTGCAACGTTCTTACTGTGTTTTTTTTTTTTTTTTTTCATAGCCTCCAATTCTCCGATGATTTTCAGAAATTTCAGCAAAAAAACTCTTATAAAAGTACAAATACCATGAGATTTAAATGATTAAAAAAGGTACCAATTAAAAAAATTCAGAGTGCGGTTTTTTTTGGCGCTGGGCGTACTATTAGAATATAATATTTATTTTTAACATACCTTCGTTTCAGGTTTAAGGGCAGCCTTAAATATATTTAAATTAGTAGAATCGACAAAAGTTGCCGAAATTCCTAACCTTGATGCCACTTGTCTAAAATTGTTAGAAACAACTTTCGAATAAATACGTTGATACAAAATATAAGACTCACCTTATCAGTCGATTTGTTCCTCCGTACACATCATCTCCCATTACAATGTGATCACCACTATTGAGCATAGTAAGAACAGCAGTAGTAGCACCAAGACCGGATGAAAAAGTTAAGCCGTACTTTGCATTATCCAGAGCTGCTAAGCAATTTTCCAATACATTTCTTGTGGGATTGCCACTTCTCGAATATTCATACCCCTATTTAATATATGATATAAAATTTTTATGTATCATAAGCTTTTTTGTTATAGAAGGAAAATGAAATGAATTCAAATGAAATGAATTCCGTTTTAATGCCATTTTTTTTGGATATTGCCGACAACAATTTTTTTTTAGTTTTAAATCTTTGTTTTTTAGAACAGAAATACGTAATGAATTACTAATAAATCAGATATCACTTAAATTATTTGGATATCTATACTGGTTTAGTGGGAATACGGCTTTAAAATTGTACGCTGAACGAAATAATATGTGAGACACTGTATACCCACATACATCTACACGCATGTATAAGCAATATGAGAATTTATTTGTTGAATTTTGAGCCTTGAGCCCTTGGAAAATGGAAAAACAGCGTATAATGCTTTTATAGTAATGCAGGAGGCGTGGCAGAACCCATAAAGTACATACATATACAGTGAGTAAAAAAAGTATTGACATTGGTATTGTATGAGTTTTGACTTTTTTTTTTTTTAGACAGTTATAAGTAACTGAACAACTATATATAACAAAGCCATATATTATAATAATATTTTACAACAACAAAATTTTAATTCTGCTATGGTCCCAAAGTACATCTAGAGATAGTACGATTTGTGTATTTCATGTCCCATAGTCCGCTACTCGATATACTAAAAGCATTTATTTAACTTATTAGTGTAGTACACTTTTGTCCGGTGTGTATAAATTAATTATAATTATGTATATATAACTAGCTGACCCGGCAAACGTTGTTTTTCCATATCCATTATTTCGAGGAAATATTCTCAACTTAAATACAAAATAACTAATTTAATATAAGTGTGTGAGGATGCCATTATAGTCGAAAGCGTTGTGAGCAACCGAAGTATGCTTATATAAATACAAGCTAACACCAGCTAGTGCGCATCAACTCTTCTTCTTCCCTATCCCCGACTCCGACGTCTCAGTTTCGTTCTCTCACCACTTAGCAACATTTACGCCCCTCTGCTCCCAGCTGCTCTCTTACCACTTAGCCACACTCGCGCCGCCTAGTCCCCCACCCACTTTCGCCTCTCACCATTTGCCACCCGCGGACAGCTATTGCGACACAGTAGCAATTACGCTGATACGCCGAAGTGCTGGATCTGATACCGGAAACCGACGTGGAGCCTCAGAAACAGTCATAGGAAACCTCTGACGTTGCTGATGTGCTGCCGGCGTCGGCGCCGCCCTGCTGCCACGGGTTCGATAGCGACCAAGCCAAAACTGCTGACGCGCTACCGTTGCCGCTCCCGAGGCCGTCGTTGGAGCCGCTTGTTGTTGTGGGCCCACTAACGGCCGGGCTAGAGTCGCTGACGCTACGATAAAAGAAAAGGCTGCTCGAGGAAGGTGAAGTCAGTCCGATTCTGGCGCAGACACTTATAAGTTAATTTTCTCAAATACTAATTCAAGAATAAATATTATACCGTTTAATAAAGAATTCATCATAGACTTATTATTTAAATCTCTTTTGACAACGAACGATTTGACTGTCACCGTGAGCCGGTGGCGATCCTATCGTTATTTTACATATTTATATTTTAAGCTGACTTCATTTCAATGATATTGGGTTAGCCTATCAGAATCAATTATAATAAAATGTAGTACCAGATTAAATGGGATGTGATTATCGATCCCTTGCACCTGTGCATATATTTACATACATATACTGGTGAAATTTACATTCAAAAAAGTGAAATGAGTATATCGGTTTTATGCAATGAAATTTGGAACACTTACTCGTGTCTATCTCCGATCCGCCCACTAGGGGCGTGGAAAATCGGACCTGAAGATATAGTGATTTTTCAAATTCTGCTAAATTTAGTAAATATACTCGGACTGACCTCCTAAGACGAAAAAGCTTTGGCGGGTACATGTCCTTACATAGTAATGTATAAGAGCTAAAAGCTTCAAATTTTGATAAGTTACAATATTGCCTCTTTAATATACTCTAATTTTCTCATTTTTGGCGTAAGCATCCGGTTTTTGCAGTTAGCTTACCGTTAGCTTGCTCTATTAACTGACCAAAAATGAAGTGTCTACGCTCAGTAGGGGCAGAATTTTCTACAGTATTAGGGCAAAACTTAACTTCCAAATTACTGATGGGATGTGAATGCGTATTCCGCAGTCGGTAACACACGACTACAACGTTCTTACTTGTTTTCTTTCTGATCCTTTCTACATTTTTAAGGTTAAAGTAAGCTTTGGTACATTTTTATACCCTGAACCCATTGAAAATGGAAAATCAGGGTATAATGGTTTTGTGAAAAAGTATGTAACAGGCAGAAGGAATCATCGCAGACCCCACAAAGTATATATATTCTTGATCAGCACGACGAGCTGAGTCGATATAGCCCTGTCCGTCTGTTCGTCCGTCCGTCTGTCCGTATGAACGCCGAGATCTCAGAAGATATAAGAGGTAGAGAGCTGAAATTTTGTGTGCATACTCGTGTATACCATACGCAGTACGAGTTTGCTTTATTTTTTCGATAACTCATCCGATAACTTTTTTATCGAGAATAATCGAAAAATTGATTTTGTTTTTTGAGCCTCATTGGAATACTATTAGACGTGGAGTCTTCAGATTTATTGTGTATATACATATGATGAATACAAACATTTTGTAATTAACAGACTTTAGATACCACGCCCCCTTCGCTCCCAATTTGTAAAAAACGTATTTCAAGTACTAGAGACTTGTGCTTTAGACTCGTGCTGATCAAGAATATATATACTTTATGGGGCCTGCGATGATTCCTTCTGCCTGTTACATACTTTTTCACAAAAACATTATACCCTTATTTCCCATTTTCAATGGGTTCAGGGTATAAAAATATTGGGATGTGCACTTGTAACTTTAGTGAGTTAGGTACTCAAATATAAACGCGCCCCTGCCATTTGAACCTAAAATCGCTTACACAATTCTAAGTTGAGCTGTTAGGGGTGCTAACACTCGAAATAAAAGCGTCAAAAAAGCTTTACGGTTCTGTTTCGGTCAGTTCTAGGCATGTAGAACAAATTTGTTCCACACCGAAAAATGTGGCTCGTGGGCACCAACCAACTTCGTATTCGCTCGGCTCGGTATTTGCTGGCTCGGGTAATGAAAGATAGCACGACGAAATCAGTGCGCTGCAAAAACTCAAACGAAATGGACCTGATCTATGCGCTTTGCATTTGTCACTTTTTCTCTCTCGCGACGATCCCAGCGCTTTCCTTTTGAAAGAAGGGTACACCGAAGTTTTAAAAGCGTTTTCCTCGCTCATACAAACAAACTCAGAGCGCTTCAATAATTACTTGTGGGAAGAGTATGAAAATTTTCATGCGCACAAAGAATATGATTTCGCGACGAACAGTGCACTGGTAGGTACACGCCAATGTTCATGTCCCAAGCACATATGAAAATGCTTCTACAAGTAATATCCCATCTTTCGTTCACATCGATCACATCGGTTTAGCGCATGAACCGAAATAACTGTTCTTTTGTATAGTAGCCCGACCCTAAAAGTAAGGAGCCGAGTAAATTCGAAATTTTTGTGGTCGCAAAGCTTGAAAAAAGAGTGCGAAAAACTTTACACTGCGTGTTTGGTCTATGTGTTTTTTTGTTAGTGCTGCAGCCCATGCGTGTTTATGAAAGAGTGCCAGCTCAGAGGGCATGGTCGATGGTTGAACATAAGATCCCTCTATGCTGAATGTTTCCCTTGCTCTCTCTTTCTCCATGCTTGTTTCTCTCTCAAATGTGTATATGTATAAGCACAAGCAGCAGCTCACTAAAATTGAAATTTCTTCGCAGCTAGAACCCATGCACTCCCTTCTGTGTGAAGAGTATTCCGAAATTATCAAACCGTTTGCCAAGCTCGTACAAAATACTTGCGTTTTCGGTATTATTTGCGAGAAGGGTATGAAAGCGTTGGTGAACATTAGCGTGTGCCTCAACTTAGAATGATGTGAACGATTTTGGGCTCGATTGAAGAGGCGCGCTTATGTATGTATTTAACTGTATATTCTTTTACAATTTTAAAAAAATTGCCAAATCATTGAAATTATACTGGCATCTGACCTTCACTGGGTATTTTGGTGAATTTGGAGCTGATAAATATAACGAAAATCTAATTTTTATAAAAATCATTTGAATATATATTTAAAATTTAGAAACTCTAGTTTTCAGATCTAGGAGATATAATTTTACAACTGATTTTCAATAATGATTTTAATCGATAATACCAATAATGGGATGAAGTCTCGATTTTTTTTTAGGACATCTAAAAAAAATTGAAGTCTAACTCATATATGTATGTGTATATTCTGAAATCGACGCTTAAAAACATTCGGACAGATGGACGGACGGACAGACGGACAAAGCTAAATCGACTCAGCTCGTCGCCATGATCAAGTACATACAAGTATATACTTTTTGGGATATGCCACGTCTCCGTCTGCCTGTTACTTACTCTTAACAAATCCATTATACCCTGATTTGCCATTTTCAATGGGTTTACATTGAACATTTACATTGAACTTGTACCAATTTTTGGTCTGGTCTATATATATATATACGAACAGAGTACTATAATTTGCGTTAATATTTAGATTGTGACGCTAGCTGCCGATTAGCCTTTACAGTTTCGTAGAACTTACACGATGCTCTCCCGGAGCATCTTGTTTAAAAGTTGTGCTCAATGAAATAGGTGGTATGACACAAGCACTTTTCCATTGCTCCGGATCCTGACCAGCGTGAATAGATTTAGTGGCAAACCCCTTTGGCTGAACTTTAAAACTCATTTTTAATGGATTGCTCTGCAAACGACAAACACTTGTTGGTTACTGTGTAAAACACATGGTTTCCCTGTTCTTATCAGCAATTATTATGTATGGACCATTTACACTTTAATTTCATAACGGAAAGAACGAAACACGATTTTGATAGGATCAACTAAATTTTATACATACATGTGTATGTATGTATGTACGAACTTTTCACCAAGCTTTAAACGTGAAAGTTTTTATCGAGTCAAGAAATTAATTTTTTTGAGGAAAACAGCATAACAAAGGTACCCTAGTGCTGTTACAGAGCAATATGGCACAATTTTACTACCTGGGCCGAAGGTCATTCCGAGACTTTCGACGTTTAGCCGACCACCCCCACACCAAGAAAATATATATATACATACATATATATATATATTTGATTGTGTGAAAAAGTCATATCAAATACTAGAGACTTGTGCTTCGGTATATACATACATTTAAACATTCTTAAAGTATCATTATGATAACGTTCTGAAAGTTTCATTAAGATCGTACCTGTAGAAATTAAATTATTTAACATATAAGTTTTTATAATATTGCCAACACTGCACCGCAACCCAAGCGCATTCGCCTGTGTATGTGCGTGTGTGTGTGCGAATTATTATGGAAATATCATTTGCTCGAAGGATTCAGGGGATCTTGTAGTCGAGCAGTCTCGACTAGAGCTTTCTTACTTGTTTAAATTGGGAAACTCTAGCTTTAAAGATGTAGGAGATATAATTTTATTAATGATTTTCGATACGTTTTTTATCGATAACAAAATAAAGGGATGAGTTATCAAATTTTAGTGATAAACTCGATATTCGCGCGATATATACGGACATTTTAAAAAATTTGAAGACTTTAGGTCTTATATCTTCTGAAATCGACGCGGTCAAACATACGGAGAGACGGACAGACAGACAGACGGACAGGGCCAAATCGACTCAGCTCTTCGCCCTGATCAAGAATATATTTACTTTGTGGGGTCTGCCACGCCTCCTTCTGCTTGTTACATACATTTTAACAAAACCATTATACCCTGATTTCCATTTTCAATGGGTTCAGGGTATAAAAAAAAACAAGTAAGAAGGCTCTAGTCAAAACTGCTCGACTAGGAGACACCCTGAACCCTCCAATCTGATATTTTAATCACTCTACACTCCTTTGAGGTACTTATACATACACACGCACATATTATTATTATTATACCATGAGCTGCCGAACTTTTTCGGCAACTATACGATTTTATTTAGGGTATTGTGTATTAATTTAATGCCGAGTATGTAGTAGAGAAGTTAAAGCGAATTTAATTTATTTAATTTAATTTAATTTTAGTACAGAATTTAAGGAAAATAAGTTCGAAGGAGTACGCCGAAATATAGATATATATATGTGTGTTATATTTTTATACTCATTCCCGAAAATGAAATGAGTATATTGGGTTTTCCCGATCCGATCACTAGGGGCGTGGCAAATCGGAAAATGCATTTTCCGATATTCCAAAAATGAGCTAGAAAGCTGAAATTTCGAATGTCCACGTCGACCATCCAAGATCATGTGCTATGGCGGATATATCTACGCCCATTGGGGGCGTGGCAAATCGGATGAAACTGTATCTCCTATAGTTTTTAAAGCCCGTTAAAATTTTGCACATGAGGTATGCTATGATTCTATAAAGATTTCATGTCTAAGCCTTTTAAAGGCGTGGCAAATCGGACCTAAAGATATAGGATTTTTCAAATTCTGATATATTTTGGACAGTATTGATGCTAGAGACCTCAAATTTTGTATATATACTGGGGCTGACCTCCCAAGACAAAAAAGCTCCCAAAGAAGGCGTGGCAAACCGAAAAAGTTTATATCTCCTAAAGTATAAGAGCTAGAAGCTTCAAATTTGGATAGTTAAGTTATTATAGTAACCTCCCCTATCGATTTCCCAAAAAAATATTGTTACGGCTCTTTTGGGGCGTGGCATATCCAAAAATACCCTGTAATTTTTTCATTTTTTAAGCGTGAGCATCCAAATTTTTCAGCTATGTTACGGTTAGCTTGTTCTATGAGCTTAAGTGTCTACGCCCAGTAGGGGCGTGGCAAATCGAGAAAAACTAAACTTACTACAGTATTAGAGCTAAACTTAGCTACTAATTGCTTATGTGTGTGAATGAGTATTCCGCAGTCGGTAAGGCCCGACTGCAACGTTCTTACTGTGTTTTTTTTTTTTTTTTTTTCATAGCCTCCAATTCTCCGATGATTTTCAGAAATTTCAGCAAAAAAACTCTTATAAAAGTACAAATACCATGAGATTTAAATGATTAAAAAAGGTACCAATTAAAAAAATTCAGAGTGCGGTTTTTTTTTGGCGCTGGGCGTACTATTAGAATATAATATTTATTTTTAACATACCTTCGTTTCAGGTTTAAGAGCAGCCTTAAATATATTTAAATTAGTAGAATCGACAAAAGTTGCCGAAATTCCTAACCTTGATGCCACTTGTCTAAAATTGTTAGAAACAACTTTCGAATAAATACGTTGATACAAAATATAAGACTCACCTTATCAGTCGATTTGTTCCTCCGTACACATCATCTCCCATTACAATGTGATCACCACTATTGAGCATAGTAAGAACAGCAGTAGTAGCACCAAGACCGGATGAAAAAGTTAAGCCGTACTTTGCATTATCCAGAGCTGCTAAGCAATTTTCCAATACATTTCTTGTGGGATTGCCACTTCTCGAATTTTCATACCCCTATTTAATATGTGATATAAAATTTTTATGTATCATAAGCTTTTTTGTTATAGAAGGAAAATGAAATGAATTCCGTTTTAATGCCATTTTTTTTTTTATATTGCCCACAACAATTTTTTTTTAGTTTTAAATCTTTATTTTTTAGAACAGAAAAATATCAAAATGCCTTAATACGTAATGAATTACTAATAAATCAGATATCAGATAAATTATTTGGATATCTATACTGGTTTAGTGGGAATACGGCTACTAGGGGCGTGGAAAATCGGACCTGAAGATATAGTGATTTTTCAAATTCTGCTAAATTTAGTAAATATACTCGGACTGACCTCCTAAGACGAAAAAGCTTTGGCGGGTACATGTCCTTACATAGTAATGTATAAGAGCTAAAAGCTTCAAATTTTGATAAGTTACAATATTGCCTCTTTAATATACTCTAATTTTCTCATTTTTGGCGTAAGCATCCGGTTTTTGCAGTTAGCTTACCGTTAGCTTGCTCTATTAACTGACCAAAAATGAAGTGTCTACGCTCAGTAGGGGCAGAATTTTCTACAGTAAGGCAAAACTTAACTTCCAAATTACTGATGGGATGTGAATGCGTATTCTGCAGTCGGTAACACACGACTACAACGTTCTTACTTGTTTTCTTTCTGATCCTTTCTACATTTTTAAGGTTAAAGTAAGCTTTGGTACATTTTTATACCCTGAACCCATTGAAAATGGAAAATCAGGGTATAATGGTTTTGTGAAAAAGTATGTAACAGGCAGAAGGAATCATCGCAGACCCCACAAAGTATATATATTCTTGATCAGCACGACGAGCTGAGTCGATATAGCCCTGTCCGTCTGTCCGTCCGTCTGTCCGTATGAACGCCGAGATCTCAGAAGATATAAGAGGTAGAGAGCTGAAATTTTGTGTGCATACTCATGTATACCCTACGCAGTACGAGTTTGCTTTATTTTTTCGATAACTCATCCGATAACTTTTTATCGAGAATAATCGAAAAATTCATTTTGTTTTTTGGGTTTCATCCGAGTTATATTAGACGTGGAGTCTTCAGATTTATTGTGTATATACATATGATGAATACAAACATTTTGTAATTAACAGACTTTAGATACCACGCCCCCTTCGCCCCCAATTTGTAAAAAACGTATTTCAAGTACTAGAGACTTGTGCTTTGGAATGGACATACATTTTGTGTACCATATAATTACGCCCTGAAAATTTCATTAAGATTGTATGTTTACAAAAGAAGTTATTCACCAAGTAAATTCTCACACTGCAGCGCAGCCCAAGCGCAGTCGCTGCTTACTGCGCAGTTAGCAGAGCGAGGGCGCGTGAGGGTGGATGCATGTGTATGTATGTGTGCAGAATGATAAGAATATCAGCTTGGAGGGTTAAAGGTATCTCCTAGTTGAGCAATCTCGATCGCGTCGATCCCAGAAGATATATGAGCTATAGACTTGAAATTTGTTCTCTAGATCCGTCTATATCACGCGCATATCGAGGTTTTCTCTACAAATAGATAACTAGTCCCGATATTTTATTAGCTAGTTGTTATATTATATCTCCCACACCTTTAGAGCCAGAGCTTCTAAATTTTAAATGTAGACTTTTGTGTATTTTATATAATTTGGCCCTCACCTTTGTAATTCAAGTAGTAGAGACTTGTGCCTTCGTATGAACATACATTTAAACATTATCCAGAAATTAAATTATTCAACACAAATTCTCATACATATATTGCAAGCGCAGTCGCAGCTTACTGTGCAGTTAGCAGAGCCCTGAACCCATTGAAAATGGGATATCAGGGTATAATGGTTTTGTTAAAATGTATGTAACAGGCAGAAGGAGGCGTGGCAGGCCCTGTCCGTCTGTCCGTCTGTCCGTATGTTTAAACGCGTCGATTTCAGAAGATATAAGAGCTAGAGACTTGATTTTTTTAAATGTCTGTAAATATCACGCGCATATCGAGTTTATCACCAAAAAACGATAACTTATTCCGATACTTTTTTTATCGATAAAAAACCTTATCGAAGATCACTTAAAAAATTATATTTCCTACATCTTTCAAGCTAGTCTCCAAATTTAAAATGTATATTAAGATGCATTTGATACAATTTCGGTTTTTGTTAAAATTTACCCCCAACCCCTCCACTCCACCCCCTCACCCTCATCTATGTAAAAGTCGTATATTAAATACTAGAAACTTGTGCTTCGGTATACTTATACATTTCAACATTATGATTACTTTCTGAAAGTTTCAATACGATCGTACGTCTAGAAATGAAATTATTCAACAAATAAGTTCTCCTAAAATTGCCAACACTGCAGCGCAACCCAAGCGCAATCGCCTGTATATGTGAGTGTGTGTGTATGCGTGTGTTTGTTTGTATGCGTGTGTGTGTGCGTGTATTTGTATGTATGCGTGTGTGTGTGTGTGCGTGTGTGTTTGCTAATTATTATTGAAATATCAGTTGCTTGTAGGGTTCAGGGGATCTCGTAGTCGAGCAGTCTCGACTAGAGCTTTCTTACTTGTTTTCTGTTAAGTTTGTTTAACAGTTCGTCGAGGCTGTATTCCAGTTCTTCTATTTCATCGCTGCAAGAGGAATGTTCTGCATATCTCGCCTCTAAATCTGCTAGCGCTGACTGGACCTTATTCCATCGTAGAGATAACCTGTCTTTATAGGATAGAATATCTTTCTGGATGTTATGCTCTAAGAAGGCAGACTCTTCCGCCATTCCCTTCCGTAATCTTAGAGCTTTTTTATCCACAAGTTTTACCAACTCTTCCATTGGGCTCGACCAACCGAATAAAAACATCTCTTGCCTTGATGTTTCCGGTCTCGTTGCCCAGTTATGAAGTTGGCCTGTGTCTATGGCGTGATTGGCAACTTTGTTCCTGATTTCTGCCATTATGCCATCAAACATTCCTTTTTAAATATTGATGGTTGACGACACAGTCGTTTGTTTATTATAGATCCATTGGCTTTTCCCGTTGGAGGTTTTTTTGTTTTGATCACCAGGTTGATCTTGCTGTGCATCGACTCACATTTTGGGTTGATAAGCCAATGCACAAATCTACAATTATTTAGCACTTCACTTTGTACTAAACACAAACACTTTTCCCTGTGGACTTCATCGAAGTATTAAAATACTTCCTCCGGCTCGAAGGACCATGAACGAATACACTTGACTATGATGGTGTTTAGTTTCGTATTGATTTTTATTATTCTGAGCCTGGGTTTATATACCCAGACTCATGCATAATTTCAACCCTTAAATCTAATGTATCTATTGCTGAGTGTGTAAGGCTCAGCATTGGGCTATTAAATATACATATCTTATCGCTGAGTGTGTAAGACTCCGCGTTGGTCTATTAGCTATTCTTATCCTATCGCCGAGTTTGTAAGGCTCAGCGCTCGTCTCCTTCGTAATCTGACTCGGGGGTTGCAAGGGTTGGTCTTCATTTGTCTATTTATGCAGTCCGTACATGTGACCCTTATCTTTTCACAGCGCACTACCTGCTAGTCGCTGAGTGCGTCGGAGGCATGTATACGATCTTCGTATATTCATATGTTCATGCCTGAACACATAGAATGTACCCGATCGTCGTAGTTTGTATTATTAGCAGTAGACATAGTTGATATTTATAGTTGATAGCCGTTAGAATAAAATTTCAAATGTTAATTTATTGTTTATATTTGGTAGCCGCAAGAAGAAAATTTCAAATTTGTATTCTAATAAGTTGCCAAAGCGTGATTGAAATTTCGGCGATCGGCGGCGCAACCCTGCGTGGAGAGTTCGTGAGCGGAGAGCTGCGCTGCCGACGCCGAGCGCTTCGAGCGCAGATTAGAAAAGAAAAGATTTTTGGTTAGTAATCGGCCACCGCGAAGAACAGACCGAAGTTGAAATTGAAGACTTAGAGATTAAGTGTGTGAGAGCGAGCTGAAGTGTCTGTAAAGTAACCTATGCGCATCTAAGCGCGAGCAGCGGGAGAGCGATCGTTGGGAGAGCGACACTCCCGTGCTAGCGCGTACAACAATAACTTGTAACGAGTTACATGATCAAGCGCAGATGGTGGGATAGGAGGGTTGGTGCAGTGCACGCGCTGGATCCGACCATTGAGTCATCGTGACGGGGAAGAGGGTATGAAAAGGGGAACTGCAACTCCTAGCGCTGCCAATATATATTTATAAATGAAAATTCGCGTGCAAACGACTATCACCGGCCACTTGTTTAGAATAGGAAGAGAGAGAGAGAGAGAGATTGGAAAGAATTAGGCACACACAAACATACATGTCCAAGCTGGGTCTCGCTGCGCAAGCAATTATGTGCTTGCTCAGCGAATGTCGGCCTTTATATATTAAGGCGACCGACCGTGCCCACCCTACCTTGGTCGCTGGCTACCTGCCTATATTGTCAGCGACCCCATCCCCAGCTTGGAGAGCTAAACACCTATCAAAACGCGCCGCATGGCCCCAAAATAAAGAAACTTAGTTATACTTCATTAGATTTACTATTAACAAAATAATTATACATTATTGCTTTGGGCAGAAGGCAGAAGATCAGATAAGAAGCGATAGGAGAGCTTTCTTTCAGCAATAGATCAGCTGATCAAATTCAATATGATGCGTGGGAAAGAAGATTATTGCTTATGCATTATGTTTTTTCTAATGCAGCTGTTATGACCGCTGACAGAAAATAATAAAAATAAATGTGCAATGTTAAATATGGAATGATTCGTCACTTACAGCAATATCCCGCGATGAAAGCGCTTCCATTTCGGTGTGGCTGCAATATGTGCTAAATTTTGAAAATGAATCTAACTACCAAAAAAAAAAAATATAATGCATAAAAAAAGAAAACGAAAGCGGATAGTGACAACGAAAGAAGTTACGATAGAGAGAGTTTAGCTAATAAGAAATTTTCATTGGGAATAGGTGTATAGGATTAAGAATACATAATGTCTATAGCTTATCGACTATGATTAACCTAGATTTTATTGTATAATTATTATTTATTCACTCCAAACGGTGCAAAAAAATATAAGCCCAGTGACTAGTTAATACTAGCAAAAGCTGGCAAGATAGCTGTGCCCTTTTTAAATAAAATTGTGGTGCGTGTGTGTAGCAGCGACAGTGTAGAGGCGTGGCAGATGCGAAGATATTATGTATTTTCAGCTAGACAATGTGCATATGTATGTAGCTGCGTGTAGCTGTAGATATCCAGCAGCGCGATGAACTAAACATACGTTGCGCGGCTGCGTACCCAATTGCACGCTGGCAAAAAGAAATTAAATTTTAGGCTGGGTGCCAAACCTGCAAAGAGGTTTGTGCATAAATTGGACATAAATAATTGTTGTTTTTTATACCCTGAACCCTGAACTATTATTGAAATATCAGTTGCTTGTAGGGTTCAGGGGATCTCGTAGTCGAGCAGTCTCGACTAGAGCTTTCTTACTTGTTTTTATTTTGTTTTATGGCCTTAAAGGATTCGGCTTACCACTTATTGATTTGGCACTTTCACAAAAAAAATTTTACTTTTAATTTCAATTTTCACAATTCTCACAACTTTTCACAGTGAAATTTTTAGTCAACCTTTGTGGTCGGTGGTTGAGATTGAAAAGCAAAAGGAAATATGGCCGATCCCATGAGGCGGCAAGTCATCGCTTGGGAACAGTTTTTTTTGGCCTAGGTGAGAGTGACAATTTCTCCTGTTAAATCCAGATTTGGGATTGCCACATCCGTGATCGCGTGATCAACTTTTCCAAGCCACTCCAAGCTCAGCGGATTGCCTACTTTTAGGCTGCTTCTTTTTTTCTATTCCAGCGCCACTACAAACTACTATCTACAGTGGTTTAATTTCATAATTAAATACTTCAATCTCTTAATCTATACAATTTCAATAATAAAGCAAATGGGTCAGTAATACTATTGAAAATATGAAAAGACAGTGTTAAAATGGAAAACTTAAAATACGATATTAAAAGAGCTTAAATATAATTAATACAATTAAAATTATTAAAAAATTATTATTATTATTAAAAATTAAAGAAAAGAAATTCGAAAAGATCCTGACGCAGTTTGTGTTTGTGTACTCTAAGATAAGACGCACAAGCGAAATAAATAATTGTTTTGTAATAAAAGGATCTTTAAAATCCTTAGACGTTAAATAAAGCCAAGCACACTTTTGGCTTCATTTATGATGGTAGAAATATGAAGATTTAAATTAAGTTTACAGTCGAAGAAAACACCAAGATCTTTGACTGTAAAGATACGCTTTAAGGAAATGTTACTACTTTTATAGTCAACAATATAAGAACGGGACGACTGAATGTCATTTTCATACACATTGAGCAATTTAGGTGCAGTGGTTTGCCACACAAAAATGTTGAAATGCATTAAGGTCATCTTGAAGGTGTAGATGCCCATTTTTACTTGAGTATGGAAGGCAAAGTTTTGCATCATCCGCATAGATAAATATCGTAGAATAAGAAGGTTAACAAGTAAGTAACAAGTAAGAAGGCTCTAGTCGAGACTGCTCGACTAGGAGATACTGTGAACCCTCCAATCTGATATTCGAATAATTCTGTACTTGTTTTATACACATACTAGCTGGCCCGGCAAACGTTGCATTGCCCTATCCATTATTTCTAGGTAAAAAATTGTTGAAAGCTATGTTGTTCAGATTGGGATACACTCTGATTAATTTATTAATCGGATTTTCTTTCAAGCACCTTATTGTAAACGACATTCTTTGTTTTTTGGTTACGTGCAAGAACGAACAATGCGGATGGTTTGCCAACACGTTAGCATGCCACGTACAATTGACCATGAGAAAAACTCACATTTTCTAGATTGAGGCCACAAATAGTTAGAGATTGGCCCTGTGATTTGTTGATCGTCATGGCGAAGGCAAGACGAATCGGGAATTGAATTCGTTTAAACTCAAAGGGCATATCTGTTGGGATCATCGGAATCCTAGGAATAACAACTTCCTCATCTTTAAATTTTCCTTTGAGTATCGACACGTGAATCACATTGCTCATCAGTTTTCTTATCACCAAACGCGTTCCATTGCACAGTTTTGGTTGGTTTAAATTTATAGGCATAATAACTACCGAGCCAACCTTCAGTTGTAAATTGTGAGGTGGTAAACCAGGCACATCCAAGGAGTTCAAAAATTCAGTTGGATAATTATTGGCTTCTTCTTCGTTTGTTACACTGTCGATAGATTTGAATGAATACAGAGTACCATCGATTTTATTTTGAATTATAAGATTAAGGTCATCCACATCTTTATTTTTAGCCGCCAAAATTGCTCGCTCCATTTAGTATTTTTGTGGAGAGCAAAGATATTCGGAAATACTTTGTTGATAAGCTCATCTTTTAATGAGACGAATATTTTGAGGAAATGAAATCAAACCACTCGATTCGTTAACAGGAATACGGCCATTACCGATATTCAGCAATTGCTTCGAGAAATCAACAGCAGATAGATCGTTCAACAATGCAACTCTCATATTTACAGATAGTTGAAGTTTGGTTACATATCGCCACAGATTTGATGCTTTGAGGCAAGCATTTATTTCATCGGCAGCAGTAGATCTTAGAATTACTGGTAGTGTTTGTCGGAAATTGCCAGATAATAAAATCATTGAACCACCAAAACATCTCGAGTCATTGCGCAGATCTTTTAATGTTCTGTCTAGTGCTTCCAATGCGTGTTTGTGCGCCATTGTGCATTCGTCCCATATGATAATTTTTGATGCTAATAAAACTTTGGCCATTGCAGAGTTTTGAAATGTTACATGTCGGTTGTTCAGTAGCTTGAAGATTTAATGGCAATTTTAACGCTGAGTGAGCCGTATGGCATCCGTCTAACAATGTGGCCGCTATTCCAGAAGAAGCAATTGCTACCGCAATTTCGGATCTCGCACGTACAGTTGCCAAAATCAATGATATGAGAAATTACTTCCCAGTTCCACCGGGGGCATCCAAAAAAAATAGGCCACCATTTCCATCATCAATTGCATTAATCAGTATATCATAGATTTCCCTCTGTTTGAACTGACTGCGGTGCCTTTCTCGGGCGATTTCTCGTTCTTCGTCAGATAATTGACTCGCGTTATTCCGTTGCCTAATTGCATTATGGGTCCGCCGGGAAAGAATAGATCTTCTAGGATCTTATTAATAGTAATACCACTAACCAGAGAACACATAGACTAGACAACTAGTGGAAAGCTTTTTGCACGCTTTTTCTGGGACTTTAGCGCCCCAGACTGCTTTGAATTCGCTCGGCGAATTACTTTTAGACTCGAGCAACGAAAATATACGAAAGCACAATCATTTCGCTTCACGCGCTCGACCGAGATGGTCAAATGTTGAACAAAAGATCCTTCTATGCTCAATCTTTCCCTTGCTCTCTCTCTCTCGATGCTCTATGCTCTCTCAAATGTGTAGAAGTGTGTATGCATGTGAACACAAGCAGCAGCTCACGAAAATTGAAATTTCTTCGCAGCAAGAACCCATGCCTTCCCTTCTGTGTGAAGAGTATACCGAACTCTTTAAACCGTTTGCCAAGCTCGTACAAAATATGTATGTGTCTTCGATATTACTTGTGGGAAGGGTATGAAAGCGCTGGTGCTCATAGTGAAAATGCTTTCGCGACGAGCGTGCACACACACAGTCGCCGTTACTATATGTATTATGAGCATTTGTGTGCCTGTGTGCGTAGCTCTTGCTGCCTGTAGCGATTTCAGAGCCCGGAATTCGCATTTGGTAGATCTTGTGAACTACTCACACATGCATACATACATATGTTTGATTGTGTGTACGCAGAAGCCGCGATGCTCACATATGATGGGGTGATCATTGTAGAAGCCTTTGACTGCCTTTGTGCCTTTATATGTGCGTGTGTGTATGTGCATGTGTGTAAGCATGGGACATGAGCATTGGCGTGTGCCTACCTCAACTTAAAATTGTGCGAACGATTTTGGGCTTTGAATTGTTATTATGCATGCACCTGTAAATGTATGTACATACAAATATGCAAGGGATCGATAATCGCATCCCATTGTGCCCACTGATCAGATACTACATTTTATAAAAAGCATTATGATAGTAACCACTATTAAATCAGGGCTTAATACAAATCGCGAATACTTTGTGCCTATGACCACATAAGTACAACTACAACACATGTGCTGAGTATTTGTCAGTGCCACAAGTATGTGTGTGGTATGGGACAGCCACTTAGTCAGTCGCTGAAATATTGTATTTAAGCGGCCTTTCTCAAACCAAATCGTTCGCACAATTTAATGAGGTAGGCAACGCCAATGGTTAGCCATTACACAATGCAATACCACCGACATTAAGCACAAAAGGCAGTCAAGGCTTCACAACATATGTGGCACGCGGCTTCTCGTAAATCAAACATATGTATGCGATGCATGTGTGGAGTAGTTCACAAGATCTACCAAATGCGAATTCGGGGCTCTGAAATCGCTACAGGCAGCAAGAGCTACGCACACAGGCACACAAATGCTCATAATACATATAGTAACGGCGACTGTGTGTGTGCACGCTCGTCGCGAAAGCATTTTCACTATGAGCACCAACGCTTTCATACCCTTCCCACAAGTAATATCGAAGACACATACATATTTTGTACGAGCTTGGCAAACGGTTTAAAGAGTTCGGTATACTCTTCACACAGAAGGGAAGGCATGGGTTCTTGCTGCGAAGAAATTTCAATTTTCGTGAGCTGCTGCTTGTGTTCACATGCATACACACTTCTACACATTTGAGAGAGCATAGAGCATCGAGAGAGAGAGCAAGGGAAAGATTGAGCATAGAAGGATCTTTTGTTCAACATTTGACCATCTCGGTCGAGCGCGTGAAGCGAAATGATTGTGCTTTCGTATATTTTCGTTGCTCGAGTCTAAAAGTAATTCGCCGAGCGAATTCAAAGCAGTCTGGGGCGCTAAAGTCCCAGAAAAAGCGTGCAAAAAGCTTTCCACTAGTTGTCTAGTCTATGTGTTCTCTGGTTAGTGGTAATACTGAAAATGCCCTCGCACAAAACCACAAAACAATCGAGATATATAAATATGAATAATTTACACAAATTAATGTCTGAGACAAACAAATTTTTTTTTTTTTAAAGCTTTTTAATGAATAGTCAGGTTTGCCTGAGGCTGTGCCGTAGACTGACTGACTACATTTGTTTATTTACTTCTACTACTAGCCTACTGAGTATCAATGGAAATTTGAATCTTTAGGGAAAAACCGCTTTTTAAAGTATTCGTGAAATTTTTTCAGTACTTTTAAGATCTGCTATCCTACTTGTAGCAGAGACAAATCCAACAAATCGAAACCCATGAAAATTGGTCCAGTAGATCTCGAGTTATAAGTGCTGGAAAACTTTTCAACTCTCTTTTATATATATAGATACATACATACACATGCATCCGCACGCACGTATAAAAACGCGCTCTGCTAACTGCGCAGCAAGCAGCGACTGCGCTTGGGCTGCGCTGCAGTGGAGGCAATATTATGAGAATTTGTTTGGTGAATAATTTAATTTCTAGACGTAAAAACTTAATGAAACTTTCACAACGTAATCATAATCACTGACCAGACAACACATAGATGAGACATGTAGAACAAATTTTTCTACAGCTCGAAACTGTTAAGTTGCTCGACCGCTATACTTCGTATTTGCTCGGCTCGGTCGCTGGAGGTTCGAGCAATGAAAATACTGCACGACAAAAACAGTGCGCTGTGAGCGCTCAATCGAAATAGTCCCAATTCCGTATGAAGCACAGCTATGAGCCATTTTTTCTACTCTCTCTCTCTCTCAGTCCCTCTCTCTCGCTCTCTATGGTCGCTGAAATCATACTCTCAGCCGCGCACAAAAATTGAAATTTTTGTTCACGACGATCCCAGCTCTTTCCTTTTAAGTGAAGGGTATACCGAAATTTATAAAGCGTGTGCCACGTTCATGATTATTTCTAAAAAGGGTATGAAAGTGTTGATGCTCATAATGAAAATGTTTTCGCGATGAGCATGCACGCACTCAGTCTCCGTTGCTACATGTATTATGAGCATTTTTATGCCTGTGTGCGAAGCTCTTGCTGCCTGTAGAAATTTTGAAGCCCAGCATTTGCATTTCGTCGATCATGAGAAGTGCTCACATACATACATACATATGTATGCATGTATATATGTACATTTGATTGAGTGTACGCATGCGATGCGATTGTCACAATTATGGAATATCACTTGTAGAAGCATTTGTATGCCGCTGTGCCTTTACATGTGCGTTTGTGTGTGTACATGTGTGTAAGCATGGGACGTGAGCGTTGACGTGTGCCTAAGACAACTTGGAACTGTGCAGTTGATTTTGGGTTTCAATTGAAGAGGCGCGCTTATATTTAAGTAGCTGACTGACTAAAGTAACAAGTGCACTTTCACTTTTTATAAATTTTTTTTACTTGCATGCACCTGTAAATGTATATACATACATACATACATATGAATGTACATATGTAAGTGTGAGCACTTCTCAAGATCAACCAAATGCAAATGCTGGTCTTTAAAATTGCTACAGTCAGCAAGAGCTTAGCACACAGGCATACAAATGCTCATATTACATATAGCAAGGGAGATTGTGTGTGTGCATACTCATCATAAAAACAAAACGCAAATATTTAGTACGAGCTTGGAAAACTGGAGTTACATGGCTGTCACTATACCACACACATATATATACACATGTGCGTGAGTTACTCTCCGGTCACAGTGCCAAAATGTATTGGGATGTGCACTTGTCACTTTAATCAGTCAGCTACGTAGTAAATATAAGCGCGCCTCTTCAATTGAAACCCAAAATCATCCGCACAATTCTAAGTTGTCTTAGGCACACGTCAATGCTCACGTCCCATGCTTACACACATGCACACACACAAACGCACATTTAAAGGCACATAGACATACAAATGCTTCTACAAGTGATATCCCACAATTGTGGGCATCGCGGCCACTGCGTACACACAATCAAACATATGTATGTCTGTAAGTGTGAGTAGTTAACAAGATCTACCAAATGCGAATTTGGAGCTCTGCCTGTAGCAGCAAGAGCTTCGCACACAGGCATATAAATACTACATGCATGAGCAAGGGACTGTAGTGTGCGTGTGCCCGCTCGTATTGAAAACATTTTCATTATGAACACCACGCTATCATACCCTTCCCACAAATAATGACGAAAACGCAAATATTTTGTATGTACGAGCTTGGCAAACGGTTTGAAGAGTTCGGTATACTCTTCACAGAGAAGGGAAGACATGGGTTCTTGCTGTGAAGAAATTTAAATTTTCGTGAGCTGCTGCTTGTGCTCACATGCATACACACATATACACATTTGAGAAAGCAGAGAGCATCGAGAGAGAGAGAGAGAGAGAGAAAGGGAAACATTGAGCATAGAGGGATCTTATATTCAACATTTAACTATCTCGGTCGAGCGCGTGAAGCGAAATGATTGTGAAAGCTCGAGCCTAAAAGTCATTCGCCGAGCGAATTCTAAGCCGTCTAGGGTACTTAAGCCCCATAAAAAGCGTGCAAAAAGCTTTCCACTAGTTGTCTAGTCTATGTGTTGTCTGGTTAGTGCTAATAGTCATATCCCTTTAAATCGTATATTTTCAAGCGCTATCTTGACGTAAATTTCTAATATTCTAGTATAGGCTTAGAAGGGCATTTTCTTTTGTATTTCGTATTTATCGAAAAGTGTGCGTTAATAAGCATTTTGGCGCCTTTTTTTTGCGAATTTTCCAAGTTCAGTGCTCACAGTTACTATGATCAAGACAAACTCTTTAAAACCGGCAAAATTATATGTTATAAAGAGAGGTAAATTAATGGCATATTTGCACAATTATAAATATACATATTCTCTCACTTTGTTTTAGATGGACGAAAGGAAGAAATCCACTTTGACAAGATTACGTCTAGAATCCAGAAGTTATGTTATAATTTGAATATGGATTTCGTTGATCCTGTAAGTATTCATATGCAAATTATGTTTTCAGTATATAAATATTGTAGTTATTACTATAAAATGCGAAAGCACTTCAACGTATGTACATAGTAAATAAAAGAAATGATATATGTATAATAATGTAGATTCATTTCATTGAGTCAACAAGTGGGCAAAATCTGTTTCACATAATTTAGTGAAATGCCTTAACAGAACTTTGTTTTACATACAGTGGCTCACACCTTATTTCGTGCAGCAGCATAGTACAATTTTGAAACCGTATTCCCGCTAAACCAGTAAAGATATCCAAAAAATTTAAATGAGGTTCTATTTATTGATTATTCATTATGTATTAACACTTTCAATTATTTTTATATTATAATTAATAAGTTTTAAAACTAAAGAAAACTAAAAAAACAGCCCTTTTCCATGTCACAGCTTATTTCGTGCACTTCACTTTCAATGACTTTATTGTCCAAAAATTCTGTAATTATGATAATATTTTAACTCATTTTTGTTTAATCACCTCCTTGAATAGTGATTCCATCGAGTTTACTCATTTTCGGGTGATTCCACTGGAGATTTTTGGCCAATCCTCCAACACGGCCGTTTTGAGGTCATTTTTATTGAATATTGACCATTTCCGAATGGCCACGCCCAATTTTGCCCACAAATTTTCTATAACGTTCAGGTATGACCACTGGGCCAGCGGACTTACCACATTTGGACTGTTCCAGATCAGCCAGGACTAGTCAATACCCGGTTTATTGTTTTGGTCATTTGCCTGATACAATCGGGATCGCCCTTCTAGACCCAGTTCTTCTGCATTTTGGAGCAAATTCTTCTTCAAAAAGGATAGGTACATGTTATTGTTCATATTACCATCAAGGAAAACTAAGTATCCAACTCCCAAACCCGACCTGCAGGCCCAACCATGCAACAGCCACTGCCATAGCTCATATTTGGTTTTAGGTGCTTATCTTGGAGCTCAGTATTTGGTGGGCGCCAGGCAGTTTGCTTCCAATCCGACCCATATATATGCACATGAGTCGAAATTTAATATATTTGCGTCGGATGGGTCCAATATGATTGCCGCTAAGCAAATACCGAGCTCTAAGATCAGCACCTAAAATCAAATATGACCTATGGCAGTGGCTGTTGCATGGTTGGGCCTGCAGGTCGGGTTTGGGAGTTGGATACTTAGTTTTCCTTGATGGTAATATGAACAATAACATGTACCTATCCTTTTTGAAGAAGAATTTGCTCCAAAATGCAGAAGAACTGGGTCTAGAAGGGCGATCCCGATTGCATCAGGCAAATGACCAAAACAATAAACCGGGTATTGACTAGTCCTGGCTGATCTGGAACAGTCCAAATGTGGTAAGTCCGCTGGCCCAGTGGTCATACCTGAACGTTATAGAAAATTTGTGGGCAAAATTGGGCGTGGCCATTCGGAAATGGTCAATATTCAATAAAAATGACCTCAAAACGGCCGTGTTGGAGGATTGGCCAAAAATCTCCAGTGGAATCACCCGAAAATGAGTAAACTCGATGGAATCACTATTCAAGGAGGTGATTAAACAAAAATGAGTTAAAATATTATCATAATTACAGAATTTTTGGACAATAAAGTCATTGAAAGTGAAGTGCACGAAATAAGCTGTGACATGGAAAAGGGCTGTTTTTTTAGTTTTCTTTAGTTTTAAAACTTATTAATTATAATATAAAAATAATTGAAAGTGTTAATACATAATGAATAACCAATAAATAAAACCTCATTTAACTTTTTTGGATATCTTTACTGGTTTAGCGGGAATACGATTTCAAAGTTGTACTATGCTGCTGCACGAAATAAGGTGTGAGCCACTGTACATATGTATGTATGTATCTAACTTGTATGTATGAAACATACATATGTACATACAAGACAAGAATGGTTGTGACACACTGAAAAAAAGTAATTTAATTTATTTAAATGCAAATATCAATAGTAATTAATGCATAAAAGCAATTTTTTAAAAATTATTATCTGTTTGTTATTATATAATACAAATATACAAATTGAAAACAACATTCAATATGTAAAAAACAAATCAACAAAAACAAAGATCGCCCATATACAACAGTGTCTAATCATGTGCTGACACCTTACAAGCTATGTATGTCTTCAAATTAAGTCTAAACAATGATTAATGAAAATAATTTTACTATTTGGTGTGCAACCTCTGGATATTTAAAACATGTTGAAGACATCTTTCATGTAACGAATAAGGCTTTGAACAAAATAGAAATTCTCTCCCACTTCTCTAGTTTTATGCGGCTTTTGGGATTAGTTAGGCTTATTTCAATCACATTTCCACAGTCATGAAGTAGTCAAATGGGGAAATTAATCTCTAGGATATCTTGATAGAATTTAAAATATGACTTGTGCTACCTTTGAACTGTACTCATGGCTTATGAGCATAGCTCTCAAATGAGAGTTGATCGTTTTTCCTTATATGCTCTGCTTTGTAACATAACCGAAAAGATGATTTTCGCTCACACAAAGACTATGATTACCCATACATACGAAAAAAAAAAAAAAACAATTTTCGTCATTTAACTCAAGCAAACGATCAGTGTTTGAATTAATTATCGTCGCGCTCAGGGCGCGAGCGAGCTAAGCCAGACGCGACAAACCAGTTTCTGTCAGAGTCTATTTTATATACACAACAACATATGTTCTTAAAAAAATTCCTAATTCTTTTTCTTCTGAGAGAAGAGAGCAGCATAATCATAGTTTCCATGATCATATTTGGGATCGATGTAAATCGTTTGATACCCATAAAAATGTTATCTTCCCTAGAGTACACACAAGAATTTTTTCTAATAATAATAATCCCTTGCCGATTATTTTAACTTTATATGTATATACATAAATATACACATGTAAAATTAATATACAAGTAAATAAAATCTATGAATATTAGTTTCATTAAGTATTATTATTATTCTGGACATAATTTATAGAATTTGGTCCAGATTTTATTAACTGTAATTCAAAAATATATATTTTTCAGGTTTCAATAACCTTAAAAGTTATTAACGGACTCTACTGCGGTGTGTCTACACAGGAATTGGATAACTTAGCCGCGGAAATTGCGGCCAGTTTAACAACGCATCATGCGGACTATGCTCTTTTGGCGGCAAGAATCGCAGTTTCCAATCTTCATAAAGAGACTAAAAAAGTATTTTCAGGTAATTATATATGGCCAAATCACTTTTACGATTACAGCTTAAATAAAAAAACACATTTTAGTAAAATTTAAGTAAAGTGGTCTAATATACGGAAGCCTAAGTATTCCATATATTGTTTCCTTTCATGGGAGGACCTAAAGATTGAAAATATATAAATGCGTATAGTTGATCAATTCGTTTCGGGCCTCATGGGTTCACCCAATCGGGTACCCATAAAAGTTTAATGAAGGTTTCTGATAGACCGGAATTATGGACTCAACAGAAAGAAATCTTAACAATATCAGATTTCAGTGCCCATTGCGATTCGCGAATAACTGCAGATTGTGGTTCGTTAAAAGTCTTTAACACGCACAAAGAGGCGTGGCAGACCCTATAAACTATGTATATTCTTGATCAAGGTGACGAGCTGAGTCATTAAACGCCGTAATCGATAATATGACGGTAATAATGAATGTAAGTATGTAAGTATTTGCTCTAGCTGTATGAGTGATGTTATATATTATTCAACTGAATGTGATGACAGAACCTTTATTTCAAAGACGCCAATAAATTTTATGAAAGCTCATACAAATATTTCATATTTCTACGTTTATTTCAGATGTTTTTGAAGATCTTTTTAAGCATGTTAATAAAGAAACAAATCTGCCTTCCCCTTTGGTTTCTGAATATCACTACAATATAGTTAAAAATAATTCGGATCGCTTGAACTCTGCTATTATATATGATCGTGATTTTGGATATAACTACTTTGGATTTAAGACACTTGAGCGGTCTTACTTGCTAAAAATAAATGGAAAAATAGCAGAAAGACCACAGCATTTGCTAATGCGTGTTGCTATAGGTATACATGGCGAAGATATTGATTCTGCAGTGGAAACCTACAATTTGCTATCTGAGCGTTTTTTTACTCATGCATCACCAACTCTTTTTGCTGCAGCCACAAACCGTCCACAATTGTCTTCATGCTTTCTCTTAACTATAGTGTCTGATTCAATTGAAGGGATTTTTAAATCAGTTGAGCAATGCGCAATGATTTCAAAGTCGGCAGGTGGCATTGGACTGAATGTTCACTGTATTCGAGCTAAAGGAACATCAATTTGTGGAACGAACGGTACTTCAAATGGATTAGTACCAATGTTAAGAGTTTTTAATAATGTGGCACGTTATGTCGATCAGGGCGGTGGTAAAAGACCTGGAGCATTTGCTATTTACTTAGAGCCTTGGCACTCAGATGTCTTCGAATTTTTGGACCTTAAAAAAAATACTGGAAAGGAGGAACATCGGGCGCGCGATCTGTTTTTTGCATTGTGGATTCCTGATCTTTTTATGAAACGTGTTGAAGCCAATGAAGATTGGTCACTAATGTGTCCACATAAATGTCCTGGCCTTCCAGATGTTTGGGGTGAAGATTTTGAAAACCTTTATATCAAATATGAACAAGAAGGACGAGCGAATCGAGTTATTAAGGCTCAATCTCTTTGGTTTGCCATTATCGAATCTCAAGTAGAGACGGGTACACCCTACATGTTATTTAAGGATTCGTGTAACAGAAAAAGCAACCAACAAAATGTTGGAACTATAAAATGCAGTAATCTGTGCACAGAAATAGTTGAGTATTCAGCACCAGATGAAATAGCTGTGTGTAATTTGGCGTCAATTGCACTTAATATGTTTGTGACGCATGAAAAATCGTATGACTTTAAAAAGCTTAAAGAAGTAACTAAAATTGTTACGAAAAACTTAAACAAAATAATTGATATAAATTACTACCCTTTGCCAGAAGCTAAAAAATCAAATTTACGCCACCGTCCTATTGGAATTGGAGTCCAAGGGTTTGCGGACGCGTTAATATTAATGCGGTATTCTTACGAAAGTCATGATGCATTTCTTTTAAATCAGCAGATTTTCGAAACTATATACTATGGAGCTCTGGAAGCCAGCTGTGAATTAGCTCAAAGAGATGGACCATATGAGACTTATGTTGGAAGTCCAGTAAGCAAAGGAATTTTGCAGTATGATATGTGGAATAAATCGCCAACAGATCTTTGGGACTGGGATGTTCTTAAAAAATCGATAGCGCAACATGGTGTCAGAAATTCTTTACTCGTTGCTCCCATGCCTACAGCATCTACTGCACAAATAATGGGCAACAATGAGTCGTTCGAGCCTTATACTTCAAACATTTACACAAGACGAGTATTGTCCGGCGAATTTCAAGTAGTAAACCATCACTTACTCCGTGATTTAACCGAACTTGATTTGTGGGATGACGAGATGAAAAATCAAATAATATCAAATCGTGGTTCAATACAAAATATTGAATCAATTCCGAAGGAAATTCGTGATTTGTATAAAACAGTGTGGGAGATTTCAATTAAATCAACTATAAAAATGGCGGCTGACAGAGGAGCCTTTATTGATCAAAGTCAGTCTTTCAATATTCACGTAGCTGAACCTAATTATGGAAAATTAACATCAATCCATTTTTATTCGTGGAAAGCAGGTCTTAAGACCGGCATGTATTATCTTCGCACAAAACCAGCGGCTAATGCTATACAATTCACTGTAAATAAAAATATATCTGTCTTGGAATCTAATGGTCATAGCTCATTTGAAAAAAATGCTTCTTTAGAAATAGATAATCCAAGCGAATCTGATACAGAGAGAGAACGTAAAATGGCAGATATGATTTGTTCCCTTGAAAACAAAGATGCCTGTTTATCTTGCGGATCATAAATTCTTTCATAAGTAAAACATCTTTCAATAATAAATATATCGCATCACTTAACTATACGATTTTTTTATGTAGATTGAAAAGAAAACTAAAGTTTTTTACAAAAAAAAAAAAGTATTACTGTCCATTTATTTAATTTTATGAATGCTCACCTTGCTCCCTCTCCCGATGCTCAGTGTTCTGTGGTCTGGGATCTAACGCTCGAAAAAAATGCAATGTTTTTGTCACGTATTTTATTATTATAATCACGATCTGAAAGCTTCATGCGTATAGTCTACCACAAGAAAAGTAATTAAACAATTTAATTACCATGGCCCACATTCCATCTAATGCGTTTTTTGCGTGCGTGTATGTGTGTGTTTTTTATACTCATTTACGAAAGTGAAATATATAAATATATTGGTTTTGTGCAATGTCCGTCTTGTCCGTATGAACGCAATTTTTCGGCGCTATTGACGTTAGGGACTTGAAATGTGGGACACATACGCGTGTATATCTCCGATTTATAGAGTTAAAATTTTCCCGCCCACTAGGGACATGGCAAATCGGAAAATGCATTTTCCGATATATCAGAAATCATATTGATGAGCTAGGAAACTGAAATTCGGACACGAATTTCATATTCGTGTCCATATTTTGGACATGACGCTAGAGACCTCAAATTTGGTATATATACTCTGGCTGACCTACCAAGACCAAAAACCTTTGGTGGATATATGACCGCATAGGAGGCGTGGCTAACCGCAAAAGTTTATAACCCTTATAGTAGAAGCTTCAAACTTAGGTAGTTAAGTTACTAGTAACCTCCCCTATCTCTTTAGGGGCGTGGCATATAAAGAATACCCTGCATTATTTTTATACCCTGAACCTATTGAAATTGGGAAATCAGGGTATAATGGTTTTGTTACCCCACAAAGTATATATACTCTTGATCAGGGCTACAAGCTGAGTCGATTTGGCCCTGTCCGTTCGTCCGTCCGTATGTATGAGCGCGTCGATCTCAGAATATATAAGAGCTAGAGACTTCAACTTTTTTTTTTAAATGTCCGTATATATCACGCGCATATCAAGTTTATCACTAAAACTCGATACCTGCTTTCGATATTTTATTATCAATTAAAAACCTTATCGTAAGCTGGTTATTTATTTATATCTTCTACACCTTTAGAGCTGGAGCTTCTAAATTTTAATTTAATTAATTTAATTAGTTAATAAACATGTGTATTTTATATAATTTCGGTTTTTGTTAAAATTTACCCCCCACCCCTAAATTCACGCCCTCTCCCTCACTTATGTAAAAGGCGTATTTCAAGTACTAGAGACTTATGCTTTGGAATGTACATACATTTAAACATTATGTTTACGTTCTGAAAGTTTCATTAAGATCGCACGTCTAGAAATTAAATAAAATATTATGAGATTTGAGATCGCAGTCCAAGCGCGGTCGCTGCTTACTGCGCGTGTTTATGTTCTGAAAGTTTCATTAAGATCGCACGTCTAGAAATTAAATTATTCAACAAATAAATAAAATATTATGAGATTTGAGATCGCAGTCCAAGCGCGGTCGCTGCTTACTGCGCAGTTGGTAGAGCGAGTTCTACTACGTGCGTGTTTATGTATGTATGCCTAAAAGAAGTGTAGAGTGAGTAGAATATCAGATTGGAGGGTTCAGGGTATCTCCTAGTCGAGCAGTCTCGACTAGAGTTTTCTTACTTGTTTTATTTTTTTTTATTCGTCTATTAACACTAATATATTTCAAGATGGGTTTAAGGTGACTAAGGATAGCGCTCATTCCTTCGCAAGCCCTATGCACTACTTTAGACTGGGAGAGCTCAACTTTTTATTCGCCCTACTCTGTTGAGCTCCATCATGACTATGGCCGCGAAGGTGCTTATTATTTACATAGCTACCTCCGATTCCAGCATTGTGTTGACTATGTTGTTAGCTCAGGACGTCTCTCTCTAGGAACCATGCATATTTGAATAAGACGTATTTGGCGTCCTCAGTTTCCTTGTGGCCGAAGCACTTCAAATAGCTCCGAAAGCATCCATGTCCTAAGAATCTTGCACCTTCTTTTCCATTGTTGCCATCGCTCTTGATTATATTTGCGCAGCATAAAGGATGTCGGACCTTATGACGGTCGTTAGAAGGAAACGTCGTTGCTGTTGCACATATTTGAAGTGCTCGCGGAAAGTTAATCTTGTGTCTTTTGGACGCAATGCTGACGCTGCTCGAGCTCTGCTCCTGTCCAGCTTCGTATGCGATTGATACTTTCGCTGCACACATCCTCAGTATCTTTAGCCTTGCCTATAGAGACGACAGCTACATCATCAGCAAAGCCAATGGTGTGCGCACTTGCTGGTAGTTCCAAGCGCAGTACGCTGTCGTACATAATATTCCATAGGAGAGGCCCCAAAAAAATCAATTTCTCAAACACATTCCCCTTTTTTTTTTGCTTGCCCAAATGGCCTTCTCCAACTGTCTTTTAGCTGCCTGGTAAGCTAATTGTTTTTCGAAAAACGTAGCCCTACCGCAAGTCCGTTGATAGCTTCTTCTCGCCTAGATGAATTTGCGTCGAATGCCACCAATACGTAGGCTCTTGTCGCATGAACTGCTTGCGGCGTAACATGCACTTGGTATTTGGTCTATCATTTGGCATGCTGTGGCCTCAGCATTACCAACTGTGCCCAGCGACTAAATGGCCACTGAAAAGGCCGTGGGCTCAAAAGTATCCAGCTGATACGATTCTCTCCGCAAGGTTGACGGCCTGGTAAGTGGTCTTTTGTGAACAGAAGTGCCGTATAGCTATCGCAGTGGCTCCATGTTGCTTCCCGAACAAGGGATGAAGTGACAAAAATAATGTCAATTACAGATCCATATCCACCCCGACTGAAGGTGAACTCGTAACCAACGTTGAGTGCGGCCTCTGGCATTTTTTGTGTAGTTGCCCCATTCTAACGCCCATGAGTTACAGTCTCCTGCTATTATTGCCTTTCGACCCCTAGCATCCTCGACAAGCTCGTCTAGCAACGTTGTGAGTACACTGAGCTGCATGCTGGGAGCCAGATAGCAACTGTAGAGCCTTGAGTTACCATATCGGCCACGTACGAACCGATTGAATGACTTAACATCCGAAAGTAAATTTGCGTCTGTTGCCCATGTTCTATGGCAGGAGGACCTACAGTGATGAGGCATATTTCTCTTATGGTCTGCTCTAGTAGATCTTGGGCACAGTGATTTAAGTGAAACTTAAGAAATCTTAACATTTCATTTTACGTGCAGCTTGAAGCTGTCTGCTGAGTGATCCGTTTGCTTTTCACTTTTCCGGACGCAGAGGCTACATTTCGGTGGCTTCGTGCATGCTTTTGCACTGAACGAATACACTTGACTATGATGGTGTTTAGTTTCGTATTGATCTTTATTATTCTGAGCCTGGGTTTATATACCCAGACTCATGTATAATTTCAACCCTTAAATCTAATGTATATATTGCTGAGTGTGTAAGGCTCAGCATTGGGCTATTACATATTCTTATCTTATCGCTGAGTGTGTAAGACTCCGCGTTGGTCTATTAGCTATTCTTATCCTATCGCTGAGTTTGTAAAGCTCAGCGCGCGTCTCCTTCGTAATCTGACTCTGGGGTTGCAAGGGTTGGTCTTCATTTGTATATTTATGCAGTCCGTACATGTGGCCTTTATCGCTATCACAGCGCACTACCTGCCGAGTGCGTCGGAGGCATGTATACGATCATCGTATATTCATATGTTCATGCCTGAACATTCTGCGGGGGGCCAAGTGTGTAACTTCCGGAATTGCTGTCTGTGGAAATCTTAATAATATACAGGACAAATACAAATTTGATAATTGTTAATATTCTTGACGAAATGATCATCAATCCAATCCTTATGTTCGTGCCTGAACATTCTGCGGGGCCCAGAGAGTGTGACATCCAGATAAACCGAGTGTGCCACCAGTACCTTGGACTTTTGCTTAGGTGGCGGCTCCCATGCCAAGTGAAGTCGAGCCTCTTTGAAGAACTTCCGCGGTTTTTGGGTGTCATCATTTGTTGCATTAGTATAGCTGAGTGCATCTGTTGAGGAAGTTGTCAATCGTTTCATTGTTGCCGAAGCCAAAGCCTCCAAATGGTAGATATCCTTCGTTTGATCCTGATGCTTTAGAACAGATATTGATTTGCTTGTAGTGGTTATGGTTGTTTCCCTTAAAATGTTGCTGCTACTTCCAATTAAATCCCTTTCCGATGTAATTGTACTTGCAGTTTTAGTCTCCATAGTTGGTAGCGCTGCTGTGGTCATCACTGGAGAGTTTGAGTCGGTATTGTCGCTGTTCTCTTCAGCTGCACATCCAGCCGCTGTTGCAGTCTCCGCAGAAGTTTGCTCTTCCGTCGTGCTGCCAACTGTGGAAATATCATCCATTGGTCGAACTTCCAATTGGATATCTGTTGATGTATATTCAGCGATACTCAACGTCGATGTTGAAGTTGTGGCAGAAATTCCATTCTTGTCCTCATCTTCTATGCCCTCCGAATCCAATGTCGGAGTTGGTGGAGCCCAGATCTTCTTTATTGATCTCTTGTCTTCACCCTGCTTTGTTTTTGTTGTTACTACTTGAAGTTTATTTTCTTGTTCTGTAGATTCAGTTATATATCTTCCCATGTGGGGGCTTGCCGGCGGGTTGAAATCCCAATTTTTGAACACAATTGCATTCAAAGCTGCCTGAGATGCTAGCATCTCATCAGCGGTGACCTCGTCACTGTTATCGGAGGTGCTCACGTAATTTCGGATACTGCCTTCATCATCATTCTTCAGCAGTTCCTTGTCCACTGGCAAATAACGTTTGTAGCGTCTGCATAAACAGTCCCACGCTAACTTGTAGTTACCTACTCCCATTGCAAAATTGCTTATCATTTGTACATCTTCTCCTTTGACATACATTTGCAAGTATAGCAGTTTCGTTTTGTCGCTGATATCCTTTCTGTTGTGGATTATTTTGGTGAACTGCTCGAAGAACATCGGCCACGCCTTAGGACTTCCATTAAAGTAAGGAAGTGTTGGTCTCTGTCGCTTTGGAGTGTCTTCTTTTATGTTTTGCAGTGCACTTATTTTTCTTTCCAGCCTTTTAGACACTGTGTACACTTTGACTTCCAGTGCGTCTATGCCATCGATTTCATGGACACGCTTATCATATTTATCCTCCAAATCGGTAAGCGTTGACTGGACTTTATTCCAGAGGAACTCTAGCGTTTCTTTGCTGTCTAGAGCATCCTCCTGGTTGCTGAGCTCAATGTTGGCCTGCACTTCTTCAATGTGCAGCCATGCTCTTTGAACTCTTTTGTCCAAAAGGTTAAGCAACTTCACCATTGGGCTCGACCAACCGAATAAAAACATCTCATGCTTTGATGTTTCCGGTCTCGTTTCCCAGCTATAAAGTTGGTCTGTGTCTATGGCGTGATCGGTAACTTTGGTCCTGATTTCTGCCATTATGCCATCAAATATTTCTCGTTAAATATTGATGGTTGACGACACAGTTGTTTGTTTATTGTAGATCCATTGGCTTTTCCCGTTGGAGGTTTTTTTGATTCGATCACTAGGTTGATCTTGCTGTGCCTCGACTCACAGCTTGGGTTGGTAAGCCAATGCACAAATCTACTATTATTTAGCACTTCACTTTGTACTAAACACAAACACTTTTCCTTGTGGACTGCATCGAAGTATTAAAATACTTCATCCGGCTCGAAGGACCATGAACGAATACACTTGACTATGATGGTGTTTAGTTTCGTATTGATCTTTATTATTCTGAGCCTGGGTTTATATACCCAGACTCATGTATAATTTCAACCCTTAAATCTAATGTATCTATTGCTGAGTGTGTAAGACTCAGCATTGGGCTATTACATATTCTTATCTTATCGCTGAGTGTGTAAGACTCCGCGTTGGTCTATTAGCTATTCTTATCCTATCGCTGAGTTTGTAAGGCTCAGCGCTCGTCTCCTTCGTAATCTGACTCTGGGGTTGCAAGGGTTGGTCTTCATTTGTATATTTATGCAGTCCGTACATGTGGCCTTTATCGCTATCACAGCGCACTACCTGCTAGTCGCCGAGTGCGTCGGAGGCATGTATACGATCATCGTATATTCATATGTTCATGCCTGAACATGCACTGTGATCCATCTCTCCACACCTGAAACAGGCGCCCTTCAAGTCACAGTCGCTGACGCAGTTGGTTGCAATATGACCGTAATCGAGGTACTTGCAACAGCGTTTACTACCTATCCTTTTCTAATTTTAGACAGCTCGAGCAGAGTTTCAGCTTTCCCAATTGGAAGAGCAACCGTAGCTCTTTGCTGTCCTCTAAAAGCTGGCCGAAGCGATTTGATGGCCCCAATGGGAAGTGAGCTATCCATCAGTTCAACTTTTTTTTGCCGCTATGTGTATGTGTTTGTGTGCGAATTATTATTGAAATATCAGTTGCTTGGAGGGTTCAGGGGATCTCGTAGTCGAGTAGTCTGGACTAGAGCTTTCTATTTGTTTAAGTTTATAGGATGCTTTATGATACGATATATGTACGTGTGATATGACGCGCTAAAGCTTTAGAAGTGTAATATATTGTGAATAAGTAACGATGGTAAATTGAGAGATCGTCTTTTATCGATAGTATCGTTTGAGAATAAGCTTGATGCCAGATCGCCACAGTACTCCCTCCTAGACTTCAAGTAGTGAAGCGAACGGGAAGTCTGATTGTGCGGCGAGGACTTCCAGTTGATTGATTTGATAATAGTAGGGGAGCTGGTTGTGGTGAAGGTGATGATAATGGCGTGATTGCCATGGTAGGTTTAAAATGTCCAGTCAGATCCAAGTTAATTAGCTCGAATCGTTGAGATGTGAGTGCATATTGTTGAAGTGTTGAATAACATTGACGATTATCTTTTGATCTTTGGCATGGTATGCAATGCTAACCGAAATTTTTTATATCAGGGTTAGGGGTTTATTTGTTGAATAGATAGATTTCTAGACGTACAATCTTAATGAAACTTTCAGGACGTAATCATAATGCTTAAATGTATGTACATTCCAAAGCACAAGACTCTAGTAGTTGAAATACACGATTTACAATTATGGAGGTAATGGGTTATAAGGGTGGGGGGAGGGTAAATTTTAACATAAATCCAAATTGCATAAAATGCATCTTAATATATATTTAAGATTTGGACACTTTAGCCTTAAAGGTTTAAAGGAAATATGATTTTATAGCTGATTTTCGATAAAGTTCGATTAAATATCGATAAAAATATTGGAATTAGCAATCGTTTTTTTGTGATAAACTCGACATGCGCGCGATACATAGGGACGTTTAAAACAAAATTGAAGTCTCTTATATCTTCTGAGATCGACGCGCTCATACACACGGACAGACAGACGGACAGAGACAAAACGACTCAGCTTGTCGCCCTGTTCAATATATACTTTGTGGGCTCTGCCACGCCTCCTTCTGCCTGTTACATACATTTTAACAAAACCATTATACCCTGATTTCCCATCATTTAAGCTAGAGTCTCCAAATTTAAAATGTATATTAAGATTCATTTTATACAATTTCGGTTTTCGTTAAAATTTACCCCCCACCCCTAAATCCACCCCCTCACCCTCATCTTTGTAAAAGTCGTATATCAAATACTAGAGACTTGTGCTTCGGTATACACATACATTTAAACATCATGATTACGTTCTGAAAGTTTCATTACGATCGTACGTCTAGAAATTAAATTATTCAACAAATAAGTTCTCATAATATTGCCAACACTGCAGCGCAACCCAAGCGCAATAGGCTATAAATTTATATCTCCTACATTTTTAGAGCTATAGTCTCCAAATTTTTATACAATTTCGGTTTTTGGTATATTTTGGATACCGGCTCCAAATTCACCAGAATCCCCAGTGAAGGTCAGATGCTAGTATAGCTAATTGTGAATGATTTGACATGTTTTTTTTTAAATGCCAAATATTCAATAGAATATGTAGATCATATGCTGAAAGTTTCATTAAATTCGGTTTAGTCAATCGACGTTAAAAAATAACAAAATGTTTGGCCAATTAACAAACGCACGTGCTGCAGCAACAGCAGTTTTCCTATACGTGTGCACACATACATTCAAACATCTTCTAGCACATTCTTAGAATCACATCAGCAGTTAGTTTCGTTTAGTTCTGCTAGATGGCGTTGCATCAGTGAATCTATTTCAGTTTTGACATTGTAAATCAGAACAGAGGAGTGGCGTCATGGTAGAGGGCGCGGCGCTCGATCACGAGGTCTCTGGTTCAAATCCTGCTGGGCGTGTTGTAGCTTTCTTTTATTTGCTTCAAATTTTTTATATATTTGATTAAATTTCTCTTATATTTTTTCAAAAATCGAAATTGAAATTTTAACCATACTAAATGTGTTTTTCTATTAGTTTGGTTCAGGGTAGTATCTGGTCGAGCGCTCTCGACTAGAGTTTTCTTACTTGTTTTTTATTTATTTTTGTTTTTATTTTTTTATGTTAAGAATTATTTATTATTTATCATGTTGGATATAGATAATAAATTTACTTTTAATATATTTTTTTTTAGCTTTCTTACTAACACTTTTTTTATAGCTTCGTTAGTATCACTGACCATATTTGGCTGTGAGACGTGCGCATAGCTGGCTGGACTGGCAAATCAAAAATCCCCATCGGGTCGGTGTTACTATTGAAATTACATGGTGCGGACGAGGTGTGGTGAAGGACGCCCACCACGTCTTATTCGAATGCGGACGCTTCCTAGAGCAGAGGCGCTGTTTGGAAGAAGCAGTGGGTCGCTCAAATGAAGCTGGAATCGGAGGCAGCTTGGAAACTTATATGCACCTTCGCGGCCCAATTATGATGAAGATTTGAAGAATCGAGCAGAGACGAGCTGTCCCAGGCTAAAGGATGCAAAGTGCTTGCGAAGCAACGCTTTATCGACAAAAATATCGGAATGAGTTATCGTTATTTAGTGATAAGCTCTATACGCGCGCATCATGTACGGACATTTAAAAAAAATTTTATATCTTCTGAAATGGACGCGTTCAAACATATGGACAGACGGACAGAGAGGCCCACAGACAGGGCCCAATCAGTTCGACGTCCTGATCAGGTATATATATATATACTTTGTGGGGTCTGCCGCGCCTCCTTCCTGTTACATACATTTTAACAAAACCATTGTGCCTGGATTTCCCATTTAATATTACTCTTATTAACTTATTGGACGTATATTCTTTTTCAATTATCACATACCAAGGTTTAAGTATAGTTTTTATAAAATGTCCAACTATAAATTGTAATTGTAAGTTACATATATCATGCTAAGGCAATTTCCCAATCAGATGGTAAAATACGTATGGACGATAAGTCACTAAATGTAAGAACACTTTTTATACCCTGAGCCCATTGCAAATGGGAAAGCAGGGTATAATGGTTTTGTTAAAAGTATGTAACAGGCAGAAGGAGGCGTGGCAGACCCCGCAAAGTATATATATTCTTGATCAGGGCGACGAGCTGAACCGATTTGGCTCTGTCCGTCTGTCTGTCCGTCCGTCCGTATTTATGAACGCGTCGATCTCAGAAGATATAAGAGCTAGAGGCTTTTTTACCTAGTTCCGGCGTCTAAAAATTTATAATGTTTAGTTAACAGATGCTATTAAAAACCAATGGGTGGACAGGAACTGCTTTCGGGTTTACAAGGGTCGGCTTGCAAAGTAGAAATTAAAAAAAAAAAAAAAATAATAATAATAATAATTATATAATTAGAAACGTGATATTACAAAATAAATGATTCTTATAAATTTAAATACAAAATAGTACATTACTGAATCGTTTCTATATTTCCATTAGTAATCAATTATTTATGCAATTACATTTGCAAAGAAGTAAGCCATATTATATAGTGGGAAAATAGGTTGCGGGTATAATGTGTTGTAATGTACGCACATTGCTAACCCATAAGCGATTTTAAAATTGTATTCGGCGTTTTCCTCAGACTGCGGAATTTCTACATTAGAATATTTAAAAAGCATACGCATGGGTAATGGAGAACCGAAGGAAACTTCGTCACCTCATTACTTTCTGCATTATACAATTCAATAATTTCATGCACCCGGGAGAAAAAGCGGCCATTACTTAAAAAAGTAAGGCAGCTTGTAATCGATCTTTTCATACACACAGGCGACAAGTAATCCATGAGTAATGGACATTTCCGCCACTGGGATTGAGCATAGAGGATCTTTTGTTCAACCATCGACCATCTCGGTCGAGCACATGAAGCGAAATGATTGTGCTTTCGTATATTTTCGTAGCCTGAACCTAAAAATGAGGAGCCGAGCAAATACGAAGTTGTGTGGGTCGTAATCTCCAAATAAAAGTGTGCAAAACACTTTACACTACGTGTCCACACGCACACCACAGTCCCTTCCTACATGTATGAGCCTGAGTTTGCCTGTGTGCGTGCGAAGGCCTTGCTGCCTGTAGCAATTTTAGGCCCTAGCATTTGAATTTGGTGCACGCACGTCGCGAAAACTTTTTCATTAGGACCACCAACGCTTTCATACCCTTCTCACAAATAATTACGAAAACGCAAATTTTTTGTACAAGGTTGGCAAACGGTTTGAAGAGTTAGGTATACTCTTCACACAGAAGGGAAGAAACGGCAGTCGAACGCGAAAAATTTCAATTTTTGTGAGCTGCTGCTTGTGCTCACATGCATACATACATATATGTACATATTTGAGAGAGCAGAAAGTAGAGAGAGCGAGAGAGCAACCAAAAAAATCGATCACAAAGGCATCTTTTATTCAACATTTGATCGTCTCGGTCGAGCGTTGAGGCGCCAAAAGTTGCCGTTGGTCTGCCTTGTGAAGTGAACACATGCATACATACATTTGTGCATGCTTGCATGGGATGGCAAGCTAATTGTCTCTGGATTTAGTAGTTTATAAATTTTGTATGATTTGAATCGTAGGGTGACTATCAAATGGGCCATTATGACTTAATTAGAAATTTTTGACAATAATGAGTAAAGCTTGAGTATGATTTGGCATGATTTGAGCTTTGCAGTATATGAAATACACACATATATTGCAAAGCTTTTAATAAAGTTAGTAGTGTTTTACGATAATTTTTTCGGTTGAAAATGTGTATAAAATAATTTTAATTATATATAATTATTTACGGATATAAACACATTTATAAACATGATTAGCAATAATAATATATAAATGTACTTATGTATATATGTATGTATGTTCATACATAGTACATCTGTGTAAAGTGGTTACGACAGTCCGTAAGACCACTAACTGGTTAGTGGTAAGACCGACCAAATGCAATTGCTGGGCCTTAAAATTGCTACAAGCAGCAAGAGTAACGCACGCAGGTCACAATTGCTTATACATGTAGCATACCTGTCGCGAGATCATATTCTTTAGGCGCCTTAACGCATTCATATATATCATTCAATATATATCGAAACGCTAACATTTTAAGATTTCGGTATACTCTTCACTCAAAAGAAAAGAGTTGGGACCGTCGCGAAGAAATTTCAATTTTTGTGCGCTGCTGAGCTTCATGATTTGAGAGCCTACAGAGAGAGAGAGAGAGAGAGAGAGAGAGAGAGAGAGAGAGAGAGAGAGAGAGAGAGAGAGAGAGAGAGAGAGAGAGATAGAGAGAGAGAGAGAGAGAGAGAGAGAGAGAGAGAGGGGGGGGGGGGGGGGGAGTAAGACAAAAAACAAAAAGCGCATACACGACCATTTCGTTTGCGTGCTTTGAGCGCACTGATTTCGTCGTGCTATCTTTCATTACCCGAGCCAGCCAATGCCAAGCCGAGCGAATACGAAGTTGGCCGGGCCCTGCAAGACAGATGTTGCGGCGTGGAAAAACGTTGCTCTACATGTCTAGTCTATGTGTTGTTTGGTCAGTGTGTCCGGTCTATGGATTGTCTGGTTAGTGCACATACAATACATAAAAGTTATCGATAGCCAGCTAGTTCCATCTCTGTAACTTTGTATTTAGCATTAGGAACGCTATTTATTATCAAAACATCTAGTTTAAAGTTAAATTTGAAGTAATTAATTACTGGAATGTCGATTTAAAATTGAGTTTTAAAATGTGAGTTTCTCTGTTAGGAAATTTCCGGCTATTGTGTATTTTTTATTTATACAGATATTGATGTGTCTTAACCATTTTAATTGTATGTAGCTAAATAATGGTTATGTACATAATGTGTGTTCTAATATTTCATTCATTTTAGTTGTGGTTGTTTGAACAGATATACATACATATGTATTATTGTTTCATCAACAAGTAAATATGTATGTACGTGCATACTCTTCATATTCTTGACAAATATAACTATTGTTTATGGCACAAAATAAGTATGGCTACAGTTTCATAAACTGTCAAATAGTCGTGAACACATATACATACATACATACATATACAAATATAACACATAAATATAAGTAATGTTCGCTCGTTATACTTATGTATGAATTTCATACATACATATGTACATGCATACTGCCTATGCTTGTTTAATACGTACACAATGAATAGATATACATACATACATACATACATGCCATTGTTTACATTGCTTTAGATTTCACATACTTATGACTGTCGAAGGGTTATTATTGCAGTTGAATCGTTTTTATTAATTAAGCTAACAGTACTAGGGCAATAGTAAAAAATATACATATATACCAATAAATATAAAACTTTTATTTATGAAATTGAATAGTACTAGCAAAAGTAGAATTGTTTTATTCACTGAGTAGGTTACTATTAAAAATCTATAATGCAGGTTTTGAGAAAGTTACATATGTATATTATTTTCTAACATCCTTAACAATTTTCAGGAAATATATGTAACAGGTGAAAGGATTCATTGCAACTAGAGGGCTGCATGAGTGCCAAAAAAACGTACTCACATTAACAATGCTCATATTGAGTTGAGTGGCACCGAGGCCAAATCTAAAATTATATGAGTGAGTGAGTGCGCTCGTATATGATTTAGATTCACATTATTCTATTGAACGAGAAAAAGTCGAATAAATATGAGTCCGGGTATATGAGTTGCTTCGCCGAGTATATGAGTTGCGTCTTTGGATGCCAGACGGCCGACCAACGGCAAATTTGCCGTTACAATTTCGTAGCGAATACATATTCATTATGCGTACCAACGCTTTCATACCCACAAATAAAGAGCAAACAAAAGCCAATGTAATTTCGTTATACAATATATGTCTATGTTTAACTAATATTAGAATTTAGAAACATAAAATAAACTCGTTAGAAGTATTATTATTTGCTCAATTAGATATTTTGTGTAAAGCAATTAAAATTAATATAAAAGTTAATAAAAATTATGGATAGATCGATACATAAGATAATGAAATGAAAACACTAACATTTTGCATGAGCATGGCAAACCCTTTCAAGAGTTATATATACTCTCTGACGGGAAAGGGCATAGAAAGAGACACAGTAAGAAAAAATAGGCGCACAGTTATGCTTCATATTAAAATACATGCATTTCGTTTGGGAGCTCGCAGCGCACTGATTTTGGTATGAGATTTTTTCACTGATTGCCTCAAGCGACGGAGCCGAGCAAATACGAAGTGCTGACACGAAAATATATGCATTCAAAAACTCGAGTGCCTCGACGTCTATATGCTTCGGTCTAATTGTGTATTCCTCTTAAGGTCTTATTTATTATCATTCTTTATGCTGAAGGCATCTCGAATGAACTCTATCTCGCTAGTTTATGCGGCCATGCGGCCATGCAGCCCTCTAATTGCAACCCCAAATTTATATATGTATGTACGTACATACATATGTACATGTAAGAAGTCCGTATGAGTCAATGCTGTCGACGATCTTCCGAGTTCCCCTTTAAAAGCCAGTTACGATAGAATAGAATATAATTTGTGGCAGATCCCTCATATATATATATATATATATATATATATATATATATATATATATATATATATATATATTATCTTGATTAGGGCGACGAGCTGTGAGTCAATTTAGCCCTGGCCGTCTGTCCGTATGTTTGAACTCGTCGATCTTAGAAGATATAAGAGCTAGTGAATTGAACTTTATTTTTTAAATTTCTGTATATACAGCGCGGCTATCGAGTTTATCTCTAAAAATCAATAACTCATTCCGTTATTTCTTATCGATAAAAACCTGATCGAAAATCAATTAAATATGTATATCTCTTACATCTGTAAAGCTAGAGTCTCCAAATTTTGTATATATATTTAGATGCGTTTTAACAAATTTCATTTTTTGGTTAAAATTAACCCCCACCTTTATATTATGTTAGAATTATAATCTGAAAGTTTCATGAATATAGTCCGTTGACAAGAAAAGTTATCAAACAATTAATTTCCCATAGTAGGTCCACAGCCATCGCATTCGATAACTTTTGTATCGAGAATAATCGAAAAATTTGTTTTTTTTTGTAGCCTCATTGGAATACTATTAGACCTGGAGACTTCAGATTTAGTGTGCAGACAGTGCGTGCTTATACGTGCTTGCGTATGTCTGTGTGTGTGCGTCTATGTTTGCATGTACGAATAGTTATTGAAATATCAGTTGCTCGAAGAGTTCAGGGGATATCGTAGTCGAGCAGTCTCTACTAAAGCTTTCTTACTTGTTATCTTAAAATTAGTTGCTCAGACTTATTTTATGCCTTCACCTATTTTCAAATCTATGAACTGTCTTGGTAATCACCAAAGACTAATATTTTACGAACACGAAATGTTATAGAAAAGGGGTGAGCAAAAGTTATCAGGGTATTATGTTTTGTGCCTGTGTAACCGGCAGAAGGCATGATTGGAGACCCCATAGCCCTGTCCGTCCGTCTGTCCGTATGAACGCTGAGATCGCAGAAGATATTAGAGCTAGAGAGCTGTAGGCATACTCGTGTATAACATACGAAATACGAGTTTATCATATTTTTTCGATAACTCATTCGATAACTTTTGTATCGAGAATAATCGAAAAATTTGTTTTTTTTGTAGCCTCATTGGAATACTATTAGACCTGGAGACTTCAGATTTAGTGTGTAATGTTCGCCCCCAATTTGTAAATTTGTGCTTTGGAATGTATCACCATATGATTAAGGTCTGAAAGTTTCATTAAGGCACATCCAAAGAGCTCAAAAATTTAGTTGGATAATTAGTGGCTTCTTCTTCGTTTAATACTCAGTCCATAGATTTGAATGAATACATAGTACCTACGATTTGATTTTGAATTATAAAATTGAGGGCATCTACACTTTTATTTTTAGCCGCCAAAATTGCTCGCTCACTTAACTATTTATTATTTTTGTGGTTAGCAATGATATCCGAAAATACTTTGTTGATAAGCTCACCATTTGATGAGACGAAACTGCAAAAATTTGGAGGAAATGAAATCAAACCGCTCGATTCGTTAACAGGAACACGGCCATTACCGACATTCAGCAATTGGGAAATCATCAGCAGATAGATTGTTCGACATCTCTCATATTAACAGACAGTCGAAGTTTCCTTACATATCGCCACAGATTTCATGCTTTGAGGCAAGCGTTTAATTCGTCGATAGCAGCAGATCTTGGAATTACTGGTAGTGTTTGTCGGAAATCGCCAGATAATAAAATCATTAAGCAGATCTTTTAATGATCGGTCTAGTCCCATTTGATAATTTTTTATGCTACTAAGACTTTGGCCATTGCGGATTCGAAACACTCTGTTCTGTAGTTTGAAGATTAAATGATAATTTGACGCTGAGTGAGCCGTACAACATCCATCTAACAATGTGGCTGCTATTCTAGAAGAAGCAATTGCTACCGCAGCTTCGGATCTCGCACATACAGTGGCCAAAATCAATGAAATGAGGAATGTCTTCCCAGTTCCACTCGGGGTATCCAAAAACAATTAAGAACGTTGCAGTCGGGCGTTACCGTCTGCGGAATACTCATTCACACCCCATCAGCAATTTAGTAGCCAAGTTTTGCTCTAATAATGTAGAAAATTCAGGTTTTCTCTACTTGTCACACGCCCCTACTGGGCGTAGACACTTCATTTTTGGCCAGTTCATGGAACAAGCTCACCGTAACCTAGCTGCAAAATTTGGAGGTTAACTTAGCTTCTAATTGTCTATTAAATGCTCCATTCATTCCGCAATTTGGCGTTGGCATTCCTAACTTATCTAACAAACTGCACATGAGGTAACACATATCGCCTATATATGTGAGTGTGTGTATGTGCGTGTGTATGTTTGTATACGTGTCTGTGTGCGTGTGTGTGTTTTTATGTGTATTTGTGTGCGTGTGTTTGCATAGTGCGTTTGTTTGCATAGTGCGTTTGAGGTAGCGCTGTCGGCTTTAGGTTCTTGTTGTGGCCGGTGCTGGTCCTTGCATAGGCATTTTTCCCTTTATAAGATTGGCCCAGCTTGGTGCGCTGGGCGTGGCCGGTGCAGGACTCGCACAGGCTTCTTTTATATTGCCCCATTTGGCATCACTTTCCGATTTGCGACGCAATAGGCGATTCGTGCAGGTTCTTTGAAATGCCGTTAGAGTTCGGTATACTCTTCACAAATAAGGGAAGACATGGGTTCTTGCTGCGAAGAAATTTCAATTTTCGTGAGCTGCTGCTTGTGCTCACATGCATACACACATATACACATTAGAGAGAGCAGAGAGCATCGAGAGAGAGAGAGCAAGGGAAACATTGAGCTTAGAGGGATCTTTTGTTCAACATTTGACCATCTCGGTCGAGCGCGTGAAGCGAAATGATTGTGCTTTCGTATATTTTCGTAGCTCGAGCCTAAAAGTAATTCGCCGAGTGAATTCAAAGCCGTCGGGGGCGCTAAAGTCCCAGAAAAAGCGTGCAAAAAGCTTTCCACTTGTCTATTCTATGTGTTGTCTGGTTAGCGCGTGTACGCTTTTTGCTTATGCATTCTATACATATTGTATTTTTTTTTGTTGATAACTCGCCCGATATATTTTTATCACCAATGATCGAAAAATTTATTTTGTTTTTTTTTTTTTTTTTTTCAGCCTCATTTGAATACTATTAGACCTGCAGACTGCAGATTTATTGTGTACATCTATTTTATTGTTGAGAGAGACTTGCGATTTTGAATGTAGACACATTTGAACATTATGATTACATACTGAAAGTTTCTTTAAGGCAGTTCAATCAACTAATAAGTTCCTATAATCTTGCCCATATTGCAGCGCAGCCCATTGCAGCGCAGAGCGTGCGGCTATGTGCGCGTGTGGATGCATGTGTATAAAAAAATACAGAATGATTAAAATATCTGCCAGCAGGGTTCAGGGTATCTCCTAGTTTACCAGTCTCGACTATAGCCCCATTGAAAATGGGAAATCAGAGTTTTGTGAAAGGTACGTAACAGACAGAATCGTCGCAAGCTCATAAAGTATATATATTCTTGACTAAGGTAACGAGCTGAGCCGCTATAGCCCTGTGCGTATGGCTGTCCGTCCATCCGTCTGTATGATCGCCTAGAAGTTATAAGAGCTAGAGACCTTAAATTTGGCACGCATACTCGTGTGTACCCTACACAGTACGAGCACTAACCAGAGAACACATGGACTAGACAATTTCGTATATGCTCGGCCCGGTCTTTCCAGGCTCAAGCAGTTAAAAAATGCGTGATTTAGTTTTTTCAGTGATAATTTTTAATAATAAACGAATTTTTATAGACGAGAAAAAAAGTTAATTTACTTTCTTTTTACATACATATACATCTAGTAACTCTACATATAAAATACTCTCAAAATATACAATACTCTCATTTGCAACTAGTAAACTTCCATCATGTCATTTGTTTTGGCAATACATATGTACACATGTCTGTAGGTATGTATTTATGTATGTACATTTAAACATTATGATTACGTTCTGAAAGTTTCATTAAGATTGTACATCTAGAAATTAAATTATTCAACAAATAAATTCTCATAATATTGCCAGTATTGCAGCGCAGCCCAATCGCGCTTGCCTGTGTATGTGCGCGTGTGTCAGTGTGTGTGTGCGAATTATTATTGAAATCATTTGCTCGAAGAGTTCAGGGGATCTCGTAGTCGAGTCTCGACTAGAGCTCTCTTGTTTTTTTTTTTTTTTTTTTTTTTTTTTTTTATACCCATTGAAAATGGGAAATCAGGGTATAATGGTTTTGTTGAAATGTATGTAACAGGCAGAAGTAGGCGTGGCCCCACAAAGTATATATATTCTTGATCAGGGCGACGAGCTGAGTCGATTTAGCCCTGTCCGTCTGTCCGTCCGTTCGCCCGTCCGTCCGTCCGTCCGTATGTTTTAACGCGTCGATTTCTGAAGATATAAGAGCTAGAGACTTCAACTTTTTTTTTAAATGTCCGTAAATACAGCGCGAATATCGAGTTTATCACTAAAAAATGATAACTCATTCCGATACTTTTTTATCGATAAAAAACCTTATCGAAGATCACTTAAAAAATTATATCTCCTACATCTTTCAAGCTAGAGTCTCCAAATTTAAAATGTATATAAAGATGTATTTTATACAATTTCGATTTTTGTTAAAATTTACCCCATACCCCTAAATTCACCCCCTCACCCTCATCTTTGTAAAAGTCGTATATCAAATACTAGAAACTTGTGCTTCGGTATACTTATACATTTCAACATTATGATTACTTTCTGAAAGTTTCAATACGATCTTACGTCTAGAAATGAAATTATTCAACAAATAAGTTCTCCTAAAATTGCCAACACTGCAGCGCAACCCAAGCGCAATCGCCTGTATATGTGAGTGTGTGTGTATGCGTGTGTTTGTTTGTATGCGTGTGTGTGTGCGTGTATATGTATGTATGCGTGTATGTGTGTGTGCGTGTGTGTTTGCTAATTATTTTTGAAATATCAGTTGCTTGTAGGGTTCAGGGGATCTCGTAGTCGAGCAGTCTCGACTAGAGCTTTCTTACTTGTTATAACCCATGCGAAATGGGAAATCAGTGTACAATGGTTTTGTTAAAAGTATGTATGCAGAAGGAGGCGTGGCAGACCCCACAAAGTATATATGTTCTTGATCACGGCTCGAGGGCTGAGTCGATTTGGGCCTGTCAGTCGGTCTGTCCGTAAGAAGCGAGCTTATAGCTAGAGACTTGAATTTTTTTTTTCTTAGGTCCGTGTATATCACGCGCATATCGAGTTTATCAATAAAAATCAATAACTTCTCCCGATATTTTATTATTGATTAAAAACCTTATCGAAAGCTAGTTATTTAATTATATCTCCTACACCTTTAGTGCTAGAGCTTCCAAATTTTAAATGCAGACTTATGTGTACTTTATATAATTTCGATTTTTGTTGTAATTTAACCCCCATCCCTATATCTACCCCCTCACCATACCTTTGTAAAATACGTATTTCAAGTACCAGAGACTTTGGAATGTACATACATTTGAACATTATGATTAAGTTCTAAAAGTTTCAGTCTAGAAATTAAATTATTCAACAAATAAATTCGTATAATATTGCCCACACTGCAGCGCAGTCCAAGCGCAGTTACTGCTTACTGCGCAGTTAGCAGAGTGCGTTCTAATACGTGCGTCTGTATGTATGTGTGATCAGAGTGATTAGAATATCAGATTGAAGGGTTCATGGTTTCTCTGGTCGAGCAGTCTCTACTATAGTCTTCTTACTTGGTACTTTTCAATTAATCTTTTGTCTGGCTGTCCGTCCATATGTATGACTTAGATAAAGACTTATTTTTGTAGGTGACAGTGAATGGAAATAAATAGTAAATGATTCTAAGGTGCTCGCGTATATAATTTCTTTTCATTTATTCATGATTTTATTTATATTTCTCTACTCCAATGTAAAAACTTATTTTCTCATTCTTGTTTTCGGTCTCTAGTAAGTGTTACATTTATACACTTTATAAATTGGTAAGAAAATCTTTTTTTCAATAAACTATATATTAATTTTACTAAGTATATTATTAATAATATTATACAAGATATACGTTTGTATTTTTTCAGAGTTCATCGTGCAATAAAAGCCCCTATATGCCTTTATAAATATTATCGATCTTAAATTTTTGCAATGAATGCATCGTTCCATTCATATACTGATATACTGGCGGCGCATCAGCAAGATTCCTCTAGTCCGGAAAATTTTCCTTCAGTAGTTGTTGGTTATAGAACCAGTCACGCAAAGGATATTGCTGAGGGTAACTCAAATATCTCCTCGTCTCAATTGTCGTTTATGGATGAGTCTTCGAATGAATTTAATAACCATCAGTTAATACATCCAAACACATTAATAAAAGTATGTGGAGGCTGTGGAGGTAAGTTTTAAACCATTCATATACTCTATTGAAACCATTTGTTGAAACCATTAAAATTACTTAACGATTAGTTTATTAGTGATCATTAGAGTTACAGAGCTTATGTGATAGACGCGAGCAAGCGACTAGACTGTCGTGCTGTCCGCTATTATTTATGTATATAATAGTCAATCTAACACTGCATCTGTGGTAAACAAGAGTTAATTGCTTACTAAATTTAATGCGCGCGAGCCGGCTGATTAAACTGAGCCGGCTGATTAAACTGAGCCGCTGCGTGGGAGAAAAAGAGAACGGAAATGGGAGAGCGTGATCTAGTTTACAAATTCTCTTGACTGCTAACATATTCGTTAAACTACCATGATGCGATGATTGCTGAGCCCAACATCCTCCCCCCGTTGAAGACTCAGTCTTGAACAGAATCCTTAAGGGGCAGCAAGCACAGTTTATTTGTAGCTCTTCTGATTTCGCCAGTTTCAGTTTTTAGTACGGCTACCCGTGCAACGCCATCAACTCCACGGATAAGTTAGATTATTCTGGAGGTTTGGAGGTTCTCCATTTCGCTCGCTGCTGCAACAAGTTGAGGTGTTCGTCCCGCCAACGACTCCAGAACACCTGCTGGAGGTAGCTTATGCGCTGCTAAGCATCCAAACGATTAAAATTGAGCCCTGTTAGGTTGGGCTCATTGAAGGACGAAGGAGGGCCACCGTTCAGGAAATGCGCAGGGGTAGGACCCAACACATTGGTAGAAATGATGCTTCGCTGTCTACACTGCCGCCTCCCACAAACCACCAAAGGGAGAAGATCGTGGAGGTATGAAATGCCTCCAAACAGAAGTCCCTCACAGCCTTCTGATGGGTGTCGCACAGAAATAGACGCCTCAACTCCTGTAGCTGATTGCGTGCACCAAGGAAGTTTGTGGCTTTGTCAGACGAGATTTGACTTGGCTTTCCTCTGGTGCATATAAAACGTTGAAGTGCATGCAAAAATGACGCGGTAGTTAAATCCTTGGCTAACTCCAATTAGATAGCTTTTGTACCTCAGGCTTATAAAAGAACGGTCCGCAAAAGTAGACTCCAGTCGAGGCCTTGCGCGAAAGCAAATTACGCATCTCTGAATTGCACCGGCTACAGTTTTTCGACCTCCAATTGGCCAACATTGGGAACGAACCAAGGCTAGCACTGCTCGAGGACTAGCGTGCAAGTTTCGCAGAGGGAAATACATTATGATGGCTCTAGTTACTGGATGACCTTTGGGCAAAATTATTGGATGGCGACTATCGAAGTTTAAGGTTGAATTTTTGAGACGACCATCGACACGTAGCAGCCCAACTTCATCAAGGAACGGTGACAGCGAGGCTAGACTAATGGATGACAGAACCATTCCTTTAGTTCGAAGCGCCTGTATGTCATCCTAGAAATTAGCTCGTTGAATCATTCTCAACAGTATATGCTGTGAACCCAACACGGGCAACATAAATAATAACTCTTTCATTCGAGTGTTATCCAGAGAATGTTCTCTGTAATTTATTCATTCAAAGTCTTAGCCTAAGATACATAAAGTTTACATAAGGAATTCTGTCGTTAAAATCAGCAGCAGAACGGGAGTATATAGCATGTCGTATATGTGTGTATATATGTTTGTATGTACATGCAGACGGCATATACATTTAAGTGTTTAAGCTACGACGTGGATGAGAACGTAACAATGCTTACGTTGCATATCCCACGCTGCAGGCCAGTCTATACATAAGTAACCGATCATATTACGGCACTTATGTTTATCTATATATATAAAAGAGAGTTGTGAAAAGTGTTCCTACACTTATAACTCGAGATCTGCTGGACCAATTTTCATGGTTTTTGATTTGTTGGATTTATCTCTAGTAGTAGTAGTAGAGTAGGACAGTAGATCTTAAAAATACTGAAAATATTTGACGAATACTTGAAAAACGCGGTTTTTCCCTAAAGATTCAAATTTCCATTGATACTCAGTAGGCTTGTTTTCGGTCCTGCTCTCATATTATACAATAGTATAGAAGTAAATAAACAAATGTAGTCAGTTAGTCGGTGCGCTTTGCGTTTTTTGTCCTACTCTCTCTCACACCTCTCTCTTTTCTCTCTCTCTCCCTCTCTCTCTCTCTCTCTCTCTCTCTCTCTCTCTCTCTCTCTCTCTCTCTCTCTCTCTCTCTCTATGGGCTCTCAAATCATCAAACTCAGCAGCGCACAAAAATCGAAATTTGTTCGCGACGATCTCAGCTACCGAAATATACCGGTAGGGTAAAGGGTACACCGAAATCTTAAATGCGTTTGGCCCGCTAATGCAAAATGTTAGCGTTTTCATGATTATTTCTAGGAAGGGTATGAAAGCGTTGAAGCGCATAAAGAATATGATTTCGCGACTGGCATGTACACATACACTCTCCCTTGCTACATGTACTATGAGCATTTTTATGCCTGTGTGCTAAGCTTTTGCTGACAGTAGCAATTTTAAAGACCAGCATTTGCATTTGGTTGATCTTGTGAAGTGCTCAAATACATACATATGTACATACAGTGGCTCACACCTTATTTCGTGCAGCAGCATAGTAAAACTTTGAAACCGTTTTCCCGCTAAACCAGTAAAGATATCCAAAAAATTTAAATGAGGTCTTATTTATTTGTTATTCATTATGTATTAACGCTTTCAATTATTTTTCTATTATGATTAATAAGATTTAACACTAAAGAAAACTAAAAAAAGCAGCCCTTTTCCATGTCACAGCTTATTTCGTGAACTTCATTTTCAATGACCTTATTGTCCAAGAATTCTGATATTAGGATAATTTTTTAACTCATTTTTGTTTAATCACCTTTTTGAATCGTGATTCCATCGAGTTTACTTATTTTCGGGTGATTCCGCTGGAGATTTTTGACCAATCCTCCAACAGGGCCGTTTTGAGGTCATTTTTATTGAATATTGACCATTTCCGAATGGACACGCCCAATTTTGCCCACAAATTTTCTATAACGTTCAGCTATGACCACTGGGCCTGCGGACTTACCACATTTGGACTGTTTCAGATCAACCAGGACTAGTCAATACCCGGTTTATTGTTTTGGTCATTTGCCTGATGCAATCGGGATCGCCCTTCTAGACCCAGTTTTTCTGCATTTTGGAGCAAATTCTTCTTCAAAAAGGATACGTACATGTTATTGTTCAAAACCAACCATGCAACAGCCACTGCCATAGCTCATATTTGGTTTTAGGTGCTGACCTTGGAGCTCAGTACACTTCTAACTCTTGATCTGCTGGACCAATTTTCATGGTTTTTGATTCTAGTAGTAGTAGTAGAGTAGGACAGTAGATCTTAAAAATACTGAAAAAATTTGACGAATACTTGAAAAACGCGGTTTTTCCCTAAAGATTCAAATATCCATCGATACTCAGTAGGCTTGTTTTCGGTCCTGCTCTCATATTATACAATTGTATAGAAGTAAATAAACAAATGTACGGCACAGCCTCAGGCGAACCTGACTATTCATAAAAAAAAAAAAACACATTTGATAAAAATAATACACGTGCATACAGAAGCTAAATATCTCGAAAGTTCAGGTATTTGTTTTCTCGATTGTTTTATAAGGTTTTGTGCGAGGGCATATTCAGTATTACTATTAATAAAAATGCCGTGTCTTAGAAGAGCTAATCTTTCCCGGCGGACCCATGATGCAATTAGGAAACGGAATATCGCGAGTCAATTATTTGACGACGAACGAGGAATCGCCCGCGAAAGGCGCCGCGTTAGTACCCAGTGAAGGGCTTTAATTCGTGCTTCTCAAAGAGAGGCAGCCCGTGAAACTGGTTTAAGGATTGATTTGAACCGAGCAGCGTTTCGATATGATTGCACCATTGACTACAGCTTGCAGCGTTTAGTTTGCATTGGTCCAATGGACGTTGTTTGCGAGCATTGTGACACATTAAAGTTTGCTCGGTTTGTGCTACCTGAGTGGTAAAGTGACATTGCCATTAGTGGTCCGAGCCATTGCGTTCCCTGCTTCATGGCGAAACACTAAAATCACGGCATCTAGCGAACACTCAAAAATACAATGCCTGTTTCCAAATGACTTCATTTATGGCGGAAATTATTCAATTTACAACTGAAGGTTAGCTCGGTAGTTATCATGCTTAGAAATTAAAACCAACCAAAACTGTGCAATGGAACGCATTTGGTGATAAGAAAACTGATGAGCAATGTGATTCACGCGTCGATATTCAAAAGAAAATTTAAAGAAGTTCTTATTCCTAGGATTCCGATGATCCCAACAGATATGCCCTTTGAGTTTAAACGAATTCAATTTCCAATTCGACTTGCCTTCGCCATGACGATCAACAAATCACAGAGCCAATCTTTGACTATTTGTGGCCTCAATCTAGAAAATGCGTGTTATTCTCATGGTTTGTTATTTGTTCTTGCACCTGACCAAAAAACAAAGAATGTCGTTTACCACAAGGTGCTTGAATGAAAATTCGATTAATAAATTAATCAGTGTATCCCAACCTGAACAACATAGCTTTCAACAATTTTTTACCTAGAAATAATGGATAGGACAATGCAACGTTTGCCGGGCCAGCTAGTATATAATATTGAAGACTCAAAAACGGCTATAAGATTGTTACCGATTAGCTATTCCTAAAAGTATCATACTATGAAGTCAATTATAAAATTTATGGTAGTTATATATAATTAATAATTTAATTTTAATTCATATTCTATACACTAACTCTATTCTTTTCTTTTTATATTTTCATAGACAAAATAAGTGATAGATATCTTTTATATGCATTAGACAGATATTGGCACAATAGTTGCCTAAAATGTCATTGCTGTGGAGCTATGTTAGCCGACGTCGGCTCTAGCTGTTTTACCCGACGTGGTCTAATACTCTGTAAAAAGGATTATTCCAGGTATGGTGGATGCGATTATAATTAAAAAACCAACAGATTTTTACAAATTTTTAGACACAAGCTATTTTTATTATACGCTGAACCCATTGAAAATGGGAAATCAGGGTATAATGGTTTTGTTGAAATGTATGTAACAGGCAGAAGGAGGCGTGGCAGACCCCACAAAGTATATATATTCTTGATCAGGGCAACGAGCTGAGTCGATTTAGCCCTGTCCGTCTGTCTGTCTGTCTGTCCGTCCGCTCGTCCGTCCGTCTGTCCGTATGTTTGAACGGGTCGATTTCAGAAGATATAAGAGCTAGGGACTTCAACTTTCTTTTAAAAATGTCCGTATATACAGCGCGCATATCGGGTTTTTCACTAAAAAACGATAACTCATTCCGATACTTTTTTATCGATAAAAACCTTATCGAAGATCACTTAAAAAATTATATCTCCTACATCTTTCAAGCTAGTCTCCAAATTTAAAATGTATATTAAGATGCATATGATACATTTTCGGCTTTTGTTAAAATTTACCCCCAACCCCTCCACTCCACCCCCTCACCCTCATCTATGTAAAAGTCGTATATCAAATACTAGAGACTTGTGCTTCGGTATACACATGCATTTCAACATTATGATTACGTTCTGAAAGTTTCATTACGATCGTACGTCTAGAAATTAAATTGTTCAACAAATAAGTTCTCATAATATTGCTCACACTGCAGCGCAACCCAAGCGCAATCACTTGTATATGTGAGTGTGTGTGTATGCGTATGTTTGTATGTGTATGTGTGTGCGTGTATTTGTATGTAGAAGTGCGTGTGTGTTTGCTAATAATTATTGAAATATCAGTTGCTTGTAGGGTTCAGGGGATCTCGTAGTTGAGCAGTCTCGACTAGAGCTTTCTTACTTTTTTTTTATACCCTGAACCCATTGAAAATGGGAAATCAGGGTATAATGGTTTTGTTGAAATGTATGTAACAGGCAGAAGGAGGCGTGGCAGACCCCAAAAAGTATATATATTCTTGATCAGCACGACGAGCTGAGTCGATTTGGCCCTGTCCGTCTGTCTGTCTGTCCGTCCGTCCGTCTGTCCGTATGTATGAACGCGTCGATCTCAGAAGATATAAGAGCTAGAGACTTAAATCTCCGTATATAAAGCGCGCATATCGGGTTTTTTCACTAAAAAACGATAAACCTCATTCCCCGATATTTTTTATCCGATAAAATAACCCTATCGAAAGTCAGTTAAAAAAATTATTTCTCCTACATCATTATAGCTAGAGTGGGTCCAAATTTTAATATATATTAAGACGTATTTATAATTGGTTTTTGTTAAAAAATATATATTATCTTTGAGTAGTGTTATGAATAGAATTGTGCTTCGGTTGGGGTGTGTGTGTGTGTGTGTGTGTGTGGGTGTGGGTGTGGTGTGTGGTTGTGTGTGTGGGTGTGTGTGTGGTGTGTGTGTGTGTGTGTGTGTGTGTGTGTGTGTGTGTGTGTGTGTGTGTGGTGCGTGTGCGTGTGTGTGTGTGTGTGTGTGGGGTGTGTGTGTGTTGTGTGTGTGTGTGTGTGTGTGTGTGTGTGTGTGTGTGCGTGTGTATGTGCGAATTATTACTGAAATATCAGTTGCTCGAAGGGTTCAGGGGATCTCGTAGTCGAGCAGTCTCGACTAGAGCTTTCTTACTTGTTTTTTTATATACTCTGAACCCATTGAAAATGGGTAATCAAGGTTTTGTTGAAAAGTATATAACAGGCAGAAGGAGGCGTGGAAAACCCCACAAAGTATATATATATTCTTGATCAGGGCGACAAACTGAGTCGATTTGGCTCTGTCCGTCTGTCTGTCCGTCCGCCTGTCCGTCTGTCCTTATGTATGAGTGCGTGGATCTCAGAAGATATAAGAGCTAGAGACTTGACTTTTAAAATCGATAACTATTCCCGATATTTTACTATCGATTAAAAACATTATCAATTAAGGCAGAGTCACTGTAGCTAATTGTGAATGATTTTTAATTTGTTTTAATTTGTCAATTATTCAATAGAATATGTAGATCATGTGCTGAAGTTTCATTTTGTATAAATTGTATAAATTGTATAAAATGCATCTTAGTATTCATTTTATATTTGGAGACTCTAGCTTGAAAGATGTAGGAGATATAATTTTTTAAGTGATCTTCGATAAGGTTTTTTATCGATAAAAAAATATCGGAATGAGCTATCGTTTGTTAGTGATAAACCCGATATGCGCGCTGTATATACGGACATTTTTAAAAGAAAGTTGAAGTCTCTAGCTCTTATATCTTCTGAAATCGACCCGTTCAAACATACGGACAGACGGACGGACGAGCGGACGGACAGACAGACAGACAGACGGACAGGGCTAAATCGACTCAGCTCGTTGCCCTGATCAAGAATATATATACTTTGTGGGGTCTGCCACGCCTCCTTCTGCCTGTTACATACATTTCAATAAAACCATTATACCCTGATTTCCCATTTTCAATGGGTTCAGGGTGTAAAAATAGCTGTAAATAGCTTAAAAATTTGTTAAAAAGTTTACAAAGTAGCTAAACGAATACACTTGACTTTGATGGTGTTTTCATTCTTCTGAGTCTGGGTTTATATACCCAGACTCAGCATAGGTTTCAACCCTTAAATCTATTGTATCTATTGCGGAGTGTGTAAGGCTCAGCATTGGGCTATTACATACTCTTATCTTATCGCTGAGTATGTAAGACTCCGCGTTGGTCTATTCGTATCCTATCGCTGAGTTTAAAGGCTCAGCGCTCGTCTCACGTATTCTGACTCTGGGGTCGCAAGGGTTGGTCTTCATTTGTCTATTTATACAGTCCGTACATGTGACCCACTACTGCTAGTCGTTGAGTGCGTCGGAGGCATGTATACGATCTTCGTATATTCATATGTTCATGCCTGAACAATAGTTGAACTCTCTTTATTCATTTTAATGTCATGTAATTTGGCAAAAACACTGCACTGCATACAATCTTTAAAATCTGTGATTTTTGTCCGCAAATCATGAAATTTTTGCTTATAGGTTTACTGCATTTTGAAATACACTCTTTCACACAATTAATGCCGAGAAATGTGCAATTGGTGATGGTGTAAGTACAGTTTGCGACTTAGATGAAAATTTTTTTCTTTAAATACTAAAATGAAATTAAAACGATGCTTTTGGAAAAAAGCTAGATTTATAGCTAATATCATTTTTTTTATTTATATAGCATTTCGGACTTATTTTAAAATCTAGAAATGCTATTTAATAGCTAATCTGGCACCACTGGTTCCATGAGCTGGTCAAAAATGAAGTGCCGCCAGCGTAGTCTCTGCGCTGTCGCGGCCCTTCACATCGTTGGGACGGGGTTACTTTGCCGATCATTAGGATTTCGAGCTTTTTAAATTAAAATTGAAATTAAAATGATTACTCGCAACTTAATTTTATGGATACATATTCAACAGCAACCCTGAAACACCCTGAAACTTAAACTTTCAATCAATTCTAACAACATTTTTCAGGTTTTTAATTTGACTGTCCCTTGTTGACAGGAGCATGTTCAGTAAAATTTACCGAAATCGTGTTCAATTTATAGAAAACTAAGAAAGAACCGTTAACTTTTGCTGTGTGCTAGCATATTTGCTTGCATTTTTGTGTATCATTATTATACCCCACTGTGCGCGCAATAAACGCAAAATTATTGCCAAAGCCAGCAACAGCTCAACCGCCTTACAGATTTGCCGAAAGATATAAATCATCCTCTTTTGGCTTACAGTATATTTTTAAGTCTTTACTCTAAGAGGCCATATTTTCTGATGAGAAGAATTTAATCCTGGACGGTCCTGATTGGATTAATTATTATTGTCATGATTTAAGAAAGGATCCTATGTTTTATTCAAGCAGAAACATGATTTGGGGAGCATTTTGTTCAATTAGTATTTTGGAATTGAAGTTGGTAACGAGCCGAATGAACAGTGAATAGTATATTCGGACTCTGGATGCAGTCTCATTCAAAAATGCAAGGTATTTTTCTATATGCCTCGCCATTAAAATGACATAATAAATAACTCGCACCCAGTGGGCCACGGCCCTAGTGGGAGCAGATATAAAATATAAACATACTCTAGGAGATACAGTTTTGTCCGATTTGCCTCGCCCCTAGTGGGCGTAGACATATAATTTTCAATTTCATCAAACTTTATATATTCATAGCATTAGCTTACGTGCAAAACGTCAGGGCTCTAGCTATAAAACTATAGGACATACAGTTTTATCTGATTTGTCACGCCCCCACCAGCTTGTGATACTGGGTGGTCGACTCAACACTATAAATTAGAGGGGGGCTTGGGCCGAAATTTTGCACCCTACCCGAACCAGCCCATGGGCCGAAGAGCAACATTTTACCCGCAAGCTACCGAAATTTTTGCAAACCGCATCCAACCAAATTTAATTTGTATTTTCAATTTCTTATGAAAAATACAATTTCTATGCTTTTATGTTTATATAGTATGTTTACGTGCAAAATATCAACGTTGTAGGTTAAATACTTTGTGGAACTGTGACCGGCGAGTAACTCACATTACGTGTGACTGGCGGGTGCCTCGTGCTTATATTTAAGCACCTGATTTCATTTCAATGATCTTTGATTGTCTATCAATGATTAAGCTCAGTATACAAAATGGGATGCGATTGTCGCTCCCTTGCACCTGTCAAGTATTGGCAAGTGCATTTGTCACTTTAGTTAATCAGCTACCTCTCCAATTCGAACCCAAAATCGTTCACACAATTCTAAGTTGAGGCAGGCATACGCCAATGTCCCAATGCTTACACAACTGCACATACACAAACGCACATGTACGATATCCCAAACCAAATGCAAATGCTGGGCTCTAAAATTCCTATAGGCAGCAAGAGTTTCGCACACAGGTATATAAATTCTACATATATGACCAAGCGACTGTAGTGTGTGTGTGCACGCTCGTCGCGAAAACAATTTTTATTATGCGCACCAACGCTTTCATACCCTTCTCGCAAATAATAACGAAAACGCAAAACTTTGTACGAGCTTGAGCACACTTGAGAGAACAGAGGGCAAGGAACACATTGAGCATAGAGGTATCTATTGTTCAACCATCGACTAGCAAAATAATTGTGCTTCCGTATATTTTCGTAGCTCGAACCTAAAAGTGAGGAGCCGAGCAATAACTAATGCTCGGTGTCCGGTCTATGTGTTCTCTGGTTAGTGGCATTAGCCTATTACATATGCTTATCTTATCGTTGAGTTTGTAAGACTCCGCGTTGGCCTATTAGCTATTCTCATTCTATCGCTGACTTCATACATGTCACACATATTATCTATTTTATGTATGCTAGCTGTTGAGTGCGTAGAGGGTATGTTCCCATATTTATCATATTTCTATGCTCTCATGAAAACACTGATATTCAGAAGATATACCATTTTCACTACATTGATTTTTTAAACTGAAAAATTTTTTTTTGTGAAATACTTAACTAAATTCTATATAAGCTCGTAATATTTTGATTCAAGTTTATATATAAATAATTATACCCTGAACCCATTGAAAATGGGAAATCAGGGTATAATGATTTGTTGAAATGTATGTAACAGGCAGAAGGAGGCGTGGCAGACCCCATAAAGTATATATATTCTTGATCAGGGCGACGAGCTGAGTCGATTTAGCCCTGTCCGTCTGTCCGTCCGTCCGTCCGTCTGTCCGTATGTTTGAACGCGTCGATTTCAGAAGATATAAGAGCTAGAGACTTCAACTTTCTTTTAAAATGTCCGTATATATCACGCGCATATCGAGTTTATCACCAAAAAACGATATCTCATTCTGATACTTTTTTATCGATAAAAAACCTTATCGAAGACCACTTAAATAATTATATCTCCTACATCTTTCAAGCTAGAGTCTCCAAATTTAAAATGTATATTAAGATTCATTTTATACAATTTCGATTTTTGTTAAAATTTACCCCCACCCCTAAGTCCACCCCCTCACCCTCATCTTTGTAAAAGGCGTATATCGTAATACTAGAGACTTGTGCTTCGGTATACACATACATTGAGACATCATGATTACGCTCTGAAAGTTTCATTACGATCGTACGTCTAGAAATTAAATTATTCAACAAATAAGTTCTCATAATATTGCCACACTGCAGCGCAACCAAAGCGCAAACGCCTGTATATGCGTGTGTGTGTGTGTATGCGTGTGTTTATTTGTATGTATATGTGTGTGCGTGTATTTTTTTGTATGCGTGTGTGTGTGCTAACTATTATTGAAATATCAGTTGCTTGTAGGGTTCAGGGGATCTCGTAGTCGAGCAGTCTCGACTAGAGCTTTTTTACTTGTTATACTCTGAACCCATTGAAAAAGGGAAATAAGGGTTTTATGGTTTTGTTGAAATGTATGTAACAGGCAGATTCTTGATCAGGGCCTATCTTGTCGTTCAAAATCTGGCACCACTGCTCTTCACACAGAAGGGAAGACATGGGTTCTTGCTGCGAATTTCGATTTTCGTGAGCGGCTGCTTCTACCTACAAACATACAAAATTTACAAAATTTTCGTGTCCGGTCTATGTGTTCTATGATTAGTGATGTAAGATAAGATATATAGTAAGATATAAAGAAAGACTATGGCATGTCTGCAATAAATCTATAGCTAACGCGATTATCTACATAAATAAATATTAATTTAATATGGGTATTGTAATAAATGCCTATCAACAACGAAGAGAGTATAGCTAGCTTCCCTACAGATTATGCTTAAAGAACATTATTATGCAATTACATTTTTTCTTGATATTATTCTTTTTTACAGCATGTTTGGTAGTTCTGGTGTTTGTTCTGGATGTGGGGAAACAATACCCCCAAGTGAAATGGTAGCAAAAGCTCTTACCGGAATTAATAATATTGATTTACAAAATCAACAAAAACAAATTATAAACTGTGTATTTCATCTTAGATGCTTCAGCTGTGCAAAATGTGGATCTAATTTACGTCCTGGTGATAGGTAAGCGTTTGTTATTCTATAAAAACATCAGTAAACAAATATATTTTTCAGTGATAGGATAGTGTTAAGTTAGTGTTATTTGTATAATATTTTTATTGTGTTTTTGATTATTAGCTTAGTTTACATGTGTATGATGTACCAACTTATACCCAGGGATAAAAGATGACGAGTTTTTTCGTCCACTCTCTCTGGCTCCAAACATTTACGAATGCAAGAAACTACTATTTAGAATAACAAGTTTATATTTATTGATTTAATGCCGGGTCCGTGCCAATCATATAGCCAAAGTTAATATTAAGCAAACAATTATGTATGGGTGTGTGTTACGCGCTTGACTACAATTTTTGTAAGACTACAGAGTTTGAAGAATAGAAGTAACAAATAAGCAAGTAACAGAGTAGTCCACGTTTACATATGTCTGTGTGTTATGCTTTCTTATGAGCACATTATCACCGAAACACCCAACCATATTCATCCTCATCTTCAGATTCTAAATTGTTGGTTTCGTTTCTGTCATAGTTTTATGTTGGCACGATTTCCGAAGGTTTATATAGATCAAACAGATTAATCACTTTATTTGGAAGATTATGTTTTATTTATTTAAATAGTTTTATTATACTTATTCACGAAACTGAAATGATTATATTGGTTTTGTGCAATGTTAGTCTTTTCCGTCCGTATGAACGCAATATTTTTCGGTGCGATTCGGTGCCAAATTGGACCTGAAGATATAGTGATTTTTTTAAATCCTGACCACCCAACGAGCTATAAAGGATATATCTCCGTCCAAAGGGTGCGTGGTAAACCGCAAAAGTTTATATCTCCTACAGTTTAAGAGCTGGAAGCTAGAGGAGTTTAGATAGTTGAGTTACTGGTAACGTCCTCTATCGATGTCCCAAAAATAATTTTTAAAGCGTGACATATCGAAAAGTGTCCTGTAATTTTCACATTTTTTGAGCGTAAGAATTTTGCATAAAACATCTGAGGGCTGCCAGAGTATCTGTGTTGCTAATTCTAGATGAAGTGCTGATGTCACCTTGTGTACCTTTAGCAAGATAGGTCCAGCATAATCGACTCCAGTTTTTTCGAATGTAAAGGCCTGCCGCACACGAGTGGCAGGTAGGTTAGCCACAAGCTGTTGTGTAGTGTGATGACGCTGCTTGAAACAGTTTAGGCATCCATGCGAGATTCGTCGGATGTGATTTCGGGATCTAAGTATCGAGTACTTCTGACGAATTATAGCATTGCCGAAACTCCCGGATGAAGGTTGAACTGATGTTTATGCTGCAGTAACAGCTCAACTAGTCGATTGTGGTTAGGTAGTACAATCGGGTGTTTGGCATCTCTAGATTGATAAGAGTTTTCTAAGCGTCCTCCAACTTTAATAAGGCCATCCTGGTCAACAAAAAGAGCTAGCTAGCTCAACTTGAAACGGCGCTGTAGTGGTTGCTTCTTCAAGCGCTTTGCCGTCAGAATATTGGCCTTGAACTCCGCTTCTTCTGCTGGCGGTACAATAGAACAGCAGAATTTTGATCGTTGAAGCATGTCAAAAAACTCCTGGGCATGATGAAGCCAGGACCATCCCTTCCACCATAACTCAAAGTTAAGAACCGGCGAGCATTCCTCGGGATGCACAATCCGCAGGATTTTCATTGGTACTCACATGCCTCCAAGCGTCCCGTAGGATTGTCTCAAGTATTTCAGCCGTACGATTGGCAACGAACATCTTCAATTTACAGGATTGATTGGACAGTCAGGACAACACGATTGTAGAATCGCACCATGCATAGGCCGTCACTTCCTTCTTGCTCAGAGTAGCCTGAATTGCCTTAACAATAGTCTTAGAGGTGCCACGCGAGTCTTGGCAGTAGCAAGATATACTCCTATAGAGCCCTCACTATACGCAACTCTGCTGCAGACAACTGCAGAGTAAGCCTTAAGTGAAGCGTCTGAGAATGCATGTAACTCGATGTGATCCATGCGGCTTTTTATGAAACGGGGTATCTTAAGCTGTTGTAGCGACGAAATGTCCTTGCGATACATCTGCCAAGAGTACGCCTGTTTCATCGGGAGTTCAGAGTCCCCATCCAAATTAAGCCCAATGCGCAGAGGATCAGAAATGTGTACTTGTCGCTTTGTTGTATGCAAGGTTGTCTTGTCCAGGATCCCAGTGTAGTCCTAGTACGTTTGATGTTGCTGTTGATATGTTGGTTTTATCACTTTGCGCGGTACTCAGTCAGGTGCTATTTGAGGAATGGCGCTGACGCCCTATGTAACTGTGCAGAGTCTGAAGTGTTTCAATTGTGCTCGGATCTTCTCTCCATAATATTCGTTGAAAATCCTGATGTTTAGAGGCAACCAAAATTTGTCTAAACATCTTCACTATATCAGCCGAAAATTCAAACTTGTGCATTCGAAACCTCATGCATACGTTGAACAGATTGCGTTTTAAAGTGCATCGTTTAGAGAGCGACCATCTCGGTCTTGAAATGAGCCATCAAATACCATACGCAGCTTTGCACCTAGCATCGGATGGTGCGACACGTAGAAAACCTTCTTGGAAGTGGCGTCTTCTTCTGCATCCATCTCCTTCATGTGGTCCAGTTGTATGTACTCACGCATGAATTGTACATACTTCGATCGTAAAGCTGCATCCTTCATCAAACGGTGGTCAACTGCCAAGAAGCGAGACTTGGTTCCATGAAATGTGTCTGCAAACTCTGGATTCCCTTGCTTGAATGGTAGCTTGACTATATATCTCTTTCCTTCTTCATTACGCGAATGTGTTTGGACGAAATGAGTCTCCACTAAATCATCTTCTGTATTTGCAGACGTCAACTGTTGCAACAATGCATTGATCTCCATGGTAGCTAAGGGTGAAGTAGTTCTAGTTGTGATGATTATACAATGATTACCAATGCGGCGTCTGCAAGGGTGAGGCCGCAAAATATAGAGAGGTCTGCTGCATTTATAGTTTCTCTCATCAGTGTCGAAGTAATGATTCCAAGCACGTGTGCCTTGACCTCAAGCGATGCATCTGTGTAGAGAACAAAGCCCTCTTATCGTTTCTGCCTTGATTGAAAAGATTCCAGATATGGAAATGCGAGAATGTGAACGTGCCAGACCCCTTGTCTGGACACACCGTTCCGAAACGTAAGACAACTCCGAGCCGCAGTCCAATAATATGCGGCAAACTACATCTTGTCCTCGAGAATTGCGCACATACACCTGCGCCGTTGGCAGTGTACTTCTCATATTTGCAGCTTTGCCACCTTTCGACGAAATCATGGCGTTCATCAGTGCTACAACTGTGCTAGCACCTAAAGCCTCATTTGACTAATCCAGCTGGTGTAGCTGTGGCTCACCTTTGTCCTTATTACGTTGGTCGAAACGCAAAACTGAGTGATGTCGGCACTTGCAATGCTTATAAGATGACTTCGATGTGCAAGCGCTCAATCCATGACCAAGTCTTAAACAATTAAAACACATGTGTTTGGACTTTGCAAAGGCATATAATTGCTGAATAGATAGATCCAAAAACTGTGTACATGCCATCAATGCGTGTTCCTTGTTGCACTTCGCACAGCGCTCTAAAGTAGCGAGTAGCGCATTTGCGTTCCTGGTACCTCTGTCCTGTTTGACTTGCTGCTTTTCGTAGTTGCAGATTGGCTGAGCTCCAGTCGATCACAACCTGCATTCAGGAACTTGGGCAACTGCATTATCGTAGTATTTGCCATATCTTTTCATACCATTCAAGACGTGTGGTGTGATCAGCCTTCACCATGAGCAAGTGAATCAGCCAATATCCCGATCCGTTTGTCCAGAAGCGTCTAATGCCCGAATTACGGTACCAGCTTCGTTTGTTAACGATCAAAGCGATGCTTGGTTTTGATCCGCAACCTTGGGTAGTCCAGTAAATGTATCCAACAACAAGTTTACCAAATAGAGAGGCTTCTCGTACCGATCAACTAATGAATTCCAAGATATTTCATAGTGGGCATCGGCAAGGGCAGATGCTGAATAAGTTTTGCAGCTTCTTTTAAACAAGATTTTAAGTGATGATCTGAATATTCGTCAACGTTGTCTTGCCTTAAACGTGTGCCATTCCTTATAATCTCCATCAAATAGTGCGATATGAATCCGTGGCAGTTCCCATCTTTCATTGATGGTCCTGCGACTTGCTGCGAGCCTGACGATGACTCGTTATCCACCTGCTGCGGTAGCAGTCGTTGTATTATGTGCTCCATAGTCGCCATTCGCATCTGAGATTGTTGCTGTATTTGCTGTAAAATGCATTGGATGGGCAATTCATCCACTTCCCCAAGCACATTAGATGTGGTATTGACCTCTTCCAGTTTGTGGGGTTTGTACTCAGCGTGTAGTGCCTCAAGAAGGGCACAAGCTCGTTTAAAGCGCTCTTCAACAGTTTCTTATTTACATATCATCCTGAGTATGCTCGTATTTTTTTTTTTAACTTCTATGTTTCTTCATTTTTCAACAACACTTAAGCTCATAGTACTTTTAACTTGTACATTTGCTCTACAAACTTTGATTTTATTATACTCATTCACGGAAGTGAAAGTTGTAAATCTAGAATGCTGAAAGTTTGCACGTGAGCTAATGTTTCGATTCTTTAAAGGTGAAGAGAAAAGTTATATATCTACGCTTACTAGAGGCTAGAGACCTGAAATTTGATATATATACGCAGGTATATTATATACTCACAAGTCAAACGAGCTATGATGGATTTATCTCCGCCCAAAGGGGGCGTGGCAAACAACAAAAGTTTATATCTCCTAAAGTATAAGAGCTAGAAGTTTCTAATTTGGATAGTTAAGTTACTAGTAACCTCCTCTATCGATTCCCCAATAAAATACCCTGTAATTTTGACGTTCACACGTACTCGTGTATCACAAAGTATTAACAAATAAAACAAGTTAACAAAGTTTCCAAAATAAAAATTATAGCAAAAGGTTTTTACTAGCTAGCTACTCTTGTTGGAGATTACTTAGATCATCAGGACAACAAACCCAAAATCCCACTCTCAGTGACTAACAGCGACTCAATAGGATAACACATTAACTCGTGTCCCTAATAGCAGCAGATCCCTCACATGTTTATCAGTAAGACTCTCAGATATAGTGTCTGATATCCAAAAATGTATCTCACATGTTAGGTTCTACTACTCTCCACTTCTCTCTACTGACGTCTTTTTTAACGCCTTCAATATCCCATCTCCTTCCACTATAAGACTTTTTTTATACCCTGAACCCATTGAAAATGGGAAATCAGGGTATAATGGTTTTGTTGAAATGTATGTAACAGGCAGAAGGAGGCGTGGCAGACCCCACAAAGTATATATATTCTTGATTAGGGCGACAAGCTGAGTTGATTTAGCCCTGTCCGTCTGTCCGTCCGTCCGATAACTCGTCCGATAACTTTTTTATCGAGAATAATCGAAAAAATGATTTTATTTTTTGAGCCTCATTGGAATACTATTAGACGTGGAGACTTCAGATTTACTGTGTATATACATATGATGAATACAAACATTTTGTAATCAACCGATTTTGGATACCACGCCCCCTTCGCCCCAATTTGCAAAAAACGTATTTCAAGTGCTAGACCCTTGTGCTTTAGAATGTACACACATTTTGACTTTATGATTACGCTCTGAAAATTTCATTAAGATTTTATGTTTACAAAAGAAGGGTGGATGCATTGTATATATGTGTGCGTGAATAAAAGAGGTGCATTATGATAAGAATATCAGCTTGGAGGGTTCAGGGTCGGGCAGTCTCGACTAGAGCTTTCTTACTTGTTTGTTTTGGAATCCGGCTTCAAGTTTAGCAAACTCCCCAGAAAAGGTCAAATGCCAGTATATCTAACTGTGAATAATATTGTAATTTTATACTCATTTAGGAAAGTGAATTGAACGTATTGTCTACGTAGGGACGCTTTAAATCGGGAGAAACAGAACTTTCTACAGTATTAGACCTAATTTTAGCCACTCAGTTACTTCGTTTGTAACGCACAACTGTAACGATCTTACTTTAAAATATGTCAATTATTCAATAGAATATAATATGTAGATCATATGCGGAAAGTTTTACAAAATTCCGTTAAAATAATCGATTTAATATCATATCACAAAAAATAGTTATTTAATAATATCTCCCACATCTTAAAAGATAGGGTCTTTAAATTTCAAATGCAGACTCATATATTTAAAAGAATTTTATATCTACCTCTCACCCTCATGTTTGTAAAAAGGTTAATTCAACAAGTAAGAAAGCTCTAGTCGAGACTGCTCGACTACGAGATCCCCTGAACCCTTCGAGCAACTGAGCACACACACACGCATACAAACAAACACACGCACACACACACACACACACACACACGCATATACAGGCGATTGCGCTTGGGTTGTGCTGCAGTGTTGGCGATATTATGAGAACTTATTTCTGGAATAATTTAATTTCTAGACGTACGATCGTAATTAAACTTTCAGAACGTAATCATGATGTATAAACGTATGTGTATACCGAAGCTCAAGTCTCTAGTATTTGATATACGACTTCTACAGATGAGGGTGAGGGGGTGGATATAGAGGCGGGGGGTAAATTCTAACAAAAACCGAAATTGTATAAAAAACGTCTTAATATATATTTGAAATTTGGACACTCTAGCTATAATGATGTAGGAGATATAATTTTTTAACTGACTTTCGATAAGGGTTTTTATCAATAAAAAAATATCGGAATGAGTTATCGTTTTTTAGTGATAAACTCGATATGCGCGCGATATATATGGACATTTTAAAAAAAAGTTGAAGTCTCTAGCTCTTATATCTTCTGAGATCGACGCGTTCATACATACGGACAGACGGACGGACGGACGGACGGACAGACAGACAGACGGACAGGGCCAAATCGACTCAGCTCGTCGCCCTGATCAAGAATATATACACCTTGTGGGGTCTGCCACGCCTCCTTCTGCCTGTTACATACATTTCAACAAAACCATTATACCCTGATTTCCCATTTTCAATGGGTTCAGGGTATAAAAACAAGTAAGAACGGGCGTTACCAACTGCAGAATACTTATTCACACCTGATAAGCAATTTAGTATTTAACCTTTGCTCGAATACTGTAGAAAATTCGGGTTTTCTCGACTTGCCACGCCCCTACTGGAGTAGACACTTCATTTTTGGCGTGCTCATAGAACAAGCTAACGGTAACCCAGCTGCAAAATTTGAATGCTTCCGCTCCAAAAATGAAAAAAAATGACGGTATTTTTCGTTATTCCACGCCCCTAAAGAGGCGTAACAATATTATTTGGGGAATTGATAGAAGAGGTTACTGGTAACTTAACTATCTAAATTTGAAGCATCTAGCTCTTAAATTTTCGGAGATATAATTAATTTTTTAAATTTTGCAACTAGGTTACGCTTAGCTAGTTCCATGAGCTCGCCAAAAATGAAGTGTCTACGCTCAGTAGGGGCGTGGCAAATCGAGAAAAACTTTCTACAGTATTAGAGCTTAACTTGGCTACTAAATTGTTTATGGGGTGTGAATAAAAATTCCGCAGCTCGTGATTCCGGGTGGTCGATGTGGACCTACATTCCGAATTTCAGCTTTCTAGCCTTAAACTAAAATGATTTAAGGTATACCGGAAAATGCATTTTCTTAAGCCCGTGTATACCACGCAGATATCGAGTTTGTCACTAAAAAGCGATAAGTCATCCCATTATTTTGTTACCGATTAAGAACCTTATCGAAAATCAGATATAAAATTACATGTCCGACATCTTTAAATCTAGTCTCCAAATTTTTAACAGTGCAGGTCAGATGCTTGTATAGCTAATTGTGAATGATTTGACATTTTATATATGTTGAAAGTTTAATTAAATTCCGTTAAGTTAATCGACGTTGCATCAGAGCACTGCAGTGATTCTTTTTTAGTTTCATCATCATAATTAAATTAGTTTTATATTTCTCTTATATTTTTAAATACATCGAAATAAATATTTTGACTACTACTATATTTATATTTATTAATTTGGTTATTCTAGAATAACATGAGCAGTTTAGTTTTTATTTGCTAGATGGCGCTGCAGTGAATCTATTACAGTTTTTGCATCATACTCTTCACAAGCGAAGTGGCGTTGTGACTAGCGTCGCGACTCTCGATCGAGAAATCTCGGGCTCGAACCCAGAGCGCGGAATTGATGTTTAATTTTTTTTAAATATATTTATTTATTTAAAAAATATTGACAAAACTGGAGTAAACTAAAATTAAAATAGCCTATAAAAAGAACAACAGTATCACCAACTCGATTGGGGTATTTTATTTGCCAGTCCGGTCAGCTATGCCCCACTTCACAGCCAAAAGTGGTCAGTGATACTATTGAAACTATGAAAAGAAAGTGTTAAAACATAAAAAAAGATATTAACAGAGCTTAAAAATAGTTAATGCAATTGAAATTATAATAAATATTACGGCAAAACTGTTAGTAAAGAAAAAGGAAAGTATTACAAATATTGCAAGGAATAGTGAAAAGAACCAAGATTAAGAAATAACAAGTATGAATGTTGCAGTCGGCCGTTACCGACTGCGGAATACTCATCCACAGCCCATCAGCGATTTAGTAGCTATGTTTTGCTTTACTAGGCGTAGACACTTCATTTTTGGCCAGATCATAGAACAAGATAATGGTAACCTAAAATTACAGGGTATTTTTTTTATATGCTATCTTTGACTATAAAGATGCGTTTAAAGGAAATGTTACTATACTATATAAGGAAACTATACAATATATGTTTTATAGTCAACAATATGAGAAACGGTACGACTGAAGGTCATTGTCATACACTTTGAGTAATTTAGGTAGCTAAGTTTTGCTTTACTAGGCGTAGACATTTCATGGCCAGCTCATAGGACAAGATAATGGTAACCTAAAATTACAGGGTATTTTTTTATATGCTATCTTTGACTGTAAAGATGCGTTTTAAGGAAATGTTACTATACTATATAAGGAAACTATACAATATATGTTTTATAGTCAACAATATGAGAAACGGTATGACTGAAGGTCATTGTCATACACTTTGAGTAATTTAGGTGCAACTGGTTTGCCACTTACCAATGCTGAAGGTGTAGATGCCCATTTGCACTGGAGTATGGAAGGCAAAGTTTTACATCATCCGCATACATAAGTATCGTAGAAAAAGAGCTACAGCTAGGAAGGTCATTTATAACAATTAAGAAAGCTCTAGTCGAGATTGCTCGCTACGAGATCCCCTGAACCCTCCAAGCAACTTACATTTTAATAATAATATACACACACGCACACACACAGACGGACAGGCCCAAATCGACTCAGCTCGTCGCCCTGATCAAGAATATATATACTTTGTGGGGTCTGCCACGCCTCCTTCTGCCTTTTACATACATTTCAACAAAGCTATTATACCCTTATTTCCCTTTTTCAATGTGTTCCGGGTATAAAAAGGGAAAAGAGTAATGGCTACCCTGGCGTACGCCAAACGAGACAAAGATAAGTTTAGGATTAGCTGTTCTCAGCAAGACTTTGGGTTCTTCCCTTTAAATAGGATGAAATCCAAGACACGAGTCTAGGGCAAATCCCGAGCGTTACAGGTTTAGAATTAGTATTTGATGACGTACTGAGTCAAATGCTTTACTGAAGTCTATATAAATAACATCAGTTTGCATTTATTTTAGAAAAACGGTGATTGCCAAGAAAAGTAAATTCTAGTAAATTAGAGAACGTTGATCGATTTTGAACAAAACTGCTGGGATAGTTGAATAATCGATTCGCAAAAATGTTGCAAAGTTGATGCAATAATTTTCTAATATAACTTCGGAATAGCAGATAATTTCGCAATGCCTCTGTTCGGCGCAGCAGCTAATAATTGCACTTAATAGTTACATTCTTATATTAAACTCTGTACAAAAATAGTCTTCATTTGCGCAGCTCCCACATATTTGTCGCTCTCTCAGAGTTCTCAGTGAGAGAGCACAGACGTGTGTGTTTAAAAAAATTTGCTCTGCAAATTTGCTTGTTATACCCTGAACCCATTGAAAATGGGAAATCTGGGTATAATGGTTATGTTAAAAGTATGCAACAGGCAGGCATTAAGTTTATAAGTAAGTTTTATATTCTTGATCACGGCGACAAACTGAGTCGATTTTGCCCTGTTTATCTGTCTGTCCGTCCTTCTGTCCGTATGTTTGAACGCGTCGATGTCATGGTAGAATGCGCGGCGCTCGATCGCGAGGTCTCGGGTTCAAACCTAGGGCGTGTCGTAGTTTTCTTTTAATTGCTTCAAAAATTAATTAAATGAGTTTTCTATTTCATTTATATTTTTAAATACATCAAAATTGAAATTTGAACCAAACTAAATGTGCTTTTCTATTAGTTTGGTTCAAGATAGTATCTAGTCGAGCGCTCTCGATTAGAGTTTTCTTACTTGTTAAAACTGAAGAAGATTGGCAGTTGTCCAGCGATATGGCTGTTGCTGAAGGTATGTTAACTCAGTATAGCTCCGAGAGTCGCCCTTCTCAATTGGTACCTTTGTTGTTGGTACCTCTCTCCGTGCTAACATCGTTGCCTAATTCGCTTGCCCCTCCCTCACATTGTGCTTTTGTTTTGTTATCCGCTCATAATTTACTTGATCCCACATCACCTGTTCCTGAATCTATTGGTTCTTCGGTTGAGGCTGCCATTAAAACTCAAGTCCCTGTTCAAGAATTAGACTCTTCTCCAATTCTTGTTCAAACAATGAGTGTCAATAAATCAGCCACTTCCCTGGCATTACCTTATCTGTCGTCTCTCCTCGAGAGCAAGTTTTTTTATCTAGGCTTTCATCTGAGACGATCTGTGGGGCAGTATCTGCTTTTATTGCAGACAAGACTTCGGCTAATGTTTTTATATCGAAGTTTAATTTCGCAACTCCGCGAGAAATTGCTTCATTCAAGATCAATGTGCCGGTAGAATATTTAAAAACTTTGTGATCCTAATTTCTGGCCACGTCATGTAGTAGTTATTGAATTCAAACCCAAAAATCTTAACAGGTAGACTCCTATTTCTGTACCAAAAATTAAAGAATTTACAAACTTCTTCTCAGCTGTCTCTCATTTATCAAAATGTACGTGGCTTAAATTCTAAACTTAAAAATCGATTCTTGCACAGTTTTAGTGTACAATATGATATTATTGCATTCACTAATAAGTAATAATATTCATAATAGTAAAATCCTTTCAAGTTATTTCACTACTTATAGACTCGATCGTTCAATGGGCAGAGAGGGTGGGGTGCTAATTGCTGTTAAATCGAGTATCCTCTCTGAATTGTTTACCTTTTCGTCCCATCATGATGCGAAGATTATAGGGGTTACATTAACTCTCCCATCGTGCTCATTACTTATCACGTGTTTTTATGTCCCTCCCTCTTCTGACGTAGATGTTTATGCTCAACATATTAATTATATTAAAGAAGTTTATGAACATGTAAATGATAGAGACTTGCTTCTTGTGTTGGGTGATTTTAATATTCCGAACACTTCGTGGTCAACAACTTGTAATGCAAATTACTTTATTCCGACAATTGATCACCATCTCTTTGATGAATTGTTTAACTTGTCTCTGTTTCAGATTAACTCTATTTCTAATCATCTAAATCTCACATTAGATCTTGTGTTCATTAATCATGATTCGAACATTAATGTAATAAGATCAGCTCCTGTCTGCTCACCTGAGGATATACATCACCCCATCTCACTTATCAAAGTCGCTGTTATAGTAAATGCAATTTTATTTTGCTCAACGAATTGATTTGTAGAAAGAAATCATAAAAATGACTGATCAAGTCAAGTGGTAAATTAGGAATGCTTTATTGAATTCGAAAAGGTTTCGTCTTAGCCTAAATACATAACGTTTACATAAAGAGTTATGTCGCTAAAAGCAGTGGCAGAACGAGAGTATATAGCATGCCGTATGTATGCGTATATATGTATGTTTGTATGTACATGCAGAAGGCATATACATATATTCAAGTGTTTAAGCTACGGCGTGGACGAGAACGTAACAATGCTTACGTTGCAGATCCCACGCTGCAGGCCAGTGATATATGTATATGTGACCGATCATATTACGGGACTTATATATAGCTGTTATAATATAAACGAAGCAACAAAGTGTTGCTATGTTGTGAGTATGATACTCTTACTTATGTTGGGCATATGTCTACTTCATATATTGTATACACTACAATAATGTGAGCATATGCTTATACGACATACAACATACTACAGATTAACTCAACAGACTGGTCCCTTTTATATGAGTCGGTTGACATTAATTTGACAGTATCGCTTTTTTATACAACCTTAAACTCTGTTTTGGATATGTGCGTCCCTCTCTGCCGTATTTCGCCCGTTTCAAATAAGCCGCCTGGGTTCACTAAGACTGTTTCGAATTTGAGAAATATTAAAACTAAATATTTTAAGAACTATAAAGAGGTTCAAGTGTCGACTGGTCTAAGTTTGCTCGAGATCCTAAACAATTTTACTCATTTGTAAACTTATAGCGCAAGTTTGCCGTCCACTTATTATTCTTATTCTTCTGTTGATCTCTATAGCAACTCATATCCATATTCACTTCCTGAATATGGGGCCATTGACGCTCCTAAGGTCACTGCTACCTCTCTGCCTGCAGCCATTAGGACGTTGAAATCATCTTTCTATCCTGGTGTCAATAACACTCCAAGTTGTGCGATTAAAACGTGCAGTGTTTTTCTTCATTCACCATTACTAAAATTGTTAAATTCTTCTTTGAAAACTTCTGTTTTCCCTTCGATTCGTGTCCTGGATTTCACCTATTTAAAGGGGAGAACCCAAAGAGTCGTGCTGAGAACAGCTACTTCTAAACTTATCTTTGTTTCGTCTGGTCTACTTCTAAGGAATTTGAAGATCCAAGTAATTATATATATCGCTTGGCGTCCCATCTTAGAGTATCGCTCTGCTGTATAGTCCGCAGCATAAAATGTATTAGGATCGTCTCAAATCGGCCCGAAAACAGTTTCTTCTTTTTGCCTTAAGGGACTTTAGCTTGAGACAATAATGTACGATTACCATCTTACCATCTTGACGCGTCTTAAAATTTTCGGTGCCGTCCTGGACAACTAGACATTATCGTCCGCTTCATTTACCTGTGTACTCTACGGATTATTCTTTGCATAGTGCCTTTAATGTTCTATGTGTTAATTTTAATAAATATTATCACGTATTTTCTTTAAAGCTCTCTCTTCCTAAAATAAAATCTCTTCTAAGCTTTTTTCACTTTAGCGTTGCATTTCAAAGTGGTTAGACGTTATCTTAAGTGGTCCAGATTAATTTTTTTAGTATGGATTTTGAAGTACAAGGTATTTACTCTAATTTCTAATTAAAATTACGAGTCAACTAATCAAATTGTTATTGTGAAATTAATTTGTTTGATTTAATCTTTTTATACCCTGAACCCATTAAAAATGGGAAATCAGGGTATAATGTTTTTGTGTAAAAGTATGTAACAGGCAGAAGGAATCATCGCTGACCCCATAAAGTATATATATTCTTGATCAGCACGACGAGCTGAGTCGATATAGCCCTGTCCGTCTGTCCGTCCGTCCGTTCGTCCGTTCGTCCGTCTGTCTGTCCGTATGAACGCCGAGATCTCAGAAGATATAAGAGCTAGAGAGCTGAAATTTTGTGTGCATACTCGTGTATACCTTACGCAGTACGAGTTTGCTTTATTTTTTCGATAACTCATCGGATAACTTTTTTATCGAGAATAATCAAAAAAATGATTTTGTTTTTTGAGCCTCATCGGAGACTTCAGATTTACTGTGTATATACATATGATTTTGGATACCACGTCCCCTTCGCCCCCAATTTGCAAAAAACGTATTTCAAGTACTAGAAACTTGTGCTTTGAAATGTACACAGATCGTATGTTTACAAAAGAAGTTATTCACCAAGTAAATTCTCATAGTATTGCCCACACTGCAGCGCAGCCTGAGCGCAGTCGCTGCTTACTGCGCAGTTAGTAGAGCGCGGGCGCGTGAGGGTGGATGCATGTGTATGTATGTGTGCGTGCATAAAAGAAGTGCAGAATGATAAGAATATCAGCTTGGAGGGTTCAGGGTATCTCCTAGTCGAGCAGTCTCGACTGGAGCCTTCTTGTTATGTGTGTTTTTAAGAGTCTTTTTTAGTTATGATCCCACAAAATTCCACAGAAATGTTTTATATCTTCGTATTTGTCTGACCTTTAAGGTAATAAATGTGTTTAGTTTAGGTGCCTAAATTTGCCCATGCATTTATAAACGTAAATAAAGTGACGGCGTCTCCCATTATTAAAGATCAGCTGTTCCCTGCGAAACGTCTGATTGGTGTAATGCTTTGTTGTTTTTGTCTTTGTTTTCGTCGTTTGTGGTTAAATATGATTTTGCAAATTGATTATTCTGTTATTAATTAATCATTTTTATATGATTGGTTTGATTGAAATTCGTAGACAGATTTTGTAGATGTGTTTTTACGCGCCTATATATTTTTTATTTTTGGTGCACCACAAATGGAACCAATGCAGAAAAACTAAAGACACTGATAGAATTTGTACACATTGAAATTAAAACAAGTAAGAAAGCTCTAGTCGAGACTGCTCGACTACGAGATCCCCTGAACCCTACAAGCAACTGATATTTCAATAATAATTAGCACCCACACACGCACTCATGCAAACAAATACACGCACACACACACACTCACATATACAGGCGATTGCGCTTGGGTTGCGCTGCAGTGTTGGCAATATTAGGAGAACTTATTTGTTGAATAATTTAATTTCTAGACGTACGATCGTAATGAAACTTTCAGAACGTATTCATATTGTTTAAATGTATGTGTATACCGAAGCACAAGTCTCTAGTATTTGATATACGACTTTTACAAAGATTAGGGTGAGGGGGTGGATTTGAGGGTGGGGGGTAAATTTTAACAAAAACCGAAATTGTATGACATGCGTCTTAATATACATTTTAAATTTGGAGACTGTAGCTTGAAAGGTGTAGGAGATATAATTTTTAAACTGATCTTCGATAAGGTTTTTTATCGATAAAAAAGTATCGGAATGAGTTATCGTTTTTTAGTGATAAACTCGATATCCGCGTGATATATACGGACATTTTAAAAAAAAGTTGAAGTCTCTAGCTCTTGTATCTTCTGAAATCGACGCGTTCAAACATACGGACAGACGGACGGACGGACGGACGGACGGACGGACGGACAGACAGACGGAAAGGGCTAAATCGACTCAGCTCGTCGCCCTGATCAAGAATATATATACTTTGTGGGGTCTGCCACGCCTCCTTCTGCCTGTTACATACATTTTAACAAAAACATTATACCCTGATTTCCCATTTTCAATGGGTTCAGGGTATAAAGAGCGGTTACATTGTTGACCTGGATGATTTGTCAGAGCGTATTTCGTACATTTGTAAGAGATTCGCAACTCTTTGGCAAAAACACAATCGTACAAAATTCTCTGTAATGCAATATCAAAATGTTTGGCTAAAAGAAAAGGAAACAATTTCATTGCGCTCTGACCACCAATCAATACCCTAAGCAACTGTTCATGGAAGGCCGAAAAATGATTTCATCAAGTCAAGGACAAAAAAAAAAAAAAAAAAACAAATTATTAAACAGTACATTCCAATTATTATTAGAAGAGTAAATGTATGTAAATATAATCTTATAACTTGATAATTTTAGTTTTTCTTACTATTTGCTTTATTTATTTTTAATAAATCTTCTGTTTTGTTTTAATGTTATATTAAACAATTTTTTTTTGAGGTTAGGCATGCTATATTACTTATTATATTTTTAAAGAATTTTGGAAAAAATTTCATAGTTTTATCTCCACTAGAAGTGTTTTTGGCCGCTCTCCCCATACAAGCGCAACCACTGTCGAACGTTTCCACAATCGATTTAAGCTCCAGACGATCCGTCGGCTGCACCTGTTTACCTGCGTATAGTGTTTTAACTACTGTCTTATATGACCTGCCCCAAGGGTCATATTCGGCTGAGTCGCACAGCTCTAGAAAGCATTCTCTTTTGCTTGCCCGAATGGCCTTCTTCAACTGTCTTCTAGCTGCCTGGTAAGCTAATTGTTTTTCGAAAAACGTAGACCTACCCCGAGCCCGTTGATAGCTTCTTCTCGCCTGGATGCATTTGCGTCGATTTCCGAAAATAGCTGTGTCGATCACACACAAATTTAAACGTACATACGTACAGTGGGCTTGCATAAAAAATGTGCAGCTATATTATATGTGCATAAGTGGGACTATTGGCTTGTAAATGAACTTTGTAATTGCAATTTGTGCCTAAAAGAAATAAAATTAATAACTTAGAATCAAGCGCTGATCAAGTGCCTGCGTCTCAGGTCACTTACTTAAAGCTTAAAACGAAAGCGCTTGAAAATCTATATTCCGAATTTAAATCCAAGTCAAATTTCGATCCAGTGAGGGCCTTTCTTCAGCGCAAACTGGAAAGTTGGCCAAATCAACAGCTTTCTTCGATGCTTAATAAAAGTATTAAAAATACTCATCCAGAGCTCCTTATGGAAAATCGGCCCCGTTTGCCGCCGTTGGAATTGACAAAATTTAGTGGAACATATACTGAGTGGGAAATCTTTTTCTCAATGTTCAAAACAATCAAGATGCTGACTCAGATCTCAGCTCCATTGAGAAGTTCCAACATTTTCGATCCTGCTTAAGTGGTGCTGCTTTGGATACCATCAGCTAAGGCTAACTATATCGTCGCTCTGGATATTCTTCAACGTCGATTTGATAATAAGCGTTTTATATCACAGGCACACATCAGAGCGATATTTGGTCTTGAGAAGGCAGATGCACCTGTGGGCAGGCTAAGACAGCTGGCGGATAAAGCCCCATCTCACATTCGTGCTATGGATTCTGTTGCATAGCGGGAGGAAGTTGCTGATTGTACCATCGTGCAATCAATGTTGCAGAAATTAGATAAGTACACTCAGGACAAATGGGAGGAACGCTTATCGGTCAATGAGCTACCATCGTTTGCCAAGTTGTCAACGCTCTTGCAAGGGCGGTGTCGAATGGTTGAAAATGTGGATTAAGTTTAGCAGAATGGTCAGACTGGCAAGCATTTAAGAAAAACACATGTTGCTGCCAAGACTCCCTTTCGTTGTGTCTTTTGTGAAGACACGAGCCACGTGATATTTCAATGTAAGTACTTTGATCAATTGCCACTCATTGTACGACATAAATAGGCCAAGAGACTCGCTCTGTGCCTAAATTGACTAAGAAAGGGAAATCAGTTGAAAGATTGCAAATCTAGTACCTGCCGCACTTGTCAATCGAAACACCATACCATATTGCATTACAATTAGTCTTTAGTAGTTACATCCAACACTGTCAAAAAAACAAATGCTATACATCCCTCTGCCATGGTTGCAATTTCACCTTCTTTGCCTTAAGATCATATATCGCCTCATTCGTCTGATGCTGTGCTTCTAGCCACTGCTATAATCCTTGCTTAGAACCGAGCTGAAACATTCGTTCCGTGTACTCTGAGACTCAGGATCTCAATTTCACTTTGTCACCACTCACTTCGTAAATCATCTACAGTTTCAAAAAAGAAAGTCGCTTGCCGCAATTTCTGGCATTGGTGATTCCAACTTCTCAACCGAAGGATACTCAGTCGATCTCGTTCTGAAATAGCGGATTTCAGACTATTTAACTGTCATCACCGCAATTATTGCCAAGACGATTACTGAAAATGTCTACTAATAGTTGGAACATATCCTCAAATATACAGATAGCTGATCTATTATTCTATAAGTCACGGCGGATTGAGCTTCTCATCCGAGCTTGTCTCTTCTTTGAGCTGTTGTGTATTGGGCAAATTATGTTGGCACCTAGGTTGCCAGTTTTGCAGAGAAAAGTTCATATCAGGTGGCGGGCAATCGGTCCCAAACTCTAGTCATTCATCGCAGCTCAAAGAGCTTCAGATGATACCAATCTTAGCACTTGGCTTGATGATTTGGTTCGTCAATTTTGGGAAGCGGACATTTTCGAGCCTATCGCCAAAATAACAACAGAGGAGCTCCGCTGTCAGCAGCATTTCATTGGAGCTCACCGTCGATTGTCTTCAGGCGAATATTTAGTCTGCTTTCCAAAAAAGCAAGGCGTCGAATCTTTGGACGCCTCTTATTTGCTGGCCAAACGTCGGCTCTTAAATTTGGAGCGCAAGTTTGCTGGTAACCATGTTCTAAAAGATAAATATTCTGCATTTATGAAAAAGTATATTGATCTCAACCATATGTCACTGGTGCCCAGCGCAGAGATCTCTAAACATAAATACTTTTTGCCTCATCATTGCGTATACAAGGAAAAAAGTTCGACAACAAAGCAAAGAGTTGTATACGGCGGCTCGGTTGTAACCACATCTGGGCTTTCATAAAATGATTTGCTTATGTCCTGACCGAATATTCAAAGTACCCTGTTTCACAGTCTTTCGTTTTCGCACATTTTCTATTAAACTTACATGTGATAGAGCCATCCAAATTTAATGTATTTGTCGCTAACAGGATTTTTGCCATACAGCAGCTCACGATCGGCATGGAGTGGCATTACGTACCAACTGAAATCAATCCTGCGGATATGTTATCCAAATGAGCAACACCGTTAGAGCTCTTGCACTCAAAATTATGGATGCATGAACCTTCTTTCTTACAAAAAGAAAAACGTTTTTGGTTTAGGCACTGCTTGTCTGAATCATACCTGTCTGAAATGCGTTAAAGAGTTTTGTTGTCGGCTGTGCATGTAGATATCTCGTTGACATTTAAGTACATAAATTCATTCGGAATAATGAAGCGCATTTTTGGCTATGTTCATAAGTTCATCCGGAAAATAAAATTACTTGAGTTATCATCGGAGGTTCTGCGTCAAGGATCGTTCCTATTATGTCGTCTTCTTCAAAGAGTTCAGTTGCAACCGGAATGCTCTGCCCTACAAAATTCTTTTACTATTTCCGTTTATGGATGATTTTAGTTTACTACTCTCGGCTTCGATGCGCGCCACTCAATCATCTTTCCCATAAATAAGGGATGGTTTTTCGCTATAATTTGCCATCTTCATCAAAAGCATCATCATTCACGACTGCATTGCGAAAATGTATAATTTACTGCAGATCCCGACCTCGCCTAGCTGAGCATGTAATGGCGGACTTGCCTAAGGAGCGTGCACAATGCTTACCAACAGGAGGGCGTTCGGCGCAGCAGCTAATAATTGCTCTTAATAGTTAATAAATTTCTCTTGCCTTTGTCATTCTCATTCGCTGTTATTGCACTCATGCACATACCAAAGCATAACACACATACATATGCACATTTCGGCTGCTCTATTGCATTGCATACTCATCCTTGCTTCTATACTTTTACACTCTGTACAAAAATAGTCTTCATTAATTAAATTGATAAATAATAAGCTAAGGTTCGGCAGCTTCAAACAGCCCCTGTAATTGGAAATATTAGATGAATGATAGATTCTTTCCAAGTTGAAGGAAACACATTAGTATGATGGCTTTGTTGAAAGTATCTTCGATTTGCTTGGAAAAGCAGATCACTTTCCTAAAATGTACAGTGCTGTGAGGGCTCAATTTGTATACCCTGTACCCATTGAAAATGGGAAATCAGAGTATAATGGTTTTGTTAAAATGTATGTAACAGGCAAAAGGAGGCGTGGCCGACCCTTGATCAGGGCGACGAGCTAAGTCGATTTGGCCCTGTCCGTCTGTCTGTCCGTCCGTCTGTCCGTATGTTTGAACGCGTCAATTTCAGAAGATATAAGAGCTAGAGATTTCAAATTTTTTTTTGAAATGTCCGTACATATCGAGATTTTAACTAAAAATCGATATCTCACCCCGTTATTTTGTTGTCGATAAAAATCCTTTTTGAAAATCAGGTAAAAAATTATATCTCCCACATCTTTAAAGCTAGAGTATAATATATATTAAGACGTATTTTATATAATTTCGATTTTTGTAAAATTAACCGCCCACCCCTATGTCCACCCCCTCACCCTCACCTTTGTAAAAGTCGTATATTGTGCTTCGGCATATATGTACATACATTTAAACATTATGATTACGTTCTGAAAGTTTCATTACGATCGTACGTCTAGAAATTAAATTATTCAACAAATAAGTTCTCATAATATTGCCAACACTGCAGCGCAGCCCAAGCGCAGTCGCCTGTATATGTGAGTGTGTGTGTGTGTGCTAATTATTATTGAAATATCAGTTGCTTGTAGGGTTCAGGGGATATATCGAAGTTTAGTTTCGAAACTCCGCGTGAAATAGGTTCGTTTAGGATCAATGTGCCGGTGGAATATTTTACAACTATATGTGATCTTAAATTTTGGCTCCCTCATGTAGTTGTCCATGAATTCAAACCTAAGAATCTTAATAAATTCCTTGAATCTTGCTTCGGTGCAATCATCATCAAGCATTATACCAAAAAACTAAATATACAACCTTTTACTACGCTGTCCCAAAACGTGCGTGGCTTAAATTCTAAGCTTAAAAGTCTATTCTTGCGTAGTTTTAGTGTTCAATATGAAATTATCGTTTTCACTGAACAAATAATAATATTTAGATTCTTTCAAGTAATTTCACTATTTATAGATTTGACCGTTTGTAATGTAAATTACTTTATTCCGAAAATTGGTCACTATCATTTTGATAAAATGGTTAACCTGTCTATGTTTCAGATGAGCTCTATTTATAATCATCTGCATCGTACACTAGATCTTGTATTCATTAATCATGATTCCATTATTAATGTCTCTTGATAATAAATTAAATCGCTGTTATCGTAAATGTAATTTTGTTTTGCTTAACTAATTAATTAATTCAACAGTCTGGTCTTTTATATTTAGTCGGTTGATATTAATATGGCAGCATCGGGTTTTAGACTCTGAACTCATTGAAATGGTGACATTCCCCACAAAGTACACTGCTGGTCTTGGGTTAGACGCACTGGTACTTTCGTTAATATTTGCTTTATAACTTTTATTTGGAATGCTGTTTTAAAAAAGTGGATATACCAAAAAATTCGTTATTCTATGACTCCTTAAGTATACAAAACATAAAAATGTTAAAAAAAAAAATCAGTTTTTTTTAGTTTTAATAATTATTTAAGCAATAAGTAAATATATAAAAATATTTTCAATAAGGAGTCCTGCTTCTTTTGTTCGAAATAACTTCATACACCCGGTCCTTCATGGAGTGATACAATAAGCTTATGTAGCATAGCGAAATCTCGTCCCAAGCATATGTAATTGCAGCAGTTAGTATTTCTTTGTGTTGCTTACATCCTTTAAATACTTTCCTAAAAAGCCATTCCCAAACATTTACAATTATTTTAAGATCTGGGGAATACGGAGGCCAAGTCGTGGCCTAATCATTTTCACTCGTAATTCAAAGCTCCAGCGTTATGGTTCGGAGCATTATCTTCTAAGAAAATCGATGGCAATGGTCCGCAGAGATCCTTAATCCTAGAAAATACGGACTGCAACACAGTTTTGTAGCGCTCATCGGTCATCCTCTAATCTATGAAAATGAAATCTGTTGTTCCATAATATGTGATGGCACCTAACACCATGACTCCACTTTCTCGGCTGTGATGGCGGCTGAAATACAGCTCATATTTTTTGTAAATTATGGTAGTAATATTGAAACCATCAGGGCCATCCAAATATTCACCAGTAAACACAACTGAACGCCAATAATTAAGTTGAGTGTCAGATTGAACTGTCCATGTCATGTAATCTCTCGCATATTGGAGCCGATTTTCTTTACGTATAGCATTTAGAGGTCGGCTTTTCATTATTTGCAGACACTTTGGATGTTTTGCATTTCTAATAGTACGCTGGACAGCTGAAAGGCTAGAGTTTACACCGGATGATTAATTAATTTTGGCTGCAGACTTAGTCGATTCGGAAGCAATTTGGACAATTTTTCGCTCATCTCGGGCAGGAAGTGCTGGTTTTCGCCCTTTGAAGTATGTTCCATATGTCTCTGGATCTTTCAAGTGTCTGTTAACAATTCTGGAGCTGCGCTTTATTTTTTAGGCAATATTAATATCGCTTAAAAAGGATTGAATTATTAATTTTTAGTTATTACCCAATCAAAAAAGCTCAAATTTTTAACATAAAACTTATCAAATTGATGTGCGCGTAATTCATTGACCAACCAAAAAGCCATGTTTTTTCATACAATTTTCTACAGTCCTCGATTGCACAATTATTTTTTAGAATATCAACAAACTTTTAAAAGATGTTTCGAAGGTCGAAGCCTAGATTCCAACTTTCATACAAAAAAGCTTTTGGCAGCCAAAACATGCCGAATAAATAAATAAAACCGTTTTTATACCATAAAATGGATGCGACTAACCTAAGACCAGCAGTGTATATATATTCTTGATTAGAGCGGCCAGCTGAGTTGCTTGATCTCATATATGTAAATAATATAGAAGCTAGAGACTTGAAATTTATACCACGCTCATATCGATTTTTTAAAATAAAATATCGATAACGAGTCCCGTTATTTTGTTATCGATTGAAAACATTATCGAAAGTCAGTAATACATTTATATCTGCTACATCTGTAGATCTAGATTGGCCAAATTTTAAATGTACACTCATATGTACTATCACTGACCAAGTAACATAGACGGAACATGTAAAGCAAACGTTTTCAGCGCCAAAAAAAATGTGCATAAGACACTGCTCAACCTTATGCTCAGTCTCACATCTGCAAATGTATGTATGTACATATATGTATGTATGTACTCACTTCACAAGTCCGACCAACGGCAAATTTTGGGCCTTACAATCTGCACAGACAGCAAGAGCTTCGCGCACTGTCATACAATTGCTCATACATGTACCAACGCCTCAACGCTTTCATACTAGAAATAGTCATGAAAACGCTAAAATTTTGTATGAGTGTGACAAACGCTTCTAAGATTTCAGTATATCCTTCACTCAAATTTTAATTTTTGTGCACTGCTGAGTTGGATGATTTGAGTGACCATAGAGAGAGAGAGAAGAGAGGTAGAGTGAGAGAGAGAGTAGGACACATATCGCACAGTCGTGCTATATATAAAAACGGGACCATTTTTTTTGTAGCGCTGGCAGCGCACTGGCTTTGTCGTGCTGTATTTTCACTGCTCGAACCTCAAGAGACTGAGCTGAGCAAATACGAAGTTGAGCAGTCTCGTATGCACATTTTTTCGGCGCTGAAAACGTTTGCTCTACAGGTCTCGTCTATGTGTTCTTTGGTCAGTGGTACTATATAGAATTCCGGTTCTTGTTAAAATTTACCCACCTCAAATTTACCATATTAATCCCTTCACCTTCATCTCACTAAAGAGCGTACTTAAGATACTAGTGACTTTTGCTATATTACATGCACGCATTTATATGTACCTGAAAGTTACATGCAGCCAAAGCGTGTTCTTAATTGTTTAAATATTTATATCGTCTTCAATCGAATATGTAGATCATATGCTGAAAGTTTAATTACATTCCGTTAAGTCAATCGATTATTAAATTGCGATTGTTGTGCTGAATTTCTTAACAGTTATTACGCTTAAATTGCTGGCGCTGAAGCAGTGAACCTATTTCAGTTTTCCCATCACAATTTTGACAAGTGAAGTAGAGTTGTGACTAGCAGTGCGACGGTCAATCGAGAAGTCTCGAGTTCGACTCTAGAGCGCGCAATTTGTGCTTATTTTAATTGTTTCAAAATAGTTCATTTTCCCGATTGCAACTAGAAAAGTGCGTCTTCATTTGTATTTGCAATACATATGAACCTAAATGTAAATATATTACACTGTGTAAGTAAATTAATTTTTTATTTCATTTATATTTTTTAAAATGTGTACAGAAATTGAAATTTAGAACAATACTAAATGTTCGTGTTAATTGGTTTGGTCCGGGGTAGTATCTAGTCGAGTGCTCTCGACTACTTGTTATCTTAAGAATTATAATTGTAATTAAGGTAACTATATTTAAGCTGATTTTATATTTATGCTAAGTCTTCATTTAACGTTTTTATACCCTGAACCCATTGAAAATGAGAAATCAGGGTATAATGGTTTTGTTGAAATGTATGTAACAGGCAGAAGGGAAATCAGGGTATAATGGTTTTGTTGAAATGTATGTAACAGGCAGAAGGAGGCGTGACAGACCCCACAAAGTATATATATTCTTGATCAGCACAACGAGCTGAGTCGATTTGGCCATGTCCGTCTGTCTGTCTGTCCGTCCGTCCGTCTGTCCGTATGTATGAACGCGTCGATCTCAGAAGATATAATAGCTAGAGACTTCAACTTTTTTTTTCACCCTCATCTTTGTAAAAGTCTTATATCAAATACTAGAGACTTGAGCTTCGGTATACACATACATTTATACATCATGATTACGTTCTAAAAGTTTCATTACGATCGTACGTCTAGAAATTAAATTTTTCCACAAAAAAGTTCTCAAAATATTGCGCAACCGAAGCGCAATCGTTTGTATATGCGTGTGTGTGTGTGTGTGTGTGTGTGTGTGCATGTGTTTGTTTGTATGCGTGTGTGTGTGTGTGTGCGTATGTATGTGCGAATTATTATTGAAATATCAGTTGCTCGAAGGGTTCAGGGGATCTCGTAGTCGAGCAGTCTCGACTAGAGCTTTCTTACTTGTTTTTTTATATTTGGCTGTGAATTGAATTAAAACACCCCCATCGGGTTGGTGATAGTATTGTTCATATTCTTTGTAGGCTACTAAATTAATTATAGTTTAATTACCTCATGATTTGACAATATCCTTTTTAAATAAAATAAAATACAATATTGCCTAATTTTGTAAAAAATTTGTTTTCACATTTAAAACAAACATAAATGATGATTATATTCATTAAATATATCTAAACTAAGAAAGTCTGCAAACTATTATATTATTAATTTTGTTGTGTTTTAATTCATTATTTAGGTATACAATGTTGGGAGCTAGCCTAGTTTGCGAACAAGATTGGCATAAATTGCTTAAAAACCCCGCAAATTCTAATGGAACTCTAGCGCAACGGAAAGGAAAAGTTGGAAGGCCAAGAAGATCAAAGGACTAATATAATTACAGATTTTAACCTAACAACATAAATCTAAGACTATAGTTCATTATTTGTATTTCTATATTTTAAAATTCGAAATATTAAAACAACTATCACAAATTTTTTCAAATCAATTATTGAATCTTCAGATTATATATTCATACAGCTTATTACTTTTAGTAGTATCGTGTAGAATCTTAAAAGTACACAAATTTAAAAGCTCTGGGCAGAGCACATTCTATACCCCAGTAGATCTACTTTCTTTTATCCATTCTTTTATCCCATTTCTGGATGGTGACGGGGTCTTACGTATGGGAGGCCGCCTCCAAAGTGCATTGGTGCCATAAAATGTGAAGCACCCAATTGTAGTTGGAAAATCACATCTTTCTTGGCTAATTATAAACCAAGCACATAAGGAAACCCTACATGGCGGACTGAAGCCTTTGAGAAACCTCATTCAAAGGGAGTTCTGGATTGTCGGCTTACGCAACACGTTGAAGAAATATCTACGCAAATGCGTTACCTGCATCAGGTACAAACAGGAAATGGCCAGTCAGTTAATGGGAAACTTACCAGTGTATCGAGTAACTGGCGATTACCCATTCCAAAACACTGGCATTGATTACGCTGGGCCTTTCCAAATTAGATGTTCCAAAGGAAGAGGCCAAAAATCATACAAAGGGTACATATGTTTATTTGTATGCATGGCCACAAAAGCCCTACATCTGGAAGCTGTCAGTGACTTATCATCAGATAAGTTTTTAGAAGCTCTACATCGGTTTTTTGCAAGACGAGGCAAAAGTGAAAATATGTATTCAGACAACGGCACTAATTTTGTAGGTGCCGCTAGAATATTGGACAAAAAAAAATGGCACTTTATCCCGCCGGCAAGCCCCCACATGGGAGGCATATGGGAAGCTGGAATAAAATCCGTAAAACACCACCTTAAGCGAGTCATCGGCGATAACAGCTTCACGTTTGAGGAGTTTTCGACACTGCTATGTCAAATTGAAGCAGTACTAAACTCACGACCCCTAGTTACCTTAAATAAGGACACAGAGGGAGACGACATATTGACACCAGGTCATTTCATTGTTTGACGACCACTAATTGGAGCTCCAGAGCACTTTGACGAGCATCGGAAAATCGGATCCTTGGATAGATGGAGGCACATGCAACGAATCAGAGCAGAGCTCTAGAGGAAATGGAAAGAGGAATACTTAACATCACTGCAACAGCGAACCAAATGGCGGCAAGCAAATGCAAACCTCACAGAAGGCCAACTTGTCTTATTAAAACAAGAAAACACACATCCCGCTAGATGGCCTATGGGAAAAATTACCAAAACTACAAAAGGACTAGATGATGAAGTTCGAGTAGTCATACGCAAGACGACTCTCCGAAAGAGCGAAGGAAAACACGATCGGCAAAGTCTGTGACCGGAAAAGCGATAATTTTAAGTCTGCTAATGATGTTGCAGGTAGCAAGTACTACAATTATACCTGCTATAAATACAGCCACTAAACTTAAAATTCAGAATATGGATCCACAAACGGCAATGCTAATGGACAACATTGGAAAAGTGGAAGTCGTTTCATCAAGCTGACAGATGCTGTTTTACAAGCTTATTTCGAAGTACTGAAACAAGCAAATGATCATTAGTAAAACAAACATCATTTGCGAAAAATTGGGTGATTTCAACGAATACTGCATAACAGTGAGCAACACAATAATGTTAAAATTGAAAAACATTAGAGAGAAAAACAAAATTATCACCCAAACGGCCAACAGATCAAAACGGTTCATAATGTTCTTCGATATTGGCACTGCAAACAGACTGGAAGAAAACATGCAGACAATAATCAAAAACGAAAAGCGGCTAAATGATTATGTCAGCAACCAAACATCTATAATCAATGCAACATCAAACCTTGTGCAAACCACCACAGAAGAAGTTAATAAAAACTTTGAAAAAGTTACAAGGCAAATAAACAAAATAACAAGCACTATGAAAAAGAACTTCTTCGCTTACAAAGAGTCCATAAAATTCGTTATGTTGATTAACCAAGTGAGAAACTGGATTGAGGAAACCGAAAAACTCCAGTCAGCAGTAATTGCTCTGGTGACGGATATTAACCAAGGAAAGGTGCACCAATCGATAATCGAACCAAATAAGATGTTAGCCGAACTCAACAAAATCCAACAGAAACTGCAGAGGAACCAACTTCTCCCTGGCGAAAACTCTCCAAAAAGGCTTCAATTAGTATACAAACTCATGAAAGCACAAGCTATATTTAAAGACAACATGCTTGTCATAGACGCAAGACTGCCAATATACATAAATCAGCATGCCACTCTCTTCGAAGCAGTACCCATACCACTTGTACTGAAGGGAAAAAAGGTCATTCCGAGGACTAAAACGAAATTCCTTATCTTCAACACTGAGATAAACGCCTATCACTCAATGACTGAAATGGAAGTCGGTCAGTGCCGTCATGAAGACGAGACCACATACCTATGCGAAGGAAGTTGGGTGTGGGAAATGCAGATGACGAAAGTTGTGAAATATCTCCCTTAAAACCGAACAAGAAGCAGCCGTGCAAGATGATGGAATACGAGGAGGACACGTTCGTCAAAAAACTCAATGGAAAAAACCGCTGGCTCTTTAAAGTGTTTGAGAAAAAGTCAGCCCACATCATATGCGGAAACTACGAGGACATGGTCCTGTTACCAAACCAAGGCATAATCGAGCTATTCGCTGGATGCTCAGCCTAGATAGGTAAAATTAACATTATAACTCCACAGGACCTAGTATCTTCAAATACTGCGAGATACGCTCCACTCTTCCTTAAAATAATCGACCAGAACACCACATGGGATCCAACACCACTTCAACACATTGTCGTAAATAACTAAGTGGAGCTACAACGGGTACAACAGAGTATTAAGGAGTTGCACCGTCATAAAGTACACATTGAGGATCTTCTCCTCCACACAATAAATGGACATATTTCTTTGGGACTAGTAATAATTATAATATCGCTATTTGTCTTGGACCTAATTAAGAAAAGAAACCAGAGACAGCAATTGTTAGCTATCACCTTCTCTGGCCCCCCGCAGAATGTTCATGAACACAGACGGCATACATAAAATAGATACCACATGTGAAAGCGTGAACTGTCAAACTAGAAATAAAATACGACTCTGACCCTTAATGACAAGATAACGTAAGAGACGAGTGCTGAGCCTTACAAACTCAGCGATAGGAGATAAGAATAGCTAATAGACCAGTGCGGAGTCTTACACACTCAGCGATAAGATAATAATATGTAATAGCCCAATGCTGAGCCTTACACACTCAGCAATAGATACATTAGATTTAAGGGTTGAAATTATGCATGAGTCTGGGTATATAAACCCGGGCTCAGAAGAATAAAGATCAATACGAAACTAAACACCATCATAGTCAAGTGTATTCGCTCAGTGTCACTTTTGCGGTAAAATGGGCCATAAAATGATTGAATGTAAACTCAAGAAACAACAAAACCATTTTTCGAGTGCTAATGAACGACGTACCAGACCAGATCACCACCGCGTACAATCGAGTATGACATGCTACAAGTGCGGAGTATTGGGCCACATATCTACCCAATGCCCAAGGAAGGAAGCTAACAAAAATAAGATCTTCAACCAGGAAAAGCGAATGGAACAGTGCAGCGTTGCGACACCACAGGGGTACATGAACCATTGAGGCCAAATTTTTGAAATCACCTTCCATTCTGGAGCAGAGTGTTCGCTAATGAAAGAAAAGATAAGATCTGGCAAAAGATCGAAGAATGTTGTTATGCTAAAGGGCTTAGGCGGTAGTGGAATATGTAGTACCGTACAAATATTAAGTAGTGTAAACATTGATGACTACTGCATTATGTAATAAGTGATGATCAGATGGAAAACAATATTGTCATTGGTCGGGAAATACTAAATCAAGGTTTTGATATTGTTGTTTCATCAAATCAATTTAAGATATCAAGAGCTAAAATAATTAATCTATGTATTGGCAGTGAGCCGACCGATATTGATACCGATGTTGAAGCTCAAGATAAAATAAAACTTAATTCATTATTGGTGCCACGTGCCTTTAGATGGTCCGTTATAAATCAAGTACACGAGTCAATAATGCATTTAGGTTGGGAGAAGACTCTGGATAAAGTTTACGATTTTTATTGGTTTGACAATATGGCATAATATGTTCGAAAATTCGTTGATAACTGTATCGCTTGTAAAATGTCCAATTCATCATCAGGCAAAATACAAGCAGAATTACATCCAATACCGAAAATCAATATTCCTTGGCACACTATCCTTATCGATATAACTGGAAAACTAAGTGGCAAAAGTGATCAGAAGGAATATGTTATCGTTCAAGTAGACGCGTTTACCGAGTATGTCTATCTTAGTCATAGCCTTAAACTAGATAGTGAAAGTTGCATAAATGCTGTTCAATCCGCTGTTCACTTGTTTGGAGTATGAGGTTGATCTGCCAAACGTAAGAGCACAGGCTGAAAAGAATGTTTTAGCTACAGCAGTTTATGACAAGGAACGATTTGATAAAAATAAGGCCAAAGTAATTAGACACAATGTTGGAGATTTTGTGCTACTAAAAAGTGAAGGAAGGCATCAAACTAAATTGAGTCCAAAGTATAAGGGGCCTTTTGAAATAATCAGAGTCCTAGAGGGTGACAGGTACATTTTAAGGTCTCTAACTAGTAAACGAAATTACAAATATGTTCATGAAGATATAAGAAGATTGCCAGAGGGGCAAGTGCCCGAAGAATTGAATGTGTGTAATAATTATAATAATATTGTTGAAATTGATAATACAGTTGAAGACGGTAAAGACAGTGAAAATAAAAATGTTGAGAATGAAGAAGTCACTAAAGAGAGTGAAGAAGAGTGAAATCACTAAAGAGAGTAAAGGGTACGGCTGGCAAAAGAAAATGGCAGAGTACTTGGTTATATAATAATGCAAGCACAAGTGCAAAACATACTGAAGTTAGTTTTGATCATGGCGTGTGGGGCGTTTGATTATATAATGTTGAATGGAATGGAGTAAATAATGTTTAAAGAAGAATGCCGATAAAACTACTTATAAAAGAAATATAAATAATAATAATAATAGAAAAAATTATAATTATGCTAAAGTATACTGGTAATAAAACCTGATATTTTGTATTAATTGAATTAAAATATATTGTTAGAATGATAAGTTAATACGAGTTAAGAAATCACATGAAAAGAAGGTTGATTTTTGTATAGAATTATGTATATCGTTTATTTATAAAAAAAAAAGGAAGAAATTTGAAGAATCAAGAAAATAAAGACTTAAATGTTATTATTTCATACACGCGGGCGTGTTAAAGTCAGGATGGCCATGTCGAAGCAAGTAGTATTAATATGTTGGCGCGCACTGTAATTGTGCTTACTACCTACTCGCATTTTTTCCCTTTTCTGTATGCCTTCGTACTTATGCGTGTGGTTGTAGTGTCGGTGTGTAATGAGGTTGTATGAGTGTGGTTGTAGTTTTCGGCTAAGTTCCAGGAATTGATTGCATCATATTGCAACAGCCAATATTTGCATGTTGTCGCTTAAGAAGTACCGTTTTAGCGGGGCGACAGCGTTGTGTCGCTGTCGCCGAGTGAAGTTCGAGAGTAGGCACAAAGAATAATTGAGAGACACAAGTTAGTTGCGTCTAGAATTCAAGTGCGATCGAAACTCGCTGCGCGAAACGATGACCGATAATAATACTGTTCCGACATATATATATATATATATATATATTTTATTTTTTGCTGTCGATTAACGCGATAGTGCCTTTGTGCTTGCGTCATACTCATGGGGTGCTTGTCGAAAAAGCGGAATCCCACATTTAATATGTCAGATATAAGCGTGTTTTAGAAGGTGAAAACATCTTGAGCTTTGCAGACGCTTAAATAAAAAGTCAAAGCTTTTGTGGTAAGTAAAAAGGTGGTACAGCTTGATTAAGTTAATAAATGAATATTTACATAATTAAAATACGTAAATTTCAGCTTTTACAATGACAGAAAAAAAGAGCAGAGCTACTTTAAAACGAAAAGTCATATCTATAGAATCAAAAATACAAATTCTAAGCCGCTTAGACAATGGGCAAACTGCTACGGAAATCGCAGGAAGCCTTGATTTAAATGAGGCAACAGTTCGCCCTATTAAAAAGAATAAAATTAAAATACGACGTGCAGGAAGCATTGGGTCATCCATCTTCTAAATTTACCAGTAGAGCACGTGCACCAATTTCGGAAAAAATGGAAAGAGCATTTGGATTAGCATTTGGATTGACGATAACCAAGAAAAAAAAGATCCCTTTTAGCCAGCGGATCATTCAGGAAAAAGCACTCAGGATTTATGGACTGCTCGAGCGAAATGGAGAGCCCTCTTCCAGCATAGATTTCGTTGCCAGTAATGGGTGGTTCGAGAAATTAAAAAAAATTATCTCCATTAATTAATCCTTAATTTGCCAAATCGAACTTTTTTATCAAAGAATGAAAAAGAATCTCCCGCCTTTAAGGCACAAAAAGATCGTTTTATTTTTTGCTGTGGTAATGCATTAAGCGACTTTCAAGCAAATCCAATACTTGTTCATAAGTCTTTCAATCCCCGTGCGTTTAAAGGGATAGACAAGAGCAAATTACCCGTTTACTGGAAATCAAATTCCAAAACTTAGGTAACTGCAGAATTATTTAAAAACTGGTTCCTGAATTGCTTTGTACCTGAGGTTGAAAAATATAAAAAAAAAGCATTTACACTTTAAAGAACTATTATTATTGGACAATGCCCAAGGACATCCAAAATATTTAACCCATCCGAATGTAAAAAAAAAAGTTTCTTTCACCTAGTACAATATCGCTTCTGCAACCAATGGATCAGGGTATAATATACACTTGGATTTTGGATACAACTGAAACTGACTCGATCGATGTAACCAGTGCTTGGAAGAAATTTTCTATCAAAGATAGCCTTGAGTTGGAAAACATATCTTTAAAAGAGATTAAGGTTCAATATCAAATAGATGCTGAAGGAAATTATGGCCAGAGGTTTTTAAAAGCCATGAAATAGGAGTGCCAAAACGTGGATTCTAGGATATATTGGACCTTGCTCACTTGATTGAAGGCGAAGGTTTCGACGACATCGCAAATGATTATTCGCAAGAGTTTGAAGGTGAAGAAATTAATGACGAATCATTGCTTGAGATTTCTGTAAATGACAAATATGCGGACAAATAGGGCCAAATCGTCTCACCTCGTCACCCTGATCAAGAATATGTATACTTATATATACTTTTTATTATTTTATTATTATTATTAAGATGCATTTTATTCAATTTTGAATTTTGTTAAAATTTACGTGCGTATGTATATATACGTGGCTAAAAAAAGTGCAGAGTATTCACTTTTTTTAGCCACGTATATATACATACGCACGTAAATTTTAACAAAATTCAAAATTGAATAAAATGCATCTTAATATACATTTTAAATTTTGAGACTCTAGCCTTAAATATGTGGGAGATATAATTTTATAACTGATTTTCGATAAAGTTTTTTATCGATAAAAAATATCGGAATGAGCTATCGTTTTTAAGTGATAAACTCGATATGCGCGCGCTATATACGGATATTTTAAAAAAATTTAAAGTCTCTAGCTCATATATTTTCTGAAATCGACGCGTTCAAACATACGGACAGACGGACGGACGGACGGACAGACTGACGGACAGGGCTTAATCGACTCAGCTCCTTGCCCTGATCAAGAATATATATACTTTGTGGGGTCTGCCACGCCTCCTTCTGCCTGTTACATATATTTCAACAAAACCATTATTGCCTGATTTCCTATTTTCAATGGGTTCAGGGTATAAAAGCGAATATTATTAAAGATATGAAGTTAGATCTGATGAGTGCTGAGAAAGAAGAAGATAAGGAAGAGGTAAGGCAGATTGGAGCATATACATTTCATTAAAGTTCTAAAGATAAAAGCCGAGTTTGAAAGCAAAGTCGAACAGCTAAAAGAATATTTGGTAGAAGTTTATGAGGACATTGCAAAAGGAAACGTTGGACTTTTCGGTATTCGGAAAAATCAAATTATATTTTTATGGAACAGAAATTCAAAACTTGGAGCTAATAGCCCCATATATGCCAAAGAAAATGTTAAGGAAGTGAACGAATTAGTACGAAAAGAAAAGATGAATGACCTTCCGGGACCACCAAAAATTCAGGTCCCAATATTTTTTTAATCCCAATGGATTTATTCGCTGAATTATTTGGCCACCTTATTGATACAACAGACGATCTAACTTCTCATTAAGAGGAGATGCACAGAGCATGACTGCTCACTTGTTAACGGAGTTCGTAAATAATATAGATAGATTGTCCGCAGATAATATAAATAATAATTGATCTTCCGAATAGAAATATTGACTTATCCAAGGGTATTAACTATTTTATTGATACAATTGATGAGTCAATACCATAGCTCGTAATTGATCGTTGATCGTTTTTTCTTAAATGCTCTGATTCACAAAATAACCGAAAATATTGTTTTGTTTTGAATCGGTTTCTGTTAAGCGCATTGTAATGACTCATTTGTGCCTTCGTGTGCATATATATACATACATACATACGTACGTACATATAAACGTAAATGAGAATGAAAATAATACAAAACAAGTAAGAACGCTCTAGTCGAGACTGCTCGATTACGAGAACCCACCAAGCAACTGGTATTTCAATAATAATTCGCACACACACAAACATACACGCGCACAGAGAAACACATACACACACACGCACATACACAGGCGACGACGCTTGGGCTGCGCTGCAGTGTTTGCAATATTTTAAGAATTTTGTTGTTGAATAATTTAATATCTAGACGTACGATCTTAATGAAACTTTCAGAACTTAATCATAATGTTCAAATGTATGTACATTCCAAGTCCTTAGTATTTGAAGTACGCGTTTTTACAAATATCTAAGTGAGGGGGTGGATATAGGGGTGGGGTAAATTTTAACAAAAATCGAAATTGTATAATATATACGGACGGACAGACAGACGGACAGGGACATTTTCCCATTTTCAATGGGCTTAGGGTATAAAAATGCAAAACATTACTAATACTATTTATTATAAATTGTCAATTCCAAATTTTGAGTACTTTTGTCTAATTGTCTAATTTTTCAATGTTTTCTTGTCGTGTATTTTAGCTAAAAAATAAAAAAAAAAATTGTTCGTGTTTCGTGAGATATAACTTACAAAAAGAGGCAATTAATGATGAAGTTTAAATGCAAACGTATTGTCTGAACCCTCTATTATTAGAGACTATTAACCGTTTTTGCTCCATTTCAAAAAAATAACAATGTTGTAGTAAAATATGAGTTTTAGCGTTGAGAATTTCTAGACGTATAGACAAGCGAAAATTACCAAGTAGAGTTCAAAAAATTGTTTCTCGTTGAGAAAATGAATAACAATATGGACGAAAGTATGGAAAACATTATGTCTGCTCGGGTTGTAAAATTTTTGTATTTTATTCAAAATGTTTGCCAAAAACTAGCCGGAATCTATGAAAAATCAAAGCAATTTATTCACGGGTAGAATATTAAGAAACTTTAAAGTTCTCTATAAGGAATCTAATTATGAAGAAACTGGCACTTAGGTGAAGATAAAACTTTCTTTTGATCTTGCAAGACAAGAAGAACACTCTATTTGCAATCTACTTTGAGCCTTATATAAATAGTGACAAATTTTGAGCGTTGTGTGCTCATTTATTGAAATATAAATGATTAACTATGCTTTGTATTCCATCTCCCAGCTGTGCACATAGGTTTGATCCATGAATACTAGCTAATGGGTAGTTCCTAATATTCTTGACGAAAACGCAACAGAAGCTCGAAAGAAAATTTATACATATTATAAAAAATGGCAGCTATGAATGAATACTTTATTTTCTATAAGTTTTACCTGTCTTATCTTAATCTGGGACAATAGTTTCTTTTTTATGAAATTTTGAATTTTCCGTATGCTAATTTAAGTTCCATCCAAATGATGAAAAGCTCACTAAAACTACGTTTTTATTTTGTAACTTTAAAGTAGCTTTATATGTTTCCTTAAAGGCAGCAATATAAGACTCCATCCAATCCCAATCAGCATCAACATAAATATAACACTTGGTAGTCAGGAATTCTTTTAAATTAACCAATTTAGATATCATCAAATAAGTTGAACTCCATCTTGTTATGACGTAAAGCGATGGTATCTTTCTTTGGTGTTCGATTAAGAAACGTCTGCATAGGTAACATATATACAAAAGTATATTTATATTTAATAAAATTAATTAACTAACTAGTTTTGTATATTTATGAAATAACTAAAAATTACTTACCTATTAGTTTCGATGCGCAGCATTTTACATTATGTGCGACAAGAACAAATTTTATCGCTAATCTCGTTTACCTTACTTTCATCAATTACACCCGATTGCAACGTATGTGCTGCACATCTCACTAGGTGAATATTGGCCCAATCAATGCACAGTGGTTGCGCTCATAGGCCAAAAGTCAAAAATTCCATCGCAAGCAATTTTGACAAAACCCACACAAATTGTCTCGTAAATGTCCAAACATCTTAATGGCAACCAATTTTTTCTAGATTTGCAATGGTACTTTCTAAAAATAGCATTAAAATGCCGAACACGTGTTCATTTTCGCACAGCTTATGCGCTCAGTAATCTTTTTTTATACCCTGAACCCATTGAAAATGGGAAATCAGATTTCCCATTTTCAATGGGTTCAGGGTATAATGTTTTTGTGGAAAAGTATGTAACAGGCAGAAGGAATCATCGCAGACCCCACAAAGTATATATATTCTTGATCAGCACGACGAGCTGAGTCGATATAGCCATGTCCATCTGTCCGTATGAGCACCGAGATCTCAGAAGATAGAGAGCTGAAATTTTGTGGGTATACTCGTGTATACCATACGCAGTAGGAGTTTGCTTTATTTTTTTGATAACTCATCCGATAACTTTTTTATCGGGAATAATTGAAAAATTGATTTTGTTTTTTGAGCCTCATTGGAATACTATTAGACGTGGAGACTTCAGATTTACTGTGTATATACATATAATGAATACAAACATTTTGTAATCAACAGATTTTGGATACCACGCCCCCTTCGCCCCCAATTCGCAAAAAACGTTTTTCAAGTACTAGAGACTTGTGCTTTGGAATGTACAAATGTACAAATTTGGACTATATGATTACGCCCTGAAAATTACATTAAGATTGTATGTTTACAAAAGAAGTTATTCACCAAGTAAGTTCTCATACTATTGCCCACACTGCACCGCAGCCCAAGCGCAGTCGCTGCTTACTGCACAGTTGGCAGAGCGAGTTCTACTACGTGCTTGTTTATGTATGTGTGCCTAAAAGAAGTGTAGAGTGAGTAGAATATCAGATTGGAGGGTTCAGGGTATCTCCTAGTCGAGCAGTCTCGACTAGAGTCTTCTTACTTGTTTTAGTATGGATTTTGAAGTACAAGGTATTTACTCTAATTTCTTATTAAAATTACTAGTCAACTAATCAAATTGTTATTGTGAAATTAATTTGTTTGATTTAATCTTTTTATGTGTGTTTTTTTAAGAGTCTTTTTTATGTTTAGGTGGACTTTTAGTTATGATCCCACAAAATTCCTCAGAAATGTTTTATATCTTCGTATTTGTCTGACTTTTAAGGTAATAAATGTGTTTAGTTTAGGTGCCCAAATTTGCCCATGCATTTATAAACGTAAATAAAGTGACGGCGTCTCCCATTATTAAAGATAAGCTGTGCCCTGCGAAATGTCTGATTGGTGTAATGTTTTGTTGTTTTTGTCTTTGTTTTCGTCGTTTGTGGTTAAATATGATTTTGCAAATTGATTATTCTGTTATTAATTAATCATTTTTATATGATTGGTTTGATTGATATTCGTAGACAGATTTTGTAGATGTGGTTTTACGCGCCTATATATTTTTTATTTTTGGTGGACAACAAATGGAACCAATGCAGAAAAACTAAAGACACTGATAGAATTTCTACACATTGAAATTTAAACAAGTAAGAAAGCTCTAGTCGAGACTGCTCGACTACGAGATCCCCTGAACCCTTCGAGCAACTGATATTTCAATAATAATTCGCACATACACACGCACACACACACACACACACGCATACAAACAAACACACGCACACAGACACACACACACACGCATATACAGGCGATTGCGCTTAGGTTGCGCTGCAGTGTTGGCGATATTATGAGAACTTATTTGTGGAATAATTTAATTTCTAGACGTACGATCGTAATGAAACTTTCAGAACGTAATCATGATGTATAAATGTATATGTATACCGAAGCTCAAGTCTCTAGTATTTGATATACGACCTCTACGAAGATGAGGGTGAGGGGGTGGATATAAGGGCGGGGGGTAAATTTGAACAAAAACCGAAATTGTATAAAATACGTCTTAATATATATTTAAAATTTGGACACACTAGCTATAATGATGTAGGAGATATAATTATTTAAGTGATCTTCGATAAGGTTTTTTATCGATAAAAAAATATCGGAATGAGTTATCGTTTTTTAGTGATAAACTCGATATGCGCGCGATATATACAGACATTTAAAAAAAAAAAAGTTGAAGTCTCTAGCTCTTATATCTTCTGAGATCGACGCGTTCATACATACGGACAGACGGACGGACGGACGGACGGACGGACGGACAGGGCCAAATCGACTCAGCTCATCGTGCTGATCAAGAATATATATACTTTGTGGGGTCTGCCACGCCCCCTTCTGCCTGTTACATACATTTCAACAAAACCATTATACCCTGATTTCCCATTTTCAATGGGTTCAGGGTATAAAGAGCGGTTACATTGTTGACCTGGATGATTTGTCAGAGCGTATTTCGTACATTTGTAAGGGATTCGCAACTCTTTAGCAAAAACACAATCGTACAAAATTCTCTGTAATGCAATATCAAACTGTTTGGCTAAAAGAAAAGGAAACAATTTCATTGTGCTGTGACCACCAATCAATACCCTAAGCAACTGTTCATGGAAGGCCGAAAAAAGATTTCATCGAGTCAAGGAAACTTACCTTTCACAAAAAAGAGAAGAGTAATTGTATGTAAATACATACATACATAACTTGATAATTTTAGTTTTTCTTACTATTTGCTTCATTTATTTTTAATAAATCTTCTGCTTTGTTCTAATGTTATATTTAAAAAAAATTTTTTTGAGGGTACGTATTGGTGTAGGGTGCTGGTGGGCTATACGACTTATTTAGGCATGCTATTTTACTTATTATATTTTTATAGAACTTTAAAAAAAAATTTCATATTTTTATCTCCACTAAAAGTATTCTTGGCCGCTCTCCCCATACAAGCGCAATCACTGTGCAATGGTGTCTAGTTCTTCCACAACAGTTTTACCTTGCGTATCATCGTTAACAAGTAAGAAAGCTCTAGTCGAGACAGCTCGACTACGAGATCCCCTGAACCCTACAAGCAGCTGATATTTCAATAATAATTAGCAAACACATACACACACACACGCATACAAACAAACACACGCACACACACGCATACAAACAAACACACGCATATACACACACTCACATATACAGGCGATTGCGCTTGGGTTGCGCTGCAGTGTTGGCGATATTATAAGAACTTATTTGTTGAATAATTTAATTTCTAGACGTACGATCGTAATGAAACTTTCAGAACGTAATCATGATGTTTAAATGTATGTATATACCGAATCACAAGTCTCTAGTATTTGATATACGACTTTTACATAGATGAGGGTGAGGGGGTGGATTTAGGGGTGGGGGGTAAATTTTAACAAAAACCGAAATTGTATAAAATACATCTTTATATACATTTTAAATTTGGAGACTCTAGCTTGAAAGATGTAGGAGATATAATTTTTTAAGTGATCTTCGATAAGGTTTTTTATCGATAAAAAAGTATCGGAATGAGTTATCGCTTTTTAGTGATAAACTCGATATGCGCGTGATATATACGGACATTTTAAAAAAAAGTTGAAGTCTCTAGCTCTTATATCTTCTGAAATCGACGCATTCATACATACGGACGGACGGACGGACGGACGGACGGACGGACGGACGGACAGACAGACGGACAGGGCCAAATCGACTCAGCTTGTCGCCCTGATCAAGAATATATATACTTTGTGGGGTCTGCCACGCCTCCTTCTGCCTGTTACATATTTTTAACAAAACCATTATACCCTGATTTCCCATTTTCAATGGGTTCAGGGTATAAAAAGAGATTCCTCTGTGACATCGTTTAAAACTTATACTGCCTTTATCATATTTCTTCCGTTGTAAGGCATTACTCTGTATGCATAAATTTAATATTATTTTAAAACATATGCAATTAATATGTATAAGGCAAACAAAAAGAACGCAACAATCGCGTGTGATTACATACGCCAAAGACAATTTGCTTAATCTAACTCAAGCAAACGATCAGTGTTTTGTGAGGCGGCTCGCCGATCACCGCCTCGCAAGATTAGTCGATAAGCGGAAAGTAGGTTTTAAGTTGAATTAATATGAAACATGAAATATTGAATTGGATTTATAGATTTTTTAAGTTGAATTATTTAAGGTTAAGGTTAATATTTAGAAATAGTAATTAGAGTTTAAGTTAATCCATTGAATAGTATTTGTTTATTTAAATTTTCATTTAAAAAAGGCCGCCCAAAGCGTAAATGATCTATCGGCGATCGGCGGCGCAACCCTGCGTGGAGAGCTTTGAGTGGAGAGTTGCGTCGCCGACGCCGAGCGTTTTGGGCGAGCGAGAGCGAAAAAGCGAGAGTTAGTCTGCGTCAAGAAGCGAAAATCGTCGGACAGCGAGTAGAAGTGAATCAAAATTGTGCGATTAGTTTTTAAAATAGCGGTTTGTTTTTAAAACAGGTTAAGTGATTTGTGATAATAAAAAGGTTTCGTAAGAGTTACACGTGTGTGACGGTTCCCCATTTTAGTTTTCCCCATTTCAAATAATGAGTCAGCCCCAGCTGTGAATTTACTACCTTACAAGTGGCGCCCGAGCAGGGACCCAGGGCGGTGTGCGGTGCGTCTAATGGCCGACAGATAGAGGTCGAAAATTGCTAAATTTTAACATATATATATATATATATAATTATATAATATAATATATATATATATGTATATATGTATGACCGAGTGTATTTGATTACTTACATTCCTTTATATACTTCTGCTCGCCTATATGCGTGCCCTTGTCCCCGCGCACATGCGTAAACGGTAAAAAAAAGATATTTTATTGCTGATATATATATATATATATATATATATATATATATATATATATATATATATATATATCAGCAATAAAATATCTTTTTTTTACCGTTTTAATAAAGAGAGAACTTAACTGGCGCCCGAGCAGGAACCGGCTTCGCGCGCAATATAGCAAGACGTTTAGTACGTGCGTTTTACTGCATGTTAAAAGCAGAGTCGGTTTAAATAAAACGTCGCGTAACTTCGACGTTCGGTGAAATTCGGTAAAGGTAGTCTGGAACGTGATCGTTCGATTGCCCATCGGTGGACGGTAATCCTGTACGGTCTGCCCACAGGATACTTCAACGGAGTCTGGTCGCAGGATCCCCAGTAGGAACAGCCAAAAAGGATGAAATCCGGATCAGGAGTGAAGACCGCCACATCATCACTATTGTAAGTTAGAAATATAAGAATACGAAACTAACAAAACTAAAACGAACAAGTGTAATACAATATAAGAAAATTTAAGAAAAGTCAAAATTAAATAAGTGTAATAAAATATAAGAATAGTTTTTGAGAAAAATAAAAGTTAAACAAGTTTAAGAAAATTTAAGAAGAATTTTGAGAAAAATAAAGAGAAAAATTAAAATATTAAGAAAACACAAAAAACTAAAAAGCGTAAAGCGATCAAATTTGAAGTGACTACAAAAGTAGTATAAAATAACCCAACTTTGCGATTCCCAAGGGACCCTCCAAAGTAGAAGGGACAAACCAGCCACTTAATATAAAATAAATAATATAAAATAAAAATAAAAAATTTAATTTAAAAAAAAAAAAAAAAAATTTGTTTATAATAAAAATTTATTTATTGAAATTTAGTTGTACTAACGAAAATCAAAAACTAACACTAACATCAATAAATTCAATCGAAAATCCACCTGTAAACATAAAACAATAGATCAAATTCACAATAAGAGGCAGTTAATAACGTATGGCTAACGAGAATAATTTGATTGGGCCCCCAGTGTTAGTCGAACACCCCCAAGTAGGTGCACATATTATCAATAGACAGCAACAACGACATATAGACCGTCAGATCAAACACTTACAGAACAGAGGCATGGCGAATAACGCAGAACAGTTGATTGCAGCCACTGTCGCTCAAATTTTGACAGAACAACTTCCGACGCTAGTGAGACAAATTGTTAACCCTTCCAGGAAATTCAATGACGTGGACGATCAGACCATAAATGACAATCAAAATTTGAGCGACTTTAACAGAGTACCAGACATTGTCAAAAGTCTTAGGGAATTTTCCGGCAATAAAATCGAATTTAGCTCATGGAAAAAGAGTGTGGATCGCATACTCTCCATATATGCAAGCCAAGTTGGATCACCAATGTACTATGGCATTTTGCATACCGTGAGAAATAAGATCATCGCCCAAGCCGACGCGGCCCTCGAATCGTACAATGTACCCCTTAATTGGAACGCCATCTCCAAGTGTCTCACACTGCACTATGCAGACAAAAGAGATATAAATACATTAGAATACGAGATTACTATGTTAATATAGGGCAACAACCAGACAGTAGAACAGTTTTACCAGGTTGTCTACAACCAGCTGACTTTAATACTGAACAAGGTAGGATGTATGGAACTCAATAGAGAGTCAGAAATACTCATGACGAAAATGTACAGGGAAAAAGCATTAGACACCTTCATCAGAGGTTTGAGAGGAGACTTGCCACGTATTCTTAGCATAAAGGAACCAGCAGATCTTCCCTCAGCCCTCCATTTATGTTTAAAATTAGAAAATCAGAACTATAGAACAAACATAGCCTTCAATAAAAGCCATCAAACAGGTCACAAAAGCGT